>NW_027187391.1:642647-676058 GCF_028583685.1 Petaurus breviceps papuanus
TTTTTTTTGCTTTTTGGAGGGCAATTGGGGTTAAGTGACTTGCCCAATGTCACATGGCTAGTTTTTGTGTTGTGTCTGAAGTCAAATTTGAACTCAGGTCCTCCTGACTCCAGGGCTGGTTCTCTATTCACTGCACCACCTAGCCGCCTCTTTTTTTTTTTTTTAATATTTAGAATGAGGCAAATACCTTTGTCTGTTCTTGACATTACATACATGGTTCAGTGGAAAGAATCTTGGACATCTTGAGTTCAGATCCTGCTTCAGACACTTACTATCTGTGTGACCCTGCACTAATCACTTAACCTCTCTGTGCCTTGCTTTCCTCATCTGTAAAATGAGGATAATAATACCTCATGAGGTATTTGTGAGAATCAAATGAGATATTATATATACATATATAACTTTGCAAACTTTAAAGTGTTACATAAATGCTAGTTGTTATTATAGAGAGACAAGAAACTCCCTAATGCATGCTCATATAGAGTATATCAGGTATTAGTTTTTATTAGTGACATTTCTTTTTTGAGACCAACACATATAGAAGATAGAATAGGCAGTAAAAGTTCAGGAGTGTTAGTAACACCTGCTTTTTTTGATCATCTAAAATATTGCTCTCTGGGGTTATTTTCTTTTTTTTTCCCCCACAACACTCCAGTGTGGCCCAAACCACTTTCAGATGTAACTGAGAGTATTTAATTAAATAAAGTGGAAAATAGATGATGTTAATATGTGATTTTCTAAGTCAGTATGTACCCATATACATCCACACGTATGGTTTAATGGTCCCCATTTCTATTTTGAGTTTGATACCACTATGCTAGACTATAAGTGCCATGAGGGCATCATGACCCATGTCACAGTATTTATAGTACTGAGAACTAGAAGGTACCTTGGACATTATCTAGTGTAATCCCCTCATTTTGTAAATGAGGAAACTGAGGCACAAGGAGGTTGGGAAGCTTGCTCCCATTTTCCCAGGTAGTGTGTCTGAGGTGAAATTTGAATCCATTTCTTCTGATTCCAGGGCCATGACTTTTAAAGCTTTCTGTATTTTTCAGTTCCTACCATAGTACAGCAAGTACTTAATACATGTCTGTTTTATCATCCAGAGAAAGAACCACTGAGTCACCTGTGAAGATTTGGGTTTCTGTTCTGGACTTGATTCTATCAGGAACAGAACATTAGAGAAAGTCTTGGTATTAGTCATCAGAAATAGGATTTGTCCTAAAGATGAAGAGAGCTAGGTGGCTTAGTGGATAGAGCACTGGCCCTGGAGTCAGGAAGACTTGAGTTCAAATCCAACCTCTGACATTTACTAGCTGTGTGACCCTAGATCTTAATGAACTGGAGGAGGAAATGGCAAACCACTCCAGTATCTTTGTCAAGAAAGCTTTATGGACAATATGGTTCATGTGGTCATGAAGAATCAGGTTCTCTGAACTCTGAGTCACATGGTGGAAAGGTCATGAGACAATAAAATGATGCTGATGATGGAGATGGGGTTGAAGAGGGAATTGGACAAAGGCAAGAATTAGATAGAGAATCTGGTGAGCAACTTATGTAGTGGTGTTGGGGTGTTCCAGATTATCAGGGGGAGGACAGTGGGTACCTTCAATACTAGCCGTTCTGGAGGGAGAGGCCCTGGTGGAGCTTTGGCAGCTGAAGAGCCTACAGTCTCAGTGTAGAGAGGTCCCAGTTGCAGGAGGTAGGGCAAGTCACTTTTCCTTTTGTACAGATCATTTTTTAGTGTCATCTTAGTAAGTAGAAGTATGCCTAAACTTCTGTTTATTATGAAAAGCTTTCTTAGTGAGATTTGTTTCTTCCACAGTTTTTGCTTGCTAAGCAAAGTTGGAAGGTGATACTGTTGATATAAAACTAATAATAATTTTTCCATAGTAACATTTCCAGTGTAAGAATAACAAGTTTAAACTGTCTAGTTTTCTATGAGTATAAACATAAAGGATTTAATTTAGGAATAATTTTTACCAGTAGCACTGAAATTTCTCTTGTAGTTCCTTCTCGGTTAGGAAACCTAAGTCTGCTCAAGAGTATACATGATCCACTTATTTTACCAAGGAAATTATAGAGTTTTTGCATTTTCAAGCTCCTTCTTTCTCTTGAGGCAGATAGTTTACTTTTTAGTACCTTCAGCAGAAGGAGTTTCTACAGTAAAGAAGCATTTAAAACTTATATTTTAGGCCTGCATAGGAGAAAAGGTTTGGCACCAATGCCCAAAATGCGGTTGTTTTTTTTTTTTTTTGCCTTATACTTGGGCTTTATTTTCTCGGCTATGTGAAAACCGAAGGTTGGCTGGATCAACTTTTAAAGTGTTTCTTTGTCCCTTAAATTAGGTAGCTTTGCACTTCTGCTGAGTGTTTTGTCTTGATAGAGCTGATGATGTCATTATCTCTTTGTGAGTGTTAGGAGATTGATGTTGTTCTTGTGAAGATGGTCTTTGGGTTTGCTACTACTGTTCCACTAATGTAACCTGCCCCTGCTTGCAACCCAGCCACAGCACGTCAGAGGTGACCTAGCGTCATGGATCTAAAATCCTTTTTATTTCTGGTTATCTTATTCCTTGTTTGCCTGGCTACTGCTGTGTCCCACTGTGTAGAATTATACTGTTTTTAATCCGATAGTTTGTTTTTCTCATTCTTCTAGACCTGTGATTTCACTGGATTTGGGAACTACCAGTGAGCAAACTGTCTCCCAAATGCAGACGTGTGTCCTTGTTGTGTTTCTCTTGTCTGTCTTGCTCTTGGTCTTTCTGCTGAAGTTTGTCTTCCAGGTAGAGCTGAGTTATAGTGGATATTGCTTCTTTTCGAGTGGATTAGGGTCTCATTGTGCTGTTACATAGTATTACACGTATATTACAGGTGACTCACAGGGGGCATGGACAGGAACCACTTCCAAAAGCAAAATATCTGAGACAAAGTCAGATCTTATACCACTAGTGAATGAATGAATATTAAGACATTTATTATGTGCTTAACTATGTACAAGGCACTTTTCTAAGCACTATAGAATAAAAAAGCAAGGTAGCCCTACCCTCAAGGAGCTCACATTTTAATAAGGGAAGATCACATACATAGGAGGGGTCAGCTGGAGGGCCAGTGGGACAAAACTTTCCTTAGGGGACCTTGACTTTGTTTCTTGATACCAATTCATTCCCGTTATTTTCTGTGACACTGTCTATGGTGACATATCCTATCTGTAGCAGAGATTTGGGGGAAAGGAAGTTCTCTGTTATTATATATTGAAATTTAAGTTGTTTTTCTGAGGGTGAATCTGGATTTTAGTGAATCACTCCTCTGCAGGTAGGGGTCAAAAAGCACCATTCAGCTGTATGAGAAATAGAAGGTATTTGAGCCAGAAACTGATTGGAGGACAGAGAGCCAATGTTCAATGGCTTTAGGGTGAGTCTGTTATCTGAGTGTTGCCAGCGAGATGAGAACCAAGTGAAGCTCGTTGGTGATGGCAGGATCAGAGCAAATAAGTCAGTCTGGGAAGAGACACTGTGGTGGGAGCAGCATGAGAAAGTCAGACTGAGAGGAGAGATTTAAGGCAGTACGGCCTTGTGGTCAGGGCACAGTGGATAGAACTCTGGGCCTGGAGTCAGGAAGACCTGAGTTCAAATTTGGCCTTACTCTTACTAGCTGTGTGATCCTGTTCAAGTCACTGAACCCTGTTTACCTCAGTTTCCCCATATGTAAAACCATCTGGAGAAAGAAATGACTAACTATTCTAGTGTCTTTGTCAGGAAAACCCCAAATGGGGTCACAGAGAGTCAGACATGACTGAACCACAACAAAGACAGCAACAACTGGCCTTGTGGTCCCAGGAATCTGGGTTTCCATAGAGCAAATAAACTAGATGCCAATCTGGTGGAGGGGGCAACTATGTATAAAGGGTAGAGCCAGATATCCCAGGTCAACTAGGGGATGTGATTTATGTAAACCAATTAAGGCAGAGAATATGGGTGAAGAGGAAGGAGGGTGGTTGTGGGAGAGAATGCACATGCAGAAAGACTTAAGTGGTTCTGAGGATGAAGGAAAGGCTCTTTCTCATCTAGGGAGTAGGGGGTGGGGCAGGGTATTTGTGTGTGATGAGACATTTTATGGCAAAGGAGGTGCTGAATGAATATCGATGTATTTACATGCTGCATCTCTCTAAGTCCATTCATGATGTCATACTCACTTTTGTTTTTATTTTTATTTTTCTAATTCCTTTTGTCTTGTTGCTTTCTCCTAGAAGACATTATAAGATTCAAAACAAATAAAAAAAACCCACCAGCTACAAGGGGAACACTTAAATTTGAAAAAATCAAGAAGTGTTCGGGGCAGGCAGTGTCCAGGGAATAAAAGAAATGTGTGTGTGGGTGTGTGTGTGTGTGTGTGTGTGTGTGTGTGTGTGTGAATAAATAGGGGAAATATGTTCTAGTCTTCACCTAATGGATTTTTAGGTCAATTGAAATAATGCAAATATAGACAGTCTCACATCTTGTTGATATTTGAAATTGTTTAAGGTTTAAAGGCACTGACCCGAGTACTTTCACTGTCTTTTGAAGAACTGGTATGTGTTTGCCAGATGGAAATATGTCAGAGACATATATGCTGATCCTTTTCCAAATGCTCAAAGTAGGCTTGACAGAGATACATGTATAGAAAAATGACTTTTTTTCCCCCTTCAGTTAGAAGCAGGCATTAATTGGAAACTTGTGAGAGACCCCTCCCAGTCTCATTTTGCTGCACCCCAGAGATTAGGCTTTGACAACTCTGCCCCTGCTAGGATCCCCAGTTCCTTAGGAACATGTGTACTTGTCAGAAGATGCTCAGTAGCTAGGAGTGAGCTTCTCAGATTCTTAAAATAAAAACATGGGGTGGGTTGGGGGTAGAGGGAATAACTTCTTTTCCTTTTGAGGAGTATGATCTTTGCCATCTCACGACTCACTGAAATAGCACAAAAAAAGGAACATTATTTGGCAGAATGGAACATCTAGAGAATGTGTGTACACATGCGCTTCTCCCTTTTCTCTACTGTGTTTGAGAGGGAGCCTGCTTGAGGGAAGTGGTGGCATTTTTAAATGAATACTTAAAATCTAAAAACTTTAATTAGCCTATGTGAACTTATGGTTATTCTTTCATTTGGGGCCTTTCTAGCTGCAGGGTCCATATGTTCTGAAAGCTGATGGGAGTAGTGAGTTGGCTGGATAAAGCCTATTCTACTCCCCCTACTCCACCCCTCCCCCTTATACTGGAGACTTTTTGAATTTCAAAATAGATGATCTTGATTAAACTAGTTTAAGACTATGTTAATGATACTGTAATTATCATTTGTCTTTACCTTCTGTGCTAATGATTAAAGCAAACATTTAATAATTGTGGGGTGGTAAATATACTTTAAATTCTAAGCCATAAAAAGATTTCCATTAACAAGCATGTTTTTGTTATGATTAAATTATTCATTGGCTATTCCAGAGCCTGATTTTGCCATCAGACTTAAGTGGGAGTTTGGAGAATACCAACAACCATGAAAACCAACACACTTGAGTTGTCCCTCACTTTCACATAGAATTCTGGCTTTCTTTGCTATTAGTTTTTTTTTTCTTTTTGGAGGGCAATTGGGGTTAAGTGACTCGCCCAAGGTCACACAGCTAGTAAGTGTTGAGCGTCTGAGGCCCAATTTGAAGTCAGGTCCTCCTGACTCCAGGGCTGGTGCTCTATTCACTGCGCCACCTAGCTGCCCCTGCTATTAGGTTTTGATGAAAAACTGAACCTTTGTAAATAGAATGATTCCTTAAAGGTATCATTTAGTAGCACTTTATAATGACAAAAGAGCATTGCATTTGGAGGCAGAGAGCCTGGATTCATCTTCCAGTTTTTATCACCTGTGTGATCTTGAGAAAGCCATTGATTAATTTCTTTAGGCCTCAGTACCCTCACTGGTAGAATGAAGGAGTTAGACTAGAAAATCTCTCTGCGGTTCCTTCTGACAATTAACCTTGAAAATATAGTTAAACTATGGTGGGGTATGCCAAAGTGATTGCTATTGGATGGTAGGCCCAAGTTCAGAAAAGCCTTTACTTTGGCCAACTTTGGTCATAGACGATCTCCTCTAAGCATATATAAATGTCTTTATATATTTGAAAGGCCTTCTGTGAATCTATAGCATCTCTCCTTCTCTTTACTCCTACTCAGGCACTTATTCTAGAATGGTGACCAAACCTACCACACCCTTGGCTCAGGGTCAGGGAAGTCCAGGGACTCTCCTTGGCCTATTTCCCATCTAGAGGGAGGTTTCCAACTAGAACAATCTAAGGAAGTGTACGTACACACACACACACACACACACACACACATACAGACACACAGACACACACAAAGTTCCTTTCTTCCAGTAAAGGATATAGAAATGCCAACACATAGATAAGGACATAGATGTGCTAAAGTACAACTTTAATCATATGTATGCTCAAAGTCACACACAGAAATCACAGGGACAGGATACATTAACTCACTAGAACTTCCTAGGAACTGTATCAACAATATCAACTCTTAGGAATAATTATTGATAATAGTTTACATTTGAGTAAAGAAATCCCTTTTATATACAGAATTCAATCCTAATGTTAACAGGGTGAGGTAGGTTGTGCAAGCTTAAGAAGCAGTATGGGAAAATGGAAAGAATACTGGATTTGGATTCAGAGGAACTGGATTCTATTGTCAGCCTAATTATTATTTACTAACTGTGGCCCTTTCTTTATCTAAAGTCCCTTCCAAGTCTGAATCCTTCCAGCTCTAAATCTTGTGATCCCTATTTTATAGATGAGGAAACTGAGTTCCAAGAAGGCTAAATTACTTTGTCACAATCACAATGTGAAGAAGTTTTTTTTTTTTTAATATTCATCCCGGGAACATTACTAAGATCATACCCCTGTAGAAATGCAATGATGTGAAATTTACAACATCCCAGATAGAAACCTATATGTAGAGAGGAAAAAGAAATTTTTGTAACACAGTTGGGAGTTTTCAGCTGAGTTTTCCTCGACTCTATTATTTTATTTCCTAATTCAATTTAATTTTATTTTCAGTTCTAAATTCCATCCCTCATCCCTACCCATTAAGAAAGCAAGAAAAACAAAATCCATTACAAACAGGCAAAATAGACATTAGCCATGATCAAAATTAGGAAGAAAAGAAAAGAAGGAAAAGAAAGAAGACATTTTAATCTTCCCTCTGAGTGCATCAGTTTATCTGGAGGTAGATAGCAAGTTTCATGACCCTATTATAAAGTTAATCACAGGAAAGAAGGCATCCAAAAACACATTTGATTATTGTAAAGTAATATTTTAGACCCTTTTAGGCTGTTTTATAATGACCATTTTAACTAATTAACAATGAAAAGTAACATTGAAGGAATAGAAAGATGGGAAAAGAACATGAGCTGCTTAATCCCATAAATTGTAATAGAGGAACATGGAAAAAATTATCAAACAGTTGTCACAAGCCCACAGTGGATCTGTTCGTATAAAAATACCTCTTGTGCCAAATACTAATCTCTCTTTTATCTTTTCTTCTTTGTTCCTGTCCTTTCCATTCTTTATCACCACTTTATTTTCTCTGTTTTTTTTTTCTTCATTTGCACCAGTGGTTGATAGCATCATGACTTATGGCATTTTTTCTATCACTACCTTGCTTATTCTTAATTGTATTTAAAAAAAACCCATCAATGTTTTCACCAGTAGTTCTTTACCTTAAACTATGTATTTACAAATGTTTGAGTT
This sequence comes from Petaurus breviceps papuanus, assembly GCF_028583685.1. Taxonomy (NCBI): domain Eukaryota; kingdom Metazoa; phylum Chordata; class Mammalia; order Diprotodontia; family Petauridae; genus Petaurus; species Petaurus breviceps. The sequence goes on from NW_027187391.1 coordinate 650,431, forward strand.
TAGCATAATTTCCTTTCATGTTTACTGTTATTTTAGACCATTAAAATGCAAGTTCAGTTTCTCTACTTTATGAAATTTTTATCATGAAAAGCTGTTGTAGAATATGATTTGTCTATTTTTATAAAACAAATTAGAGCTGCCTTTATGCTATGTGCAAAAATGGCAGTAATTTTCATGAATTTAAAATATTAGAATATGTGTTGGGGCATCAAACATTGATTAGAATACTGCAGAAATTCACAGAATGACACTGTTTTATAGTCTGCCTTTAAATTATTTTAATTTAATTCAATTCATTAAACATTTACTAATTGCCTACTATATGCTAGGTGGTACGTGTGATACAAGCTTTGTATTCAATATGATGTTCTTCCCTGGTGAAACCTATAGTCTAGTAGGGACATGACGTATATGGCATATAATTATTAAATAGAAACTAAAATAACTACAAATATAGTGTGAAACTTAACAGAAAGATTTGGAGAATGTGCAAAATACAAAGCTAATAAGGCTAGAAATTAAACATTGTAAGAATACTTAGTGGAGTGAAATGGAAAATTATATGGTACTAGATTAGTTATTTCTTTCCATCTCTTCCATATGTGACCTCTGAATATAAGAAGGGGAAAATTATTATGTCTGGTGTTATTTTCTAAATTGCAAATTATATAATCTTGCATATAATTTTTTGATTGTTTATGTGTGTATCTATGTACACATATATTTCATATATATATATGTGTGTATGTATACACACATACATGCATATATCCAAATAAAGGGCAAAATCAGATCTTCAGGTCTATCTACAAATCTACAACATATTTTTGGTATGGAAAGGATAAGTGTTTTCACCGAAATCATTCTACTATGATCAAAATAGATGTGGGTCAATTGCAGGGGTTCTTAACGTTTTTTGTGTGTCATGGGCCCCTTTTGGTAGAAGATGAAACCTATGGACCTCTTCTTAGAATAATGTTTTTAAGTAACTGAAGGAAATACATTTTAGTTAGAAGTTACTGAAAATAAAGTTGTCATTCTTTCCCCCATCCAAGTTCACAGACTTCCTAAATTCTATCCATGGACCCCTTGGGAAGGGGGGTGTCTATGAATTGTATGTTAAAAACCCTTAGTCTAATACCATGGCTGCAGTTGGTAGCACATGATCAATTTAAATACATATGTGTATTTATACATACACAAACATCCAAATACATGTGTATATACATGCATCTATATATTTTACAGATATTTTTATTGGTAACATATATATTCAACAAACCCATTTAGTCTTCAAATTAGAAAAATATATTACATACATGGCACATACATATCATATGTGTGCTGTGTGTTACATATATGAACAAACAAAACACCCACAGGACATATACATGTATACATGTGTGTAAATTGCTCAAATTTTTTGTTAATTGTAACCATGGAAGTAGATGAATGTTCGTTTTTATCATGGTAGAGGAATATTGGTGAATATCTTTTATGATTCCTTTGTGAGTCATACATAAATTGTAGATAGACTTAAAGCTCTAGTTTTTGCACTTTGTTTGGATATACATTGTTCTTGTTTTTTAATCCACTAAATGAAAATTTGACATATTTTAAAGCAATCTTTTCATTTTTACAAACAAAGACCATATGAAAATAATTTAAATGATATTTTGTATTACTTCTCTGTGTGTAGATTGTTTCTGCCAACTGGAATGTAAGCTGCTTGAGGACTGCGACTGTTTCACTCTTCTCTTTGTGCCCATAGTGCCACATTGAGCAAATGATTAATTTATTCTTATATTCTATCCCATGGACCTAAAAGATCTTATTAATATAGGTTTCTTCAAAATACATCTAACTATGCATACAATTAAAAATTTTGTATAACTGACTATCCTATAACACCAATGGGGGAGGTCTGATATTTCCTATTTTTCTGTAGCTTTTCAGCTAATGCAGATGAAAAGAGATGCATTCAGAGTTATCATATGACCATGAAAATGCATACATTTGAAAATTATATGCTTTCCTGTAAGCTAACAATGGGATAATAAGACATGCTTTATCGCAAAAACCAGTGCTAGTTAAGAAGGAAATTCTATTAGAGAACTTTGAAAGAAGCTCTTTGAGAGACCCCATATAATTCTTTCGAAGGAACATGGTTGCTTTCTAGGCCCTTCTTGTTCAGGCAGGGTTTTACCTCAGTGGTTAAGGTAATTTACCTGATAAGAATCATGAAGTCTTTGAGTCGAAGGTGTTTTATTACTGTTTTAATTATATATTGTTACTATTACCATTATTACTAAGTTATATTGTACATGTACCCCGAGGTTTTTATATGTTGGGCACATTTGGAAATCTAATGAATAAATTAAATAAAAATAAATTGTGGTAGGTACTGTGAATTACTGTGTGGAACAGAAGCTGTTGGTTAACATTTCCTTAACAAATGTTTTTTAATCTTATTGTTCATAATAATAACAGGATCATTCAAACACTAGTTTAAACACCTTATTGGATTAAGCTTAGTAAAGTGTTGGGTACAGTTTATGAAACTGCTGAGCCAAAGCCTTCTTAATTTTAGAGTCCATTGTTTTAGTTGTTTTGTGCCAAACATTTTCAGATTTCCAGTGACATTTACCAAGAATGATGAGCCAATGGATTTAGAGCTAGGAAAGATCCTCAGGGATCATCTAATCCAACAAACCCTCTACTTTTCAGATTAGAAAACCAAACATAGCCCAAGAAGGGTAAAAGTAATCTGTCTAATGGGCTGTTAGGTGGTTTAGTGGATAGAGAGCCAAGCCTGGAGTTAGGAAGGCCTAAGTTCAAATCCAACCTCAGACTCAGTAGCTGAGTGACCCTGGGCAAGTCACTTAACTCTCTTTGTCTCAATTTCCTCATCTGTAAAATAAGCAGGAGAAGGAAATGGCAAACCATTCTAGGATCTTTGCCAAGAATTCTCCAAACGGGGTCACAAAAAGTTGGATATGTAGGAAAAACGACTGAACAACAATTTGTCCAAATTTGCCTAGGTACTAAATAGTGGAGTAGATCTTCTGATTCCAATTCCAGTGTTCTTTTGACTATTCCATGCTGTATTTCATTATCAAGGCCCTATAGTCACTCAAGCTGTGTATTCTAACACTATCAAAATTGTAATGAAATGTTACTAGAATTAGTAAAATGTAATTCAATACAATAAACATTTAATAAGCTCCTAAGCCTTGAGGCCACATGTGGCCCTCTATGTCCTCAAGTATGGCCCTTTGACTTAATCCAAACTTCACAGGACAAATCTTTAGGATTTGTTCTGTAAAAACTTATACTTGTCAAAAGGTCAAAAGGCTGCACCTAAAGACCTAAGAAGGCCACATGTGGCCTCAAGGCTGCAGGTTCTCCACCCATGGTTTAGATTAAGCTTGGTTCCTCTTCAGAGAGAGCTTACAGGGGACAAATGGAAGGTTGAAGCATTAAATTGGAGAGCTTAAATTCATGATACTATCTAATAAATGTATTAATTACAAAATAAATGTGTCTGGGGATGTGTGTGGGGGTGGGTAGGGTAAGGGGAGTCATTATATGGTAACCAATAAAACTTTTGCAAGTAATTTTGAGGCCACATGGAAAAGTAAAATGGATAACTTGGAATAAAGAAGACTTGGGTGCTGTCCCAGGATCACACAGTCAGAGTTGGAAGGGACTTCAGAAGCCATCTAATGCCACCAGTGCTTGTATAAGATCTCTGCTCCAATACAAGTGGTCAGACAACCTTTGTTGTAAATTATTGAAAGAGAACCTGCTATCTTCTGAGGCAACCCATTCCCCTTTTGAAAAAGTAGTTTTTCCTCACATTCAGCCTAAATCTGCCTCTTGAAATTTACACCCTTTGCTCTCTAAGGGCAAGCTGAACAAATCCACACCCTCATCCATGTGATAGCCCTCCAGATAGTTGAAGACAGCTATCATGCTGCCCCCAGATCTTCTGTTTTCCCTGCAAAACATCCCCAACATTAGCTAATACTCATATAGCATGGTTTTGAGGTCCTTTAAATCCTGAGCTGCTTCTTACCCTTTTCTGGATCCTTCCTAAAATGTGGCACCTAGAATTTAACACAGTGCTGCAGATGTGATAGGACCAGCATAGAACATGGTGGCCCATGACTTCCCCAGTCCTGCTGGGCCTTTGTTCTGGCAGAATAACATCACATGAGAGATTCATAACATGTTTGCGGTCCTCTATAGCACCTAGACTTTTTCAGATGTACTGATGTCTGATCATGTATTGCCCAGTTTGTAATGAAGTTTATTTTTTAAATTCAAGACAAAAGGAATACTTTAGATTGATCCTTATTAAATGTCATCTTATTTGTTTCAGCCCAGTGTTCTAATAGGTTGAGATATTTTTGGACCTTGACTGTCATTCAACCTGTTAACCACTGTTCATAACGTTGTATGATCTGCATGTTTGATAGGTATGCTAGCTATCAAACCAATGACAAATATATTAAACAGCATAGGTTCAAAGGCAGAACTCACCCTGGTGCATACCCTCATCACCTCATTCTTGGACCATTGCAATAGCCTACTGGTTGATGTACCTGACACAAGACAGTGTGGCAACATTTCCACTCTAGTCCATCCTCCATTCAACTGATCTTCCTAAAACATAGCTCCGGACCATGTTCACAGCACCCCTTCAATAAACTCCAGTGGCTCCCTCTCACCTCTAAGATCAAAAAAGATCCTTTGACATTCAAAACCCCTCAAAGCCTGGAATTCTTTTCCTCCCTATTTCTGTCACCTTGGCTTCCTTTGATTCTGAGCTAAAATCCTGCTTTCTGTAGGAAACCTTTCTAAAGCCCCCTTAATATTAGTGCTTTCTGTTGGTTATCTCCAGTTTATCTTTTTTATAGCTTGTTTGTACATATTTGTTTTTCTGTTGTCTCCCTCAAGGAGATCGTGAACTTCTTGAGAGTAAAGACTGGCATTCTTTGTATCTCCACTCCCTGACACATAGTAGGCACTTAATGAAGATTTTTAAAAAAATGATTAACTTACTGATTCTATAGAGAGATGCCAAACCATTAATGAATATTCTTTGGGATCATTTAATCTATTCTTAATTCCAATGTTCTACTCTCTAGACCTCATAATTCCATCATGTCCATAAGAATAACATGAGAGAATTTGTCCAATTGTCTGCTAAAATCATATTTAAACTACACATGGTTCCAACTATTTTATCAGTTTAATAACTGTCAAAAAAGACACTGAGGTTAGTTAGTCTGTCATGATCTGACCTTGGTAACATCATAATAGTTCTTAGTGATCACTGCTAGGTGTTCTCTAACCACAATTTAAAAAAAAATGTATTCTCAAATTTTGTCCATAACAAGTTCACTGGCTTTTGACTTGCAGACTTTATTCTCTTCACCCTTTTTTGAAATAAAGACAGCATTTGTTTTTTTGTAGTCTTGTGGCAGCTATCCTCTTCTGTGTGATCTTTCAGACTGTAAAAGCAGAATTAATGGCTTAGTGATTAACACCTCTGGTCCTCTCTCCTCTCCCACCAGTTCCCTGGGATATAGTTCAGTTGGGCCTATTGACTAAAATTCATCAAGAATAATTAAGTGTTCTCTTATCTTGGTTATCAATTCCCAATTAACCATTTTCCTCATGTCCTTTTAAAGTTCAGATATCTTTCTCCAACTCTATCTCTTCTCCATCATTCTACAGCCTTCCTATCCCAACCCTGACCTGACCAGTAGTTACATGACCTTTGTGATGTTGAGCAAATCATTTAACCTCTCTAGGCAGATTTCAGTTTCCTCATAATTAGGGGGCTGGATTAACCAATCTCTAAGATAACTTCCACGTCTTAAAAATTGTTTTGTATTGCTGGGCAGTTTCGTTGTCTTGAGAGGTAATGGAGAATGGTGGATAGAAGGCTAGTCATGAAGTCAGGAAGACTGATGTTTATCAGCCTTGCCTCTGACACATGCTAGCTGGGAAATTATGGGCAAGTCAATTAACCTCTCAATGTCCCAGGCAACTCTCTAGTATTGTTAAAGTACAGAGGAGTTACTGATTTGCTTTAGTGAAAGGAGTTTACCCATAAAAATTTCCTAATAGTGATGACATTACAGAACCAGACTTAAAAACTCAACCCAACAAATAAAAGTGTTAACAAAGAATTGATTCTACCAGAGGAAATATGTAAGAAAAATCCTTTCTCAAAATGTCCTATGTCCAGTGTTGATCCTGTATTTAAAAAAAATGTTTGTTTTTAATTTTCAACATTCATTTCTATAAGACTTTGGATTCTAAATTTTCTCCCCTTCCCTCTGTCCTTACCTCCCTTTCCCCTACCCTCCAGGTTTGCAATCTGATATAGGCTATACATGAACTTGACCCTGTATTCATGAATGCTGTAGCAGTGTAATGTAATTTCTGGTGGAACTTATCTCTCTAAAGGCTTTGAGTGTGTCCATTGTCTTTTGAGGCTCCACCTCACTTTGCCAGTCTGGAAAGGACTCATCACTGGACTGCTAACCAACAGGAGATAAACTTTTCAGCCACAACAATTCATGAAGACTATCCCCTTAAGGAGCCGAAATCCGCATTAGTGGATGGAGTATCCACAGAGTTAAAATAATGAATCCCTCAACTATTGAAATATCAAAGAGCCATCTATATCTAAAACATTAATTTTCTATTGTATAAACAATCAAATATGAATTCTGTGACCTATTCTCTGGGTTTCAAATCTAGTAACCTACCTAAAATCAATGGGAATTTTTTTGTTCTTCCCTTTACATACCAAACTCTCCTTGGTCACTAATTTTCCTCCTGTTTTCCTCCTGCCTTCTCCTTCTTTGACTCATGTAAGTCTGACAAAGGGATACTGCTTGTAATGGGGGAAGTTTCCAAAGATGGTATCTGAGGGTCCTTGGGACCCAATAGTGTACAAGATAGGGAGAGTAAAAAAAGGAAAAGGGATTGTAAAATAGTTATTAAAATACACTTGATCTTTGGAACACTTTTTCAACTGGATTGGAAGTCGGTATGGAGTTTGATTCTATCCAATAATCAAAACCATATTCCTCTCCCTTTTGAGACTCTCTTTTGAGTGGTGAAAGTGGAGACACAAATTTAGGCATATGTATATATATGTATATGTATATATACATATATGTATACACACATGTATATGTATATGAAGACATTGGGCCAGAGTACAATGAACTAAAGCACAAAATGTATGTGTATATATATATGCATTTGTGTGTGCAGGTATTTATATGTGCTTATTTATTTATATAAGCATTTATTCTCTCTCCTATTGCCTCCCTCATTATTCTTGGGAAAAAAAAGAAAGAAAAACAAAATCTTTGTGACAAATATACATAAAGCAGCAAAACAAATCCCCACATTGGCTATGTTCAAAAATGATTTTTTTTTCTCATTCTACATTTTAAAAACATTACCTCTCTGGCAGGAAATGGCCTTAATAAATCTTCAGTCCTCTGGACTTACTATGGTTTTTCATTGAATCAAAATTCTAAAATCTTTCAAAGTTGTTTTTCTCTATGTTGTTGTCATTCTATAAATTGTTCTCTTAATTCTACTCACTTTACTCTGTATCAGTTCATAGCACTCTTCCAAGTTTTCTCTGAAATTGTCCACTTTGTTATTTCTTATGGCACAATAGAATTCCAATAGATTCGTATTCCACCTTGTTTAACCTTTCCTCATTACATAGGTATCCTCTTAGTTTTGGCTACTTCTAAAAGAGCTACTTTAAATAACTTTTATATGTAGGTTATTCTTTTTTCCTTGATCTCTTTGGAGTATAAGCCTAGCAATGTACACTTGTGTCAAAGGGTATGCATAGTTTAGCAATTTGGAGAGAAAAGTTCCAAATTGCTTTCCAGAATGGGTAGGTCAATTCAGGGCTCCACTAACAAGTACCTGCACAAGTATACCTGTTTTCCCACCCTCCAACATTTGTCATTTTCCTCTTTTGTCATCTTGCCGGAGTGATGGGTGTGAGATAGACATTTAGAATTATACTAAATCACAAAATTTAAACCTTGAAAGGACATTAGAGTTTCTGATCTTTAAATATTTAAGTAGTGGGTATGTGAAGAACAAAACCAGGAACATCTAGAAGAAATAGAAAATTAAAAAGATTCTGAATGTGCGCAAAGAAAGGCTTTCTAACAACTGTTTAGAATTAGAATGAGATACCTCAGAAGGTCACCTCCTTTTACATAACACTTTCAGGTTTACAAAGAACCTTACTCACTATATTCTGGTGAGGTAGGTAGTAGTGAAAGTATTATTTCCATTTTGCAGATAAAGGGAAAAAGAGTGAGAGATATTGGGATTTTTTGGTTTAATTTTAGTTTTCAACATTAATTTCCACAAGATTTTGAGTTACAAATTTTCTCCCTGTCTTTCCCAATATTGGGATTTTCTTAGTGAATTAATGTTGCACTGACTGTTCAAAGTTAAGTGACTCCAAGCCATAGTTGTGCTGGTGAATGATTAACAATTGGCTGAGGAGTGGGTGCTGAGGAGTGGGGTGGGGAGCAGTGTTCTCAGGACCCACTTAAAGTTGATTCTGCATTATTATACTTTTCTTCATCACTTTTCAAAATCTAGACGATCAACACAACACTAAATGAAACCCTGCTAAGGTATAAATGCTCACACTGAAAATTGAACATGGTCTCTTGAGACTTTTAGTTCAAGCTGACTGAAGCACAACCCTCTTCCAAGCCCATTGTCCATTGAGTTTCTCATCACTAGAGCTGCCATCCAAATAAGCCTAGATAACCACTTGTCAGGAATGTTATAAAGGAGATTCCTCTTTATTTATTGGTTGGAAGACTTGCTGAGGTCCACTACTGACCCTGAGATTGTGTGATTCAGGGAATAGAAGTTACCAAGAGGCAGATTTTGGTTCTTTCACATTTTCAGCCATACAGATGATGGAATTCATTTCACGTGGATATGTCCCCCTTCTCAGTCTTGATTAGTCTTATAAGTAACTTAGAGGAGTCCAAATAACAACTTGAGAGTCCTATATGTTCCTATTTTGGGTGTCTGATATCACACTAGACACTGGATGTTATGTCAGTTCTTAAGGGTAGAACCAACATTTCAAGAATTAAGGAAGAGGACTCCTGACTACCTGCAGGTTCAGTTTAGGGTGACTCCCCATGCAGCCTTTTTATAAGGGTTACCTCAGGATGGTGCTTTTTAATTATTTTTTAAAAATGTGTTCTATTTTATTTCCTTGCTTTTATATGTACTGGCATTATGAATAAGGAGGAGGAGGAGAAAGAGGGGGTGGGAGAGGAGATGGAGAAGGAGAAGATAAGGACAAGATGTAGCTTGGGGCCAAAAATAGAGTAAGGCTTCCAACGTTACCTTAGAATAGACTAGCCCAAGGGTATGCTGGTAAGTGTTTAACCACTGGCCCTCAGAAAACGACACACTTTTAAGTTTAATCTGCATTATTCACATTTTCTCCATCACTTTCTTTAGCTTAGGCAATCAATAAACCAAGTTTCGATTTGCAAAGTTTGCTGATTGCCGAGGTGTAAATGTTCACGCTGAAAATTTAACGAGATCTGGTGAAAACTGTCTCCCACACACCCCTGGACTACACTGTATAACCAAAGATGGTTACAGATGAGGAGAAGCCTTGAACCAGGCTTCTGTTAAAAGTGTTTTTCCTCAAAAACATTAGTTAGCTTAAAAAGAATCTGTATTCTGTTTTTTTTTTTGAGAAATTGTCTGTATTTTTTCTCTTGATCCATTTTTACCAACCAGTTAAAAAATCTGCACATTTGAATGCCAGCTGAGAAGTTAAGATTGCTGTAAGCAGCCTTCCCCAGATGTCTTGATTCTGACTTAGACCAAAGTGTCACAGTCTCAGTGATTGCATTCAGCATTATGAGGTGTATAGTTGCATTTAGTTTTTACAGACTTGCACACTGCAATGAGACACATGGAATAGCTCAAACAAAGATGATAGGAAGGATTTTTTTTTAAAGCAGCAGATCCTTACATCTATTTATGGAGGAAGTTTTAAATTTTGGGTTGACTGACAAATGCAGTTTGACTGCAATGCTTCATTGACTTTTGTCCGAAAAATACACAGCTGAACAGTGTGCAGGAAGCAATCTTTTCCTCGAAGCATATTATTCCAAACTTAACCAATTTTCCTTCTCCTCAGAAAATGTCTGCAGCTTTTGTGTCAGAACTTTTGGAACCATGAGCATTAGATCTGAGTATCTCCTCATTTTAACAGACTTTGCTGTCAAAGCAACCCCAAATTTGATTTTTAAAAAAGGAAAAAAAAAAGGTACTCTGGTAAAGTCCTAGTCATAAGGACAATTAATCAGCTCTGGGGCAGCTGTTTCCTGACATTTCTGCAAATTGTTGTGGAAAAATTAATGAAAGCTAGATCAGTAATGGTTTCAAGCTTGGCTAGTGGAAAGTATGACAGTGTTTCCATCAGCAATTAAGTTAGGCTGCCTTTTTTTTTTCTATAGGGGAAGTGGTATGATGTGTGTTCTCCACAGGAAATAGAAAACACCAGCTGAACCATGTAGTAGAACAGGTATGGAGTAATGCCTTCATAATATTCCTGTGTGGCCCCCAAGTAACTGGCACATCAGGTTCAGCCTTTGCTATATAAAAAAAGTATTTTTCAAATTCATACTCAGGAATCATTCATTTGAGAAGAATAGGATGTTTGAATGTTTACTTAAAGTTTCTCCTTTGGTTTTAAAAACTCAGAAACAATATTGAGCTAAACTTTGGGAACCGGAAAATGGAATTTATGACAAACAGAAAGTGAAACTGATTTACCTAATTTTACTGTTCCAACTGAAGGTAGTGAAGAACAGACCCAGTTCACATCCTGTGTAACCCTATGGGATTTTCCCCAGTATTAGTTAAAAATTTTCCCATAGGGTCACACAGGATGTGAATTAAAGTAAACACATAGCATGCTCCACGAAAAGGAAATTGGCTTTCTAAATGATCCTTTCATTGTTAACATCCCGAGCCTGTTATCAGTAACATGGGAAAGGATCTCTTTAATGTCTCATTACCAAGTTGTTGCATTATTAGTGTAATGAAAATTTCATGAATGAAGTCATAGAGCTATGAATTTATTTTCCTATTTAGAAGGCAGATAGGAAAAGCAATAAAGCTCCCTGTAGGCCTTTTGTTGGGGGGTAAACAAGGTAAGGTACCAAGTACTTACACCAAGAGAAAACATTTTAATGGGGAAATGGAAAACTTTAGTTTTATAGATAGACCATGAAAATCTTAATACTTTGTTAATGTGGCCTATGTGTGCACATACACCTTGGGAAGCATTTCCATTGACTTCTCAGGGAAAATACCAATGGGAATGCTTCTCCCAGAGTGCCTCTGGAACTCCTTGCCCTTGAACTAGACAGCCCTATGATCACAGATGTGCCTTCATTAGAAGAGACTTATAAAAAATGCCTTTGTATGTATGTGTGTGTTAGAGTAATTGTATCAACAATCAGGCAATTCTGAAAAAAAAAAAAAAACCATAAGGGGAATGTTCAGCTTTGCATAGGTAAGGGGAAGTTCCTCACTGAAAGGTCCCTAACACCAATAAAATCACAGATCTGGGAGGAAAAAAACAAAACAACAAACCAAAATAACAACAAAATAAATGTGAATGCTGAGAAGTTAAATGCTTTGGATTCTCAAAGCTATAACCCCACATTTGTCTAAAGGAGGGATTCTTAACCTTTGTTTGGTGTCCTGGACCCCTTTAGCAATCTGGTGAAGTCTATGGGCTCCTCAGGATAATGTTTTTAAATGATTAAAATAAGGTATATAAAGATTACAAAGGGAACCAATTATATTGAAGCTAAGTTCTCAGAATACACGTTCATAGACCCTAAGTTAAGCACCCCAGTCTAGAGTTATCACTGGGAAACTTGCTTAGAAAATATTTTAGAAGGGCAGCTAGATAATGCAGTGTATAGAGCACTAGCCTGGGAATCTGGAGGACCTGTGATCAGATTTGACCTCAGACACTTACTAGATGTGTGACCCTGGGTAAGTCACTTAACACTGATTGCTTAAAAAAAGTATTTTAGAAATTAGATAACTCAGAATAGAGGTTAGATGAAAAGAAACCTAAGAGGAATGTGGTGAAACGTTGAAAACACCTTTCCTAGCCATGACTATAATCATGACACTATCCTGAACCAGCTCGATGTTATCTTAAGTCAGGTTAATTTTGAGGTGATTAATAAATAATATTAGATTATTATTAAAAGCTATTAACCCAATTTTAAGTTCCTGAAGAAAAGTTGGTGCCTAAACTCTTTCATCTCCTTATTTTTCAGGCTTAAAGTTAAAAAAAATGTTGAAGAAAGTCCATTCTATCATCATATATTTATAAAATGCTTTTATGAACATAGTGATTTGTTGAGTACCGTACAAAGTAAGTTGAACAGGAATGTCCCCTGCTCTCAAGGTGCTATTCATCTTATCCACATGAACATCCATATGAACAAACATGCCACAAATACACCAAATTAAGAATTTACATCAAACAACATTTTCCCAGTACTCCAAAAAAAAAAAAAAAAAAGGCCTTAGCTCATGAGTTCCTTGAGGGCAGGGACTGGCTTTTGACTTTCTTTGATCCCAACCCTTAACACAGTGCCTGGAAAATAGTAAGTGCTCATTAAATGTTCAGTGATTTCATTGATTTCAATCCACCAATCAATCTACATGCATTTATTAAGCTCCTCCTATGTACTAGTAACTATGATATGCACTATAGATACAAATATGAAGTCATTCCTTCCATCCTCTGGGAGCTTCTCCCTTCAATAATCCTCTTATTCTCCTAATTTTTAATTTTTTTCCCATATCCCCAGCTCTTTCCCTAATGCTTATAACCACCCCTAGATATCACTTATCCTTAAAAACACCTCCATTTAATCCTACTGTCTCCTCAAGTAATGTTCCTAGATCTCTGCTGTTTCACAGCCAAACTCCTAAAAAAAAGTCTATATTTGTTATCTCTACTTTTTCACCTCCCACTCAACTTTCCAGTCCCTCATAATCCTCCAGTTCTCCCCATCACCATTCAATTGAAGCTACTCTCTCCAGGGTCATCAGTGATATCTTAATTGTCAAATTCATACCCAGTGTCTGTAATGCTTTCCTTCCTGTAATGCTTTTGCTTCAGAGAATCCCTAGTTTCTTTCCAAACTCATCTCTAATGCCACTTCCTACAGGAAGTCTCTATTCATCTTCTAGCTTGTTCCCTTTCCCATGAGTTACTTCACATTTAAAAAATATGTTTTGTATTTAATTTTCTTTATATAAGCTATTTCTTCCCTGCAGAACATAAGCTCCTTGAAGGCAGGGACTGTTATATTTTGTTCTATTCCTAGCATCAACCATACTTAGTAAACACTTCACAAATCCTTTTGAAAGAATGCTTTTATGAACAACAGTTCTGACTAGACAATTTGAGGGCACTGTCAGCACAACTGAGTAAGTATTAAGGCCCAGAATAAGGAAAAGAAAGTACGAAAGGGGGGTGCTAAGGAGAGTGGCATATCTGCCCAGAGCTTTTGGAAACTGAATTTTTAATGATTTTGTCTAAAATTACTGTTCTTCCCATACCCATCATCATTCACAGTTTACTCCATAGTGCATTTGTTGTTAATAAATTCTTTTAAACCATTGAGATGGTTGGTATGCCATTGTCAGAGATTGAGGAAAAGGAAACTGCATTGTTCTTCCCTCTGTAGGTCATCCAAGGACTAGGGTAGTCCAGGGTGCTGCAGAGATGGATGGCAACAAATCCGAAGGCAGTACCAAAGAGACAAAAAGCTAGTGGGAGAAAATAATGGGGTCTCAGGGGAACAAGGCCTGTGATACTCCATACCTTATCAGTTTTGATTGAATCATCTTCAGTAAAATTCATTTTAAGACTAGGCTAATACAGTCAGATAGGACTATTTCATGTGTTTTTATGTTTATAAAAGAACTGTTTAGTTTTTTTTTTTAATTTTTGCTTTTTGGAGGGGGGAAGGCAGGGCAATTGGGGTTAAGTGATTTGCCCAAGGTCACACAGTTAGTAAGTGTTAAGTTTCTGAGGCCAGATTTGAACTCAGGTCCTCCTGACTCCAAGGCCAGTGCTCTATTCATTGTGCCCACCTAGCTGCCCCTAGCCGCCCCTCTGCTTAGGTTTTAAACAATTGGATCAAAAAGGTTGTAGTTCAGTCTTCTCTAAGAGGAACAAACGAGGGACAGCTAGGTGGTACAGTGGATAGAACACTAGCCCTGGAGTCAGTAGAACCTGAATACAAATCTGGCCTCAGACACTTGTGTGACCCTAGGCAAGTCACTTAACCCTGATTGCCTCACCAAAAAAAAAGAAACAAATGACTAGGAACAGCCTTGCAAATATGGCTTACAGGCAATAACTGAAAGAGTAACTAAACAGAACAAAGTAAATAACACCACACAGCTGTATACAGAGGAAAACAAGCCATGAAGCATAAAACAAGCAATTTATTTTAACTATTGGTGTAAACTAAAAACATTGTTATATTGATCTTCATTTATATAGTGACTTTTGCCTCACAAAAATAATTTATTGTCAGGAACTACTAGGCACATATGCATGTCTCTGGCACATTTTTACAACTACAAGCTGACACCATTAACACTGTTGACTTTGAGAAATATAAGGTTTTTTTTAATAATATTTATTCTTTTACATAGTGTTCATTCTCTTGAGAACTCAAGAAGCTGTTCAGGGAATTTTTAAATAGACAATTTAATGTAAACACTTAACCTATTCACCATTTTGATAATGCATTCAGCACTTAAGCCAGACAAAGTGCTCACTGACTTAACCTATTGAGTTGTTATTGGGAAAAGAGGGAAAAATGAAGCCTAACATGTTCTGCTTTGGTGTTACAGAGAGACTTATGGAGTCCTTTTCTTACTTTCTTGTAAAACATTTTACCTTACAGTTATGCCCAATAAATTCCAATTCCAAAGTTAATGTGTGGCTTTATTTTTTCCTGAGACATCAAAATAATAGCCCTTTCCTCCCTCTTTCCCTAATGTGACAGTCTTGAAGGGAGTCACAGTATGTGGTGGGGGAGGAGGTGGGGAAGAGCTTGTGACATGCATGAAATTTTAGCCATTGCATAAAATGATAGGGTTTGGAAGATGTAAATAGTGTGGTTTGGATGAATCCACCTACTAACTTCTATGTAAGTCAAGTTTCTTAATTCGATCTTGGATGATCTTTGCTTTCTGCAATTTCTCATCCTCTTTCTACGTAGATCATGGATGACTATGTGGTGTGTTTTTTTAATGAAAATGTGTCTCGCACTGCCTCTGAGGTAGTTCTGTTATAGAATACTATTTTTCTTCCTCCCACCTTTCTCTTTAAATACACTTACACACACACACTCACACACCCCAACAAGAAGTTTTCAAGTGAACATTTTTTTACATATTGTTCTCTGAATGTCCAATTCTCTGTTTCTTTTGTCCATATGTCATGCATATTTGTAATGTCATATACATTTATAAGTTTAATAGTGAATTACAGGCTCCCTGTTATTGTGAATGTTCAATGACCTATACTTAAATTTTGTTGTCCTCCCCTCTTTTTAGACTAATACTACAACCTGACTCTCCCTACTAAAGTTTTATGGAGTTTTTCATCTTGCTTTAAATTAATACATTACCCTCATTCTCTGATGTATTTATTTGTACCAGTAGGTACTCTGGAGTGCCCACCAGTGGTAGTATTTCTGAAGCTTACTCCCCTTGAAGATTTAGGCCATTTCTATATAGGGAACTACCGTCAGAATTTCTCAGCTTGCCCTATGTGTATGAATTCACTTGTAAACAAATCTAACTATTCAGTGGCCTGTTGAAATAGGTAGGAATCAAAATAGTTTTAAGTAGTCAACCTTTACATATAGGAGTTATATATAATTATATTAGTTACATATTACACTAGAAGTAGTACTATATGAGTACATTAGTAGTTCTATATAACCATATTAATTTCATATTAGAAATATTACTATGAAAAATTTCAGTCATAATTTTTACCAGAAACATCTTAAACATAGGTCTTGTAGCAGATTCATGTGTGCACTTGACTCTTGTTCCAAGCCAGCAATATTCAGAATTGTTTAAATTATATAGCTAATAGTACATTATGGTAGGCTAAATTCCTTTTAGTAAATAGAAAATTTTGATCAAGTGGGAGATGGGTATTTAATGATAGAATGTGAGTCCATTGAAAATACAAAAGTCAGGGGCAGCTAGGTGGTTCAGTGAATAGAGCACCAGTACTGGAGTCGGGAGGACCTGAGTTCAAATGTGACACTTAACACTTACTAGCTGTGTGACCTTGAGCAAGTTACTTAACCCCAATTGCCCTTCCTTCCTCCCTCCAAAAAGAAAAAAAAGAAAATACAAAAGTTTGCAAAAAGTTTTGATATGAATGCTGTAATAATCAAGACCTGCAGCTTCATGTAAAATTGTTCCTACTACATATGTGCAAACATACATTCTATTTGGCATTTGTCAAGTTCAAAATTAAAATTAATTTTAAAAACTACTACTAAAAACTTTTAAAAAAGCTTGGTATGAGGCCTCATGAAGCCCTATCATTCCTAGAGTATTGACATATGAAACTGAAAGGAGAAGAACAAACAGATGAAAAAATGGAACAGATCTCTCTGAATTTTTATAACAAACTCTTTTTTCATTGATGACAGTGGAACCACCACATTTGAACTCTAACATCTCAGTCCCTGATGTACTATATGAGGAAATGGAAATGGAACCCAAAAGATGAAGATGGAGAAAAACAGCTGGACCAGACCAAGTATACACAGAGGAAATCCTTGGTGGAGGCAACACAGTTTTGAAGGCATTAAGGGACTTATTTCCAAGGTATCTGAAAGAGACTATACTAAATATCTGAAAACAATGATGGGCAGTATTCAGTATTTTAGTTCTTCAGTGGATTTGTTTATTCATTATTGTGGATATTCCACAATATGGGAATTAGTGAAGATTGAAGTCCCTTCATGCCTTCTCATCTTGAATGATTCTTGTCCATGTTTCTCCCATAACCCGTCCATAGAGGAGGTATCCAGTGTGCCTTAGACTTATTTTGATGTCTTTTTTATGATCTGTGAGCATGAATGCAACACTTGGGCAGTATTTCCATTTCAACCCATGAAAATATGGTATTACGATGTCCCCCCACCCAAAACAACAAAAAAAGGACAATCCACAAGGCATACATAAAAACCAACTTGTATGTCTACTTTCTTATTTCTATAAAATCTTTAGGAAGATAGTATATCCTTTTATCAAGGTCATCTGTGATGAAAATATGAGAAGATAAAGGAAGAATTTTACAAACTATTTTCTGCAACCAACAACTTCTTCACAGTTATACAATTAACTGAAAAGTTCAGAAAACAAAAGACTACTTGGTATATTGCTTATGAATTATTAATAAGTGTTTGATCTAGTAGAATAAAATTCATCCTTAAAGACTCGCTTCCAACAAGATGTCTCTCCTGTTAAATGCAATAATAGAGACAACTTTGATGATAATTATTGATGTCAAGGAAGGCATAAAACAAAAAGATCTATGCTTTCAAAGGTGTTTCATGATGTTGTGAGGGATGTTCAGTGCAGAATCCAAATGGATGAGGTACTCCAGATTCTCCTGTTTGCAGAAGACGTTGTACTGATTACATCAAGCCCAAGACCACTACAGATCTTCTAAAATGAGATCCATACTAGCTCAAAAAGAATTTGACTTAACAATTGATATAGGAAAACTCAAGTAGGTGAAGAATGTTTATTGTCAGACTATATAACATGGTTTCATGGGCTTATTAAGCTGATTCATCAGTTTCCATATATTGTATATCTTGGGCAGACACTGTAGATGGACAGTGAGCTGGCCCTGCATTGAATATAAAGAAGAGATCAATCTGGATTGCATTTGGAAAATTCTGCAGCATTTTGAATCATTTAAAGCTTCTTCCCTAAACAGAAAATCCATCTTTTTAATACCAGCATTTTTTTTTCTGTGATCCTATATGGCTCTGAATCCTGGAATATCACAATATCTGAAGAATAAAAATCCTTGGTGATCCAAAAGGTAATAAAGATATGTGTAATAGGTTTAAATAATCTGCAGTGATAATGATAAATGATAAAATGACCATAAGAAGCAAAGTGAATAATTCAGTCAAATAGACTGGAAAAGATGGTGAGTTGGTCTTGAATTGATAGTGAGGGTTAAAAGACAGGTAGCCGATATGTTGCATTTGCTGTTCACTTAATGTTAGGAAACCTAGAAGAAGGTCCCCGGAATACTGAGTGAACTCTTTGTGGAGATTTTAGAGGAGGAGATGGACAAGAATCAAAGAGGAAAAGAAGGCATGGATGGCTTGTGATCTGAACCATTGGAGGTTGTTCCCACATGAATGAAGTCAAGTCATTAAAGTACTGATATATTATAAGCATGATAAAACATGAAACTTTCTTCACAGTTTCTATAAATTCTACAAATTGAACTTGAAACATATAATTATTAATACTTATGATGCTGATAATGATTAAAATTTATATAGTGCTTTAAGGTTTGCAAAGCACCTCATAGATGTTAATAATAGCCCTAAAGTATAAACACTGTAGCATTTCTGCAAGTAGGATAGGGTTAGATCACAAATCACTATTTGTCCTAGGCTTTTAGGTATTCCTTAACAAGAAACAACCCAATGAGGAAAAGGGAGAGAGAGTGGTGGTGAGGAGAGACCTGCTTCTAGATGTTACTTTACCAAACAGAAAAGAGAGAGGAGTTCCTTATAAAATAACCGTTAAAGAAAGGAAGGCAAGATGAACTACTGCTTGTTGCTTTGCCTGCCAGGAAAGAGAAAAGTCAGAATAAAGAGGGGCAAGTCCTATGATTCTTCCTTATATCCTACAAAATTTGACCTAGTTCCCTCTTTTCAGTCTTTATTGCTGACTCCATAGTTCCCCTGAGGGAGTGAGGCAAAGTCATGCCATCTTTATTTTAAGTTCTTTACCAGATCTGATGGCTGCAGTGGGTACTGTCCTTTTCTGGAAAGGAAAGGAAGGGAAGAGAAGGGAAGGAAGGAAGGAAGGAAGGAAGGAAGGAAGGAAGGAAGGAAGGAAGGAAGGAAGGAAGGAAGGAAGAAAGGAAGAGAGAGAGAACCAAGGAAGAAGAGAAAAAGTAAGAAAGGAAGTAGAAAAAACAAGTTATTATTTTGAAACTCCTGCATTTCTGAAAACATCCCTCCCTCTCCTACCTTTCCCTTACCTTCTCTCTTCTTCCTTCCCATCTCCTCTCCTCTCCTATCTAGTAAGTCATCATTTGTAATAAAGAATAAAAAAGGAAAGAGGGGTGGAAAGCAAATTGGCAAGCTAAGAAACACAAAAACTGGTAGTATATGTTGTGTTCCATCCTCATAGTTCCCTACCTCATCAAACAAGAGAAGAAGGTTAAGTTTACTCATCCCTTCTTCAGTGCCCAGTTGGTTCTTTCTGATTATATATCACTCAGAGAGATAGGTAGTTTGGTATAGTGGATAGCCTAAGCATCTCACCTATGCTAAATTCTGGTTTTGTGACTCTTGGCAAGACAAATAAATTCTCTGAATCTGGGAAATTCAGATAATAAGTTACATAGGAACTCAGCCTGTTTTTAGAGGAGCCTTCTCAAATGGAACTTCCAGTGCCAATGAACTTTCAGGAACTTAAAAAAAATCACATGGCATTCAGTTTTGTATTATTTTTGTTCTCTTTGCTGACATTGTAGTCATTTTATATATTGGGTTGTTTTGGTTCTGTTTGCTTCATTCTGCATCATATAGGTCTTCCTATGCATTTCTAATTATTCATATTCATTATTCTACAAGGGAAGTGATATCCCATTACATTCATGTATTGCAGTTTGTTTAGTTAACCCCCAATTGATGATCATGTTACTTTATTATTTTATTTTAATTTATATTTATTTCTACTCCTTTGCTTCTACAAAAAAATGTGGCTGTGGATATTTTGATATATATTGTACCTTTCTTTCTACCCTTGATCTCCTTGGGGTATATGCCTAAGAAAGACCTTTGTCTCAGAAGCTATGTATATATTTTCGTTACTTTTTTCAAGCATAACTTCAAATAGCTTTTCAGAATGGTTGGAACAATTCTTAGCAATGCTATCTGTATTAGTGAACTTTTATATACCCTTTCAAGCTGTGGAGTAAAGAACTCTAGCCCCTAATTCTTTTGTTATCTTTTCCAGTTTCCTAGGTGTGGGATAACAATCTCAGAATTGTCTTGATTTACATTTCTCTTATTAATAGTGATTTGGAGTGGCAGCTATCCTTTAAAAACAAAACAAAACAGAACAAGACTCATAAGCCCTCCAGGGAAGTCTAACCTTGTTAACCACAGAAAGCCACATCCCAAATCTAGTCACATAGACCATTGTTGCCTTCTCATCAGAGACCTATTGTTTTGATGGGAATCAGTGAGAGGGAATACAACATTATGCTAGCTCCCCATTTCAAATAACTAAAAGATAATGAATTCACAGCCAGTAATAAATCTGCAATTTACAATTTTGCCAGAGGTAGGTAAGTGGCCTGCCCTTAACAAGTGAACCTTCCAAAAATAGCCTGTTCAGTAACCTATTCTGCCCTGGGTTTATAGTAACATAAATGTGGAAGTTGCTATGACAAAAGTCCAACCTCCCGCCACCTCCCAACCTCTTTACTAGGGTACAATTTTACATGACTAATAACATCTATGTTGGTGAAATAGAATTAACTCTTGATTATATTTAAACCTGGGCTAGTTTGCCAACTACCTACCATACTTCTGGAATAGGAATAGGAACTGGACTTGAAATTCCACGCACAATGGAAACTCCCAGATAAAAAAAATCCCTCTATCACATCAGGTCAGTACCTTCTCTGTCAGTTCTAGCCTTAAAGGGTTTTCTAGAACACTGAGCCATCAGGGTCACACAACTATTATGTGTCAGAGACAGGATTTGAACCTAGGTATTTTTGATTTCAAGGAACACTCTCTATTCTCTGCTCCAAGTAATATCATCCACAGTTAAAGGTTCAGTAAAAACGATTCTTGATTTATAACTATTTGACTCTAAATAATTCCTTACCAAAGGCATCCATTCATTCATTCTTCCAATAAACATTACTTTTAAAAAACACATTATGAATATTTCCTATATGAAAGGAGGGCACTGTGATGATTGATGTGGGATATATAAAAATGAACGAACCAGTCTTTGGCTTCAAGAAACAGTCTAGTAGGGGCAGTAAGACATGTACACAAATATCTATAACATGAGACAGAATATGATAAGTATTATGAAAGAACTTTGTTGGCATTCTGAGACTTAGCCACCACGTGTAAATTTTTTTCAACCACTTCAACTCTGTAAGGCTGTCTAGTAGCATGTAGAAGAGTTTGCAGCCAGCATCACTGCAAGGTGTATGCAAACTACTGTAATCACAGATTCTCCAGACAATAAATGAGGTACACTTTAAGAGCTAACTTTGAACTGGAGATATCAGGGAAGGAATCATAGATGTTTGAGCTGGACCTTGAGTGATGAGTAGCATTTCAGCTAAGGGAGATGAACTGAAGAGCATTCCAAATGGAGACACAAGTGTGGTAAAAACCAGAGAGGAAAGAAAGTGTGGATTGTGCTGGACAATGATGAGCTCCAGTTTGACTGAAGCATAGACTGAAGTTAGGAACATATAGTAGAGGGAGATGGCAATTTGATTAAGTCTTTATAGAAAAACATAAACGGCAATAAAATTATTAGTCAACTTTCAATCAACTTTATCATCTTCAGAAAAAATTTATGGATTACCTCCTATGTGAAGGGGCACTGTGTAAAGTACTAAAGACACAAGGAATTACTTGTCTTGTACTGTAATCGACAACCTGCATGACCATATGGAATTGACTTGTCCTCCCTCAGGCCAAGCTGGTATGGCACAGAATTCCTTCTGCATATTAATCTGGGTCACTTGACATTAAAACAAATTAAACATGGCATGTACTTAGGGAGTGCAAACTCAGTTTTATATTTGCTTAAATTAAATATTAAAATAAATCTTAATCAATCTACCTATAGTTTTACTTCTCTACACATGTTCTATACTTTAGGTAAAATGGATTACTGACTATTTCTTATATACAAGTTCTTTTATTCTCTCTAGTCTTTGCTTTTGTTAGTACCTAGGGGAAACCCCCCCCAAATCTTCTCCTCTCTTCACCTTGAATAACCCACTGGAAGTCTTCTAAACCCTTTTCTGAACTCATTCACATTCTGTGCATATCAGTCTTAAGAAACTTCACATGCTGTCTTTTTATTTCATTTTATTTTTATTCTACTTAAACACCAAATAAAATGAGCATTTCCATATATACATTGTGGAACAGAAGGAGAGAACTGTACATGAAACTGCATAGCTACATTAGCTTGCCTTTCTTTTAAAGTGTATAATAAATTCACCATGTAACTTTCAAAGCTCTCCTGATTGTCTATAATTCCTTCTGGTTTGTGTATATGTGTGCATGCATGTGCGTGTGTGGTGTGTGTGTTCACACTCTCTCTCCTTATTGCCCTTCAATTAAAAAAAAACCTTGCAAAATATGCTCAAACAGAATAGGTTCCCACATTGCTCATATTTTTTTAAAAAACAAAAAAAACCCAATTATATCTTATTTGCATCTTAAGTTCATCACTTCTCTGTTAGGAGGTGGTTATCAAGATTCTTCATTGGAGTCATAGCTGGTCATTTATTTGGGGTTGTTTTTGTGTGTGATTTTATCTATGGTAATTATATATTCTTCATCTTTGGACCCTTCTCCACTCTATACAGTAGCATCTGGCACAGTGATTTGCACCTGGTGGATACTCAAAAATATTTGCCAAAATGTGCAATGAATGAAGTGACTTTCTTGCAAAATACAAGTCACATATTGCAATGAGGATCTTCATGAACTATTTGTAATACCTCTGCTATTGTTCCCTGCTGTTGAGATGAATAATTGAATTGCTACTTATCTTTTTATGTTAATAATGCTTTGCCTTTCCAAATACTTGGCAAATCTTTTGAAGACAAGTAATTCTTTGTGTCTTTAGTATTTTACACAGTGCCCCTTCACATAGGAGGTAATCCACAATTTTTTTCTGAAGATGATAAAGTTGATTGAAAGTTGACTAATAATTTTATTGTCGTTTATGTTTTTCTATAAGGACTTAGTCGAATTGCAAATGTTTGCTTTTAGAAAGGCATTGTGATACAGGAGAAAGAGCCTTGAACTAAGAGTGAGAAAACCTGGGTTTGGGTTCAACTCTAGTACTCAATGACTGCGTGACCTGAGACACGACACTTAATTTTTCTAAGTTTTAATTTCTTTAACAGTAAAATGGGGATAAGAATATTTATATCATCTACTGCCTAGGTGTGCTATGAGGGAAATGCCTTGTAAACTTAAAAAGTACTATGTAAATAGAAGTTATAGCTTAAGACTTAATTATGTATAGAAAAACTTTTTATTAAGTTATACGCAATCTTTAACTTTTCAGAGACTGTTTTTATAGTTATTAATTAATTCCATCTCTAGATCTGTTTCCTTATCCCTTCTGCTGACAGCCTAGGATCTGTTTTATTGCTCATTAGCACCTCTAGCAGAAGGTAGGCAGGAGATAGAAGAGAAGTAACACTTTCATTAGTTACTTTTGCTACCTAGTAGAAACTTTGGTGAAAAAGTTCGAGAGGAAGAATGTTGAAGTGATCAGCTGAAGTTGCCCCATTACTATGACTGTCTCACCATAAGTAAAAGAAGAAACAGGATGGTTGGGTACCGCATGCAGATTTTAAGTGTAGAGGTCCCCCATAGGCTAGATAGAACAATTTTAAACAAAGTGCCGAGGAGGACTAATTCATCGTTAGAGTGAAATTCAGCAATAATAGTAACAATAACTTTTTTCAGAGCTTTATTGTTATACAATACTTTTTCCTTAAATGAGAAGACTGGAGTTGATGACATTTGAGGTGTCTTCTGGCTCTAAAAGCTATTATCCTAGTATTATTATTCTTATAACAATCTTGTGAGGCAGGTATGTAGGGGTGGGGCAGTGGAAAAGATTGTGAATTTGGAGATAGAAAAACTGGGTCTGATTATTGACTCTGCAGCTTACTTTTGGAACATCTCAAATCTCTACCAACTGTAAATCTATGATCCTTTGTCCATTTAACCTGTGAGGAAACTGCAGTTCATGGAGTTTACATGATTTGTCCATGTAGGCACAGTTAGCAAGGGACAAACTCAAGGCTAAATCTGGGTTTATTTATTCCACCAAGATGCTATTGTAATACTAGAGACTGTTTACATTGAGTCAAGTTCTCTTTCCGGTGTTTGATAGAATTGTACCTCTTTCTGTTTATAACACAGAAAGTTCTCAAAGCTAGGATTGTCCTTATCCTCATAACACTACAATGGACTGAGTAGGTTTCTCAAGTAAAATAGTAAATGATAGCTAACCTCACTAACATACGTAATTTAAAAGTTGTAAAGGGAAGCAGCCCTAGAAAATGAATAGCTGGCATAAAATTTGGTCATCGTATTTAATCATGCTCTGATTAATACAGCCTTGGAAACATTGACCAATGCAAATAAGTCCATATCTTAGTAGTTAACCTGCCATGAACTTGATAGAACATGCCAGAACATCCTCTGTTGGCAGAACCTTTGAGAACTCAGCTAGTAGGACTTTCATGGATGTCCCAAGGAGGTGATTAAATTAGATAAGAATGTTTTAAAATATTACTACCTGAATAGCTGTTTGCAAGAAGGAAGAGGACAGAACAAGAATTTAATAAGTGCTGACTATGTATCAGACAATGGACAAAGTGCCTCTATGAATATAATTTCATTGAATCCTTATATAAACCCTGTGAGATAGGTACAATTATGATACTTTTTTTTGCTTTTTGGAGGGGGGAGGGCAGGGCAGTTGGGGTTAAGTGACTTGCCCAAGGTCACATGGCTAGTAAGTGTTAAGTGTCTGAGGTCAGATTTGAACTCAGGTCCTTCTGACTCCAGGGCTGGTGCTCTATTCACTGTGCCACCTAGCTGCCCCATTTATGATACTTTTTTTTTTTTAACAGTTCAGGAAACTAAGGCAGATAGATGTTAAGTAACTTACCCAAGGACACAGAGCTAAGAAGTGTCTGAGGCAAGGTTTGAATTGTAGTCTTACTGACCCAAGGCCCAGGACCTTATCCACTTTGCTACCTAGTTTGCAGAGTGGATTGATAGGTGCTAAGGAAGACAAATCTTAAGTATTTCTATCTCTAGAGCTTAGCAGAATACCTAGCATTGAATAAATGCTTGTTCCCTTCCTTCCTTCCTTCCTTCCTTCCTTCCTTCCTTCCTTCCTTC
>NW_027187391.1:676068-733143 GCF_028583685.1 Petaurus breviceps papuanus
TTCCTTCCTTCCTTCCTTCCTTCCTTCCTTCCTTCTTTCCTTCCTTCTTTCTTTCCTTCCTTCCTTCCTGGTTTTAGAAAAGTATTATGGAAGTATTTAAATTACATAGGATCCATTTTCATTTTATAATCTTAAGAATAAAGGTTAATATGTAGTCAACATCTTAGGTGATAAGGTTGACACTACCTGATTATTATACTTGAAAAGATGCTCTAGCTGATTTTAGTAACTACTGTGTGTGATTTACTGAATAAAAATGACTTATCTAATTCTTACTTCTAATGCTGTGTGATAAGTGTAAAAGAAACTTGTCATCACAGTGAAACTTATTACAACTTTTGAGACTATTTTGTATATTAACAAGAGACTATAAACTCAGGCACAAAATCTTGAGGAATGTGAAATGTGATGATTGTGCCATATGTCACTCAGAAGGTAATTTCTTTGAAATTTATCCTCACCTCAATCATTTTAATTAGAGACATATTCCAATTGTAGAGGAAAGTGAAAATGTGAATTGAGGACAGAGCTTTGTATCTGGGGTCAGAGAAGGACTTTGGTTCAAATCTTTCCTCAGACTTTTTACTTTTGTGACTTGGGGCAAGACTTCAGTTTGTTCATCTGCAAAATGAAGGCGATGGGCTAGAACTTTAATAAGTCTCTCATGGCTCTAAATCCCATGATTCAAAAAAAAAGCTCATAATTTTTGAAATATGTCTTGTGTGCTTTTTGAGAAATTCTGAATCATTCCAAATGTTTCTAGTCTTCCTTGTTTCTCTGGAAACAAGGATTGGATGGAAAGGATTTCTCACTTATCTAATATTACATTATTCTTTTTTTGCATGTTTTTTCCATGTCCTGGTTTGTCTTATATTTGCTTCTATATGTGGGTCTTATTTCCCATGAGAATGTTGCAGGTCCCTTGAGAAAAAAGACTGTTCCTGTAAGTCCCCTGAACCTCTCTTCCCTTCTTCTCTGATTTTCCTAGAACAGTAAATCTTATTGAGTAAACAATAAATGTTTGATGAGTGAGTAAATGATATTGCTCATTTTCCAACAACGAGACATACACGTTGAGTTGTATTTTCAATAAAGGATGATAAATTTACATTGATCTGGCTATATTCCTGTAATAATTTCCCTCAACATGGTCAATGTGGCATTCCTTTGCAAAATAGCTAGCTGGGATTTGAAGTGAAGTGTAGGGAAGGGAAAAGGAAGAAAATAAACATTTATTAAGCACCTACTATGTATCAGGCATTGTGCTATCAGATTTGATCCTCAAAATAACCCTGGGAGGTAGGTGCTATTATTATCCCCATTTTACAGTCGAACAAAATGAGTCAGATAGATATTAAGTGACTTTGCCCAGAGTCTCACAGATAGTAAGAGTCTGAGGTAGGATTTGAACTCAGGTCTTTCTGACTCCAGACCAGGCTCTCTATCCATAAGGCCACCAGCTACACATAAATTTACTGCTGGTAGGGCCCTCAGAGGCCATCTAGTCTAGGCTCCCTCTTTTAATTGATGAGCAAACTAAGGCCCAGAGAGATGAAGTGACTTAAGAAGTAAGTGGCAGAATTATTATTTGGACCAAAAGTCCTTTCAATGTGAATCCAGCCCATTCTCTTTTATCCCATGGTCACTAAGATCTTAGAGCAGAGTATGCCTAATTGGTTAAAATATGACTTTGTTTTCATAAATACAATTTTCTAACAAAACTAACCAGATGGAGACATATACCTTGACTGGTATTAGTATAGACAGGTATTTTCTGAAGTTTATTCAGAATAAAACTTGAACTCATGGAAGGGTAAACAGATGTTATTCAATTAGGATAGAAATTAATAATCATACCAGGCATTTTATGTAACACTTTGAAATTTACAAAATACTTTATATATAATAATTCATTTGATCTTCACAACTACCTTGTGTTATATTTGCTAATATATCTATTTTATATACTCAATGTAGGATCATAATTTTAGAGTTGGAAGGGACCTTTTAGGTCATCTACACCAACTTCCTCATTTTACATGTGAGAAAAACTGAGTCTCAGAGAAGCTGTCACTTATCCAGGTCACACAGATAGTAAGTGTCTGATATACCGTGTTTCCCCGATAATAAGACACTGTCTTATTAAATTTTTTGGACAGAAAAACACCAGAGGGCTTATTTTCAGGGGAGGGCTTATTTTAATGAACATTAACAGCAATTTTAATAAACAGGTAAATGTGAACGAAAAAATGTACCTTTATTCAATAATGATCATGTCATCTTCTTCAACAACATCGTCATAAGTGTCCATACCCTGAATTCCGTCCTGGATGTCTTGCGCCTCCGTTTCCTTCAGAAGAAGTGGACCCAATCTGTCATGTCCAACAATATAGCTCTCTTTAAATGAATATGTCTTGTCCAGGTAACCTGCTCGTAGTGCCTTGGCGACACAGCTGTCAGTAATTTTATCCCATGACTTCTTCACCCAAGTCATGACTTCTTGCAGACAGGGCTTCACAAAGTTTCCACGCTGATTTCTTTCCATTCTATTTTCAATGTAGTCATTGACTTCCATGCGCAAATGGTCCTTGAATGGCTTGTTTATTGCAATATTAAGGGTCTGGAGATAGGCAGTCATTCCTGCAGGATTCATTACTTGATCTATTCTTCTCTCTGCAAGGAAGTTCTTCATTTCTTTAGCGCGGTGAGTGCTGGCTGAATCCCAGACTATCAGACCTCTTTGGTTACCTCGCATAACAAGTGGCAGCATTAAATCAACCCACTTTCTTATAACGGCTTGTGTACACCAGGCTTTTTCGGTTTCAAGAACGTAAATGCCAGATACACGTTCAATCTTATCTTTCTTGCCCTTACTGATGATTAGAGGTGTGACTTTCTTTCCATCCAAACGAATTGCCAAAACACAGGTGACCCGTGCACTTTCATACCGGTAGCCAGTGGTGGGAATGTAGATTGACATTGCACCCCTGTGATGAATTGTTGTTTGAGATCCTTGTCCCATAAACACTGCAGTTTCATCCATAGCAATCATATTGCAGGTTTGGTACTTGGAAATGTCGATCCTATCAATAAAGGACTTGAATGCAAGTGCATGTTTAATAACTTCAGCATCTTCCAGCTTAAACAGTGTTGTTGATCTTCTTAGGGACAGTTCATACCATTGAAGGAAACTGTCCAACCAGTGTTGTGATGCTTTGAATCCTTCTGAGACCATTTCAAACTCTGGTGCCATTGAAAGGGCAAATGCTTGAATATCAGCCCTGGGCACAACCAAGGCCTTTGCTCTCCTGTCAGCAATCCATTCACCAATGAGGATCTCCAAGTCAGGATATAAGGGCTGCCGACCTGATCCAGACCTGCGCTTTTTACCTTTTCCCTTATCCACCTGTTGACTGAGGTTATTATAATCTGCTCTCCATTTTCTGACCATCCAAAGATCCAAAAGTTTTTCTTTACAGAAAACTTCAAGATTCTTGCCATGTGACTCCTCTACAATTGCTTTCTTATACTCAACAGTATAGCTCTTCCTTTTTGTACTCATGTCTGGGGGTCAAAACAGACAGAATAATAAAATTATGACCATCAGTCCTTCTTTTCACTCCATCATGCCCCCTGAGTTCTTCTTTTTTCCTCCATCATGCCCCCTCACTCCCGTTTACATACCGGGTTTTTATGTTGTCCTGCCTCAGCTCTCTTCTGGGGCACTGCTCTCAATGGTGCCAGCAAGCAAATCACTGGGGAAGAACAAGATGACGCGCTCACTGCTGCAGCTCTGATTGGATGCAGCTCGGAGCACGGTGTGCGTTTCATGGGGGGAGGGGGAGACGGTGCATACAGAGGGTACCGTAATGTAGCGTGTAGCACAGGGGATCACCTTCACTACAGTAGCAATCTCAATAGGGCTTATTTTCGGGGGAGGGCTTATTTTAGAGGAATCTTACACAGTAAGGGGAGGGCTTATTTTCGGGATAGGTCTTATTATCAGGGAAACATAGTAGGACTCAAATCCAGATCACCTTGACTCCAAGTCCAGTCCTCTACTATGGTATAGATAACTCTTGAGCTAGTTACCCTTAAATCTTTCTGTCTTTCTGTCTGTCTGTCTGTCTCTCCCTCTTCCTCTCTCTGTTTCTGTCTTCTCTCTCTCTCTCTGTCTATATGAGGGAGATAATAGGTCAGGTCTACACTCTGGAACTATCACTTTGGCAGCTACGTGGTCGATGTAGCAGAGTGGAGAGAGCCTTGAGCTAGGGGGACCAGTTAGCCAAGAGCTAGAAGTAGGGTATTGGCAATATTAGTCAAGAGAAGAGGACAGATCATAGAGAAGTAAAAGTACAATGTAAAAAAAAACACAGCTTAATGAGTGATTCAATATGTGGAGTGAGTGAGAGGGAGGAGTAAGGTTGTAAACCTGGGTGACTGGAAGGGTGGGACTGTCCTAGACAGAAATAGAGATCTACAGATTAATTGTGATTGTGAAGCCCATCAAAATGTTGCTCAAGTACATTACTTATTATTGTCTTAAGTACAAAATGCAATTGATTTCAATAACAATTTTTTACAACTGTCCAGTGTGACTAGTCTGGTGCAAGCATTTAGCTGTCCCCTTCAGCACTATTTACCTATCCTTGTTTATTAAATATTATTTGACTGACTAAATAAATGCATACACGTCAGAAATTACTAATTCAAGAATTATTAGGACAATATAATATCCTTTTTTCAAAATTTCTTGTACTTATAAATAGCATAAAATTAGATCAGTCATATAAAATCATGTTGATGTGTCCCAACTAGCATATCAAAGGAGCTTCACCCACGATTTTGCACAAACGATTCTGGTCCTGTCTACATGCTTATGGGTGTTCAAGGTTATATCTTATCCAAAGTGACTTGGAATATAGAATTCTTAAGCACAAAACTTGAATAATTACAGTTGTGGGCATAAGTTGGATGAAAGTGACTTGTTGCTTTCGCACCCTGTCCTAGCCTGCCTTTAATAGCCCTCTTCTTTAAGCCCCTTCAGTGTAGCTACTTCAGTAACTGTCTGAAGTTAAACATAATTGGCTATGGCCAAGCACAGTAATGATAAGATAGAAGGAATTCAGAAATTAGCACACCCTACTGCCTACCTGCTAGCTAGCTAACAAACTCTAATAATTTGGTGGGGGAGAAACATTTCTGACTCTCAGCTAAGGTGTAAACTTTCTTGAGCACCACAAAATGAGTCAAGGAGAAACTGAACACAGGGGATCAGGACATAACTTAAATACTCACTGACATTGGAAGTAGAAACTTCTTTCTCTTTTCTCAAAGGTGTCAGGCTTTATGAAGAAAATCTACTTCTGTGGTTTACATGGAAGTATATAGTTGCCTTTCCTCTCAATCTTCTCCCTTCCCATCCCTTCCCTGCTACCCAGTCAGTAAGTAGGTAGTATTCTCTATGGTCTTAAAGGGAACAAAATTTTTGCCTTTCCTTTGCTTAGTGGAAAGGGAATCACTTGTAATGATTGAATCAATTTGTTCTATAATGCTGTCATGGTTTTTCTGTCTTTTTCATCTTGATGTTTGCTATCATCATCAGAAAAAATGAAGCCTCTTGAGTAACAGGTCTATGTATTTCTTGTTTTATGGTGACTCACTGTCCTTTGCTTACTAAGTGGCTACATTTGTTAGGATGTTGCTTTTAGCATTGAAGTACTCAGACAATTTAATGGTTAGTTCTTGTGTGTTTTTGTACCTATGGAGTATGGAATGTTTTTTTTTTTAACTTTTTTCTTTCACTAATGATATGTCTTGCCTGGGACACTGTAATTATTTTACCTGTGAAACCTATGCCATTCCCCCTTTAAAATATACTTATTAAAAATATCAAAAATAAATCCATTTCAAGAGTGTATGTGGTGAAGCTGCTCCTAATAAAGCAAAAAGATCCCTTGTGTGGGACACTAAACTATAAAGGATTTCATCACTTCTTAATGGAGCCACCAGGACTTCTTAGGCAGATGGTAAAATGACTCTGACTTGTACTTAATTTTTGATATGAGAATATTGAAGACAAGTTTTTAAGATTGTAATGTGAACAGAAGGTGCGTAACTTGCGGTGAAAGAGGTAGTTCCTTATGCGCTTCCTATATAAGAGAATAACAGTGAGAGAGGCAGGGGGAGAAGAGACAGAGAGACAGAGACAGAGAGAGAGGGAGAGAGAGAGGCAGAGACACACAGAAACACACACACAGAGGTATCAGGAGGAAGAGAGACAGACATATACAAACTGAGAGAATCTGTCTTTCTATCTAGATACAGAAAAAGAAAAAAAAATTAAACTTTGCATACTGTATTATTCCCTTTTTGAAAATCAGAAATTTCCTCTTGGTGAATTTAAACCATCTTCTTGTTTAAAATAAATTTCAGCAAACTTGCCCAGTATTTAAATTGAAATTGAAACCACCCAGATATTAAAGCAACCAAGGGAGAGGTTTTGATGGAAAACCTAGCTTAATCTCAGCTATAGCAACGCAACATGACTGTGCCTTCCAATGGAACATAAAGAAGAACTTCCAAAATAAACTAGACCGCAAATAGATTTCAGTCATCACCTCCTCTCCCTTTCCTTGCTTTAGTTTCTGGTAAGCCTTTTTTTCTATTATTCTGCTCTTGGCCTACTGCTTTATTATCTGGTGTTTCTTTTTTCAGAGGCCCTGGGGTAGCTGTATTAATTTTTACCGCTCTCAGTTAAACCCTTTACTCTGAACAGTGGATTCTAAATTTAACAAGAAGGGATCAAGGACTTATAAAATATAATGGATAAGAGATCTATGTGCATCTATCTGGGTAGCGGATGATTTTTTAAATTGTCTAATGCAGTCGTGCATTTGACTACTGCATGGCTTCAGTCTCCTTGCATTAAAAAAAATGGCACCTTGCTCAGTAGCCATGTTCAGATGGGTATTTTTTACTGAGCCACATGTGCACATGATCAAATAGATAAATAAATAATATGCATATAGTTGGCTCTATTCAAAGGTGGCACTCAGGTGGTGTACTTCTTAGTGCATGCAAATAGAGGCAATGTAGTGTGATGTATAGAAAACTTGAAGTCAGCAAGATCTAGGTTCAAATTACTCTTCAGCCACTTGGAGCTGTATAACCCTGGGGAATTTACTTAACCTCATAGAATCTCAGTTTCCTCATGTGTAAAATGAAGATAATAATCACTTACCTCATAGAAATGTTGTAAGGATCCAATGAGATAACATGTGTAAAGTGGTTTGCAAACCTTATTGCTAGTTCACTACTACTACTACTACTACTACTACTACTACTACTACTACTACTACTACTACTACTACTACTATGTAAGTTGCTTAACCTCTCTCAGTCCCAGTTTATTCATCTGTAAAATGGGGATAATATAAATTTACCCACAAAACAGAAACAGATAGGATATTAAAAATTTGAATTCAACAATATGCTGCTTTCAGGAAACATAAAAATGAAAGATACACACAAAGATAAGATAAAGGACAGGATAGAATTTAGTATGTGAAAAAAGTAGGGATTGTAATCATGATTTCAGACAAAGTTAAAGTTAAAACGAATTTAATCAAAAGTAGAAACTAGAGAAACTATGCTATGTGTCAGCAGTATTATTCAGTATTGTTTTAGACCATTTAAAATATCTAGACAGTATATATATACTTGACTGTATATTATATGAACATAAACATAAAACACTTTTTATACAAATAAACTCAGATCTAATTATCTAACTATCTAAGTAATATCTTTTGCTCATGAGCAGGTAAAGCAAATATAATTTTTAAAATGACAGTTTTGCCTAGCTAATCTATTTATTTGGTGTCATCCCAATTAAGTTACCAAAACTTTATTTACTGAGTTAGAAAAAATAAAAACAAAGTTCATTTGGAAGAACAAAAGATCAGGAACTTCAATGAAACCAGGGAAAAAAATATGTAAATGAAGTAGATTCAGCAGTATCAGACCTTAAAGTATATTATAAGGTGAAAACATCGTTGAAGTGAAGGATAATTTCGATTATTTTAAATTAAAATTTTCTTGCATAAATAAAACTTGTACAGCCAAAAATACAAGGAATGCAGAAAATTGGGGAAAAAACTTTCATAGACAGTCTATAAAATAAGATGTGATTAAGTTGGAATATTGTTGTGATGAAGGAAATGATGAACTGGTTGATTTAGAAAAACATAGAAAGACTTGGACTCATGAAAGAAGATGCTATCCACCTTCAGAGAAAAAGATTATAGGAGGAAATAAGCATAGTATGTTCCTACATATATGTGTATGAGTACATATGTGTATATATGTGTATATATGTATGTATATCTGTGTGTATATATATATATATATGTATATATACATGCTTAATTGTGGCCTTCTTTTGGGGGTCAGGCAGGGAAAAAGGTAAAATTTAAAACTGCACAGCAGAAAACAAAAGAAAACCAACAAGGACCCCCCAAAAAGTTGGGCAGCTTTGGAAGCACAATGAGTAGTATTTATTATATAGATTTTCTTGGAATGGAAATTTATTGTGTTTTTTTAATTGAATCGTCTCTTGTGGTCTGCTATGAATATGGCAATTTTTTTTCTCATTTTGTATTTAAGTTAAAAAAAAATGATAAAAAAACAAAGCAAAAACTACCCCAAGGGTTGTAGCAGCACCTACCTCACAAGGTTATTGTGACAACCAAGTGAGATAATATGTGTAATGTACTTTGCAGACCTTAAAGGGCTATGTAAATATTAGCTATTGTGATTGTGCACAGGTTGCTACAAAGGTTGACTAACATTCTTCCTGCTGTATTTCACAGACTAAGTGCACAGATAAGTTTTTGTTTACATGATGCCCAAACATTCTGATGGGAAGTAAAAAAAAATTAGTTAGCTATTCAGCTGTCTTGCCTATATATAATCAAACAGGGTTTTCTTCCCACATCAGCTATTTCTACAGGGCTCTGCAGAAAAAAAAAAAGTCTGGCATCATGTAGTTAAAACATCTGGCTGGACTGATTTTGTTTTCATCCAGATGTTTATATAGTACTTGGATATGACTGTAACTTGTGTGCTTGATGGTGATTTTACTGTTTTCAGCCTATGTACATGACATGCAGCTTGAGAAGAGCCAGGATAGCTTTGCCTGGTGCACATTTGATGGCATTTGTGGACATTTATATATAGCAGTTTGAGGGTTTCAAAGTACCTCACACATTTTCTTATTTGACCTTCGTAATAACCTTATGTGTTAGCTAGCATGGAAATAGTTATCCCCATTTTACAGGTAAGTATGCAGACTCAAAGAGATTAAGTGATTTGTTGTCATTTACTTAACTCATCAGCATCAGAGATGAATTCAGTTACCTTCCAGTTTCAATGTTAGCGTTATTTTTGCAAAGCCTTCTGTGAAGCCTCCTACTGTTTATTATATCTGCTCCATCTGAGTTCTAAATACTGAGGTCTACATTCAAAGCCATTTCAGCTTGGTAGGAACTGTGGTTTAGGAAATGATTCAGATTTAATAAAGCATTAAGTGCCTCTGTGTAAGGCTTACTATAAAAGCTCTACTCAGAAATCTCATCTTGACCGAAAGGTGACCCTTGGTATATCATGCCTAGAATACGCTCTCTCTTCACTTCCACATTTTTAGAATCCATTGTTTCCTTCAAAATAGCTCAGATCCTACCTTCTGCAAGAGGTTTTTTTCCCAGTTCCCTTTATATCCAGGTCATATATCCATTTTGACCTTATCTTGGTGAATGGTCCAAGATATTGGTCTTTATGTCCAGTTTCTGCCAAACTACTTTCCACTTTTCCCAGCAATTCTTCAGCCTTCCTCCTCTCCTCTATCTGCTGATGGCTTTCCTCTGAAATTACCCTTAACTTACCCTCTTGTATTACCCAATTGTTTGCATGTTGTCTTCATAGCTCCTTCTTTAGAATGTGAGCTCTCTGAGGACAGGAACAATGGTTCTTCCTTTCTTTGTAACCTCTGAACTAAGCATAATGCCGAATGTTGTGCTTACAAAATGCTTGTTGTCTGGATGACTGACAGTCAGACTCAAAGGCAATACTAGTAGAATGAATTCTCTAGCAGGTCCTCCCAACCGGAAGTACAGTCCCAGTGATGGACTGTGTCTTGTCCAGATATCAGCCTTGCTAAGCATTGCACATGCTCACTGCTGGCAGATGAGCTATCAGCAGATAAGGTCATGGTGACCCATAAAACAAAGAAAAATACCAGATGATCTCAGGCCTGTGGGGCCACATCTAGCAACTAACAGAAAAACTGAAGCATATATAAATAAAGCATTTGCATCACAGAGACATAAAATGACGGCCTCAATCCCTATAATTCAAGAGACATACAATAATCTTCTGTATTTGAATAGAGTCAAGAAGACCTGAATTCAAATCTGGTTTTAGACATTTATTCACTGTACCTCTGCAAGTCGCCTCAGTTTCCTCATCTGTAAAGTGGGGATAATAATAGCACCTACTTCCCAGGGTTGTTGTGGGGATCGAATGAGACAATGATCGTAAAGCCTTAGCTCAGTGCTCGGCACATAGGAAGTTCTATGAAAATATTAGTTATTATAATTGCATTATTGTCATGATCCTTATTAGTCTACACATTTCAAGGAGGACCTCCCAAATTCCTGTGATTTCTTTTTTCTTCCCAGAGCTGTAACAATGGTAAGGCACAATGACACCAAAATTCAAAAGCTCCAAAATGTGGTAAAAGAGTGATTTTTAAAAGATTGTACATTTAAAGCAAGTGTTGTATTTACATATTAGTATAACTTTAATTATTTCAGCAATGTAGAAACTAGTCAGAAATAATTTAGGTGAGCTTTTCTTCAGCTTTGCCGTGTCCTGCTCCCTGTGCATGTAGCAACTTCCATAGGTCCCTGTCAGAGTCTCCCAGATCCATGACTCATTTGAATAAATGTTTAGTGCTGCTTGCCACAAGTATAAACATATTTAGGACTCTTCTGTTTCTCATCCATTGCCCTCTTCTGAACCACCAGCATCCAAAAGCAGGAATTTTTCTTTTTTTGCTTTTTGGAGGGGCAGTTGGGGTTAAGTGATTTGCCCAAGGTCACACAGCTAGGAAGTGTTAAGTGTCTGAAGTCACATTTGAACTTAGGTCCTCCTGACTCCAGGGCCGATGCCAAGAGCAGAAATTCTTAACTATTTTAGTCTTGGTCTCCTTTGGATTCATCTGGTGCAGCCTATAGACCTGTTCCCAAGGGGAAAGTGTTTGTTGCCTATCTTCATAAAGGAAGGCAATACTACATTTCAGTTAGAGGTTATTGAAAATAAAGATATATTTTCCCCCATGTTACGTTCACAGACTCCCTGAATTTTATCTATGAATTTCTTTGTGGAGTGGGGTATCCTAGTTTAAGAACCTTTGTACTTGATATTTATTTGTGTTTCAGTTAACATAAGGGTAAGAAAACTCTAAAGATCTGATTTTGAGTCCTAGAATTTAACTTCTATCATTAGTTTCTACTTTTCCTTTTAAATAGTTGATATAGTATTTTAGGAACATTTGTATATGCATTTTCATATTTTCAGTTGTGCATCACTTATTTCTCAAGATATTGGGCATATATCACAATGAAAACTAATGTCTGAGTGTTTTAATATGTGAAATTTATTATCTTGGAACAGAATCATATGTTTCTTTGAGGAACATAAATCAAATGTAGATACTATATGACACTCTAGATTTCCATCATATTAAGCTAGCACTCTGCACCTAGCAAGCAGATGTGCTTAATAAATGTCGATAATGATGAATGTCATTCTGTAGCAGATAATGTAATGTTGAGTAGTGTCCTTAAAATTACTGTAATAATGTCACATAGAGAATTCTGAGTACAGCTTGTTTTCCTTGGGTTTAATATAAA
The DNA here is from genome assembly GCF_028583685.1 of Petaurus breviceps papuanus. Classification (NCBI taxonomy): domain Eukaryota; kingdom Metazoa; phylum Chordata; class Mammalia; order Diprotodontia; family Petauridae; genus Petaurus; species Petaurus breviceps. The sequence goes on from NW_027187391.1 coordinate 688,044, forward strand.
GAAGATGCAATGGCTGTTCATTCAAACGAGGCCTGGACAACTTTTCAAGCAAAGGCTGAATGTCAGGGATGTTTTTAAGGTAATTCTTATTCAAGAATTCTTGAATAAGGTAATTCTTATTCAAGTTGGACTACTTGTAAATGTTCTCCAACTCTAAATCTTTGCTTCTGAAATTCTTCTTTCTTCATTGGTGGATTCAGGCCCACCATCTCTTCTAGTTTCCTTGCTTTATTAGATTACAGAGCTAAAGTGTTAAAAATTATTATCACTTTGGTGCCATTATGAACAGGTCAACTTTTTCATGGTCACATATGATACTACTCACCACAGTCATATTTTAGACATATGCCACTAATTACATAGGAAGAATGGAAATTGCTAGGGAAAAAATATAGTTCAGAATATCTTCTCAACCAGTGTTGGGTCAGGATCATTATCTTTGTCTGAAATATAGCAGTTCCCTGTCTACACAAAGGATCATTTTGTCCTACTGGCTGGACCTTTGCCCAGATTCTAAAAGATATTCCCTCTCTTTTGAACTTGAAGGTTGCTAATAAGGTCCTTGCCACCTCAGCAACACCTTAGGTTTTCATTAAGGTTTCAGGTTGCATGCCAGATGCATGCAGCTGATGCTGATGCAAAATTGTGATACTTGGGTCTCTGATAGCACTTCATGAAGAATTTCCCTTACACCATTTTTTTTCTAAAAATAGATGAATTAAAATTTTTACTTTTACCCACCAGTGACTAAAAAACCTCCAGTAAATACTCAGTATGTTAAAAAAAAAAAAGAGTGGAGAAAGGCGGCTAGGTGGCACAGTGAACAAAACACTGGCCCTGGAGTCAGGGGACCTGAGTTCAAATCAAGATTCAGACACTTAACACTTACTAGCTGTGTGACCTTGGGCAAGTCACTTAACTCCAATTGCCCTGCCTTCCCCCCTTCAAAAAGAAAAAAAAAAAGAATGGAGGAAGCCATGAATAGCACAGCGATTTCAATGGTTTTCTGAGAATGGATGATATCCCCCCACTCTCCCTTGTCTGTCAGTGACTTACCCCCCTGTAGTGTCAATCCTCTTTGTGGTTGACAAGATTCACACTCACCTCTTTCTTTTAACAGTATCCCTATGGCATCCATGGGATGTCACATTCAAGTGATAGGATCAGTTTAATACCTGAATGACTCTTTTCCTGCTAATAATCTGAGAAATGAGTTACTGTGTAAGGCTCTATATTTTGTCATCTTTAATAACAAAATCAATTATTGTAGCATTCAGTATTCTACAAATACAATAAAAACACATTCCCTTAATAAAGATAGGGAGTTATATATGTGAACACACACACATACACACATGGACACATACACACAAGCCTATGGATTATCTTTTATTATTAGATAATCATTCTGAACCATTGAAGTGTTTGACATTCATGTTAGAAAGATGATAGCAGGAATCCATTAATAGCCACAATGAAATAATCTAACTCTCTATGTACCTTCAAAAATCATTTATTAAGTGATTACTATATGTCAGGCACTAGGCTAAGTGCTGAGGGTTCAAAGAAAGGCAAAAACAGTTTCTACTCACAAAGAGCTCGCGGTGTGTGTGTGGGGAGGGGAGACAAATATGAAAATAACTCGTTACATACAAGGTAAATATAGATAGATAAGAAAGACTATTTCAGATAAGAAACAGACTATTTGCCTATGTTTATGGTTACTGGAGTTAGCATTTACCTGTTTTACTATTCAAAGAAGAATTTTTTATTTGTTCTCAAGTAGTAAGTAGAAGGATTGCCTCTCATTTTCAAAGGGTGGGTCAGCCATGTAAATACCACCCATATAATAGACAATCATACTAGTTTTCAGATAGTATTGTCTCTCTTTATATTGTACATTCATGTTGTAAAGAACTCTATATGAAAATTTATCTTTTAAAAAAATACCTACATCCTAGGGAAAGGTAATCATTTCCTTAAAGCTGTTTATATTTTTCAGTAAATTTTGAAGGTGGTACAAGCAATAAACAAAGTTACCCTCATAAGAAAAAACAAACAAAAAAACCTCTCAAAGCATGCTTACTCCTTCTGTTCCACCACAACCCCAAACAGTTAAAGAGAGACTGTGTGGTTAATTTTAATAGTACTTGGTTTTTAGAGATGGATGGGTTCCCTCCTAGGTCAGGTTCCATGAGGGTTTATTTTTAAAATTTCTTTTCATAGGATCTTTCCTGGGCCAGTTGAACTTTGTGTAGGAAGAATATTTCTTTTGAGACTTGAAAGTCTCAGTGACCTCATTGATGTGGTGTTTCTATCACCATTGCAGTTAACTGCCTGGTCATACTTTCATATACCAAGTGTTTCTTCTCCATGTCTTAATGAAATGTTCTTAAAGTAAATTTTCCATAGAAGATCCATCCAGTGCACTTAAGGTTTTATTCTGTTTCTTAAAACATTTTATGGCTACCAGGACAATACTCAGGCTTTTCATCTGACACTATATGACTGGCTGTCCTTTTTTTTTTTTTTTTTTGGGTCAGGCATGTCCTGACATAGAATTCTCAAGTGTATGTCAGTGCTGTTAATATGCTATAGCCTACTTACACTTATCATGACTCTCTTTGAGTCACTTGAAAATTAGATTCTGGGGCAGCCAGGTAGCACAGTGAGTAAGAGCACCGGCTCCAGTGTTGGGATGACCTAGAGATCGAATCCCGGGCTCAGACACTCAGCACCACACCCAGAAATAACTGGCCATGTAACCTTGAGCAAATTACTTAACCCAGATTGCCTTAAAAAAAGAAAAGAAAATTAGATTCCTCTGAGAATATGATATGTCATGATTTGAAAATATGTACCATCACAGAGAGGATATTAATGTTTAAAATGATGGAGTTTTGCAGTTAGGAGCAACTTGGGGTCATTGACAGAATTGCACAATTTTGTTAAATGCATTCTAGCTACTCCCTCTTCCTACTGAATTCTGTGGTTTCTGCCCAAGATCTTTTTACTGATGAATTAATTAGATGGGCTGTCCATCTAACAGAATGTCATAATCTAGGCAATATGCATTCATCCACTTATTTTTTCCTCCGTGGATTGTTAGGATTACATCTTTTGTGTGAGCCTTCATCTCACTGATATTGTCAGTCATCTACAGAGATGAAAGTCTCCCTGTTTTATGCTTTCCTTGACGTTGATAGGCAGAAAATTATCGAACAGTTATTTCTTTGGTTGCATCTATCAAAGAATATTGTATATGCAAAAGAGGCACCTAACTTATAGGGAAGGCAGATGGATACCTTATTATTTTTGGCATGTATTTTTGCATACATCTATGTGAATTATTTTTCACCTATTCTATATGTATATTACTCCAGTAGCAGTCAATAATTATATTAATTTATCAATAAATATCTTAGTACCTATTATATGTAAGGCATTTTATTAAGGAAGAGAACTATTATTTAAAGGAGAAAATATGAATAGCTTACACTTATTTAGTGACTCATCATTATAAATTATCTTATATATTTGCCTCATTCTATTCTCATAGTACTTGTGAGGGATAGGCTATTCTTATTATATAGATAAAGCTCAGAGAAATTTAGTAATTTCCCTGTGGTCACATGGTTACTAAGTGAGGGAGCTCAGCATTTAGCCCAGACCTATTAATTCCAAGTCCAGTGCCATTTTAGAGTGGGAAAGAGTTTTTGCTTTTTGTTTTGCTTTGGAGTGTACCACCATATGAAGGATTAATAAAATAAAATTTCTTTAGAGAAAACTGCCCCATCTTTGGAGTTCTTTTGTCTCTTCCAAGAAAGTATCTGTAGTGATTTGGCCCTCCCTCTCACTTACTTTTTAAACATTCTAAGAGTTTTAGACTTGGTAGGGTAACTTTCAACTGAAATACAAGCAGAGTTGGATTTTATGGGTGAGACAAAGATGGGAAAGTATAGCTATGCCAAATAAAAAGGTTGAGATTAGAACCCAGGTCTGCTTGTAGCCATACACTGTTAGAGGTATGCTTGAGAGCAGATCTAGAAATAGGAGGAAGCCAGGTCTAAGAGCCTTGCTAAAAGTGAGTCTGGGATAAGTGAGATGGGAATGAGTTGCTATAGTATTTTAGTTTATTTGTGGGTTTCTGTTCTCCTCTTTGCACATTTTTACTTAACTTCACAGGAGGAACACTTTTCCTGTTCATATAGAGAATATTTTACAGTGTTGAACACCGTAGACTGGAAACTCAGCTTAGAGTAATTCATTATCATCATACTTGATTTAAAAATATTATTGGGAAGTTGTGTAATACAGTGGAAATGGAAAGACTATTGAACTTGGAGTACAGAAGTGATAGGCACAGGATGTGAGTTTGAATTTTGGCTCTTCCTCTTAATACCTTTGTGAATGTAGGTAAGTCCCTAGACTCTCTGGGCCTCACTTTCTCCATATGCTAAATGAAAGGGTTAGACTAGATCAGGGATGGGGAACCTTATGGCCTCGAGGTCACATGTGACCTTCTAGGTGCTTGGGTACAGCCTTTTCAATGAGTCCCAAGTTTTACAGAACCAACCCTTTTTATTAAAGGGATTTGTTCTGTAAAGTTTGGATTCAGTCAAAGACACACTTGAGGACCTAGAGGGCCACATAGCCTCAGGGCTGCAGGTTTCCCTCTCCTAGGAACTTCTTAGGTCCCTCCAAAATCTAAGTACATGATATTATGTAATAGCCAGAGAAGAATGGTGGCTATAGAGCTAATCTTGAATTTAGGAACACCTAAGTCTCCAATCTCTCTCTCTCTCTCTCTCTCTCTCTCTCTCTCTCTCTCTCTCTCTCTCTCTCTCTCTGTGTCTCTCTCTCCTCTCTCTCTCTCTCTCTGTCTCTCTCTCTGTGTCTCTCTCTCCTCTCTCTGTCTCTCTCTCTGTCTCTCTCTCTGTCTGACACTCAAGCACAAGCATGCACACACACACACACACACACACACACACACACACACACACACACCAGTTGTTTTATTAACCTAGCAATTCTCCAAGACTAAAAAGTTACAATGGAGTTGCTCATGTGCATCAATGAAGGGAGTTTTTACACCAGGAGACCCACATTTTGATAAAAGCACAAATCTGACCCTCTCCCTCTTCTACCCCCCCCCCAAATAAGTAGTAATGAAAAGAAGTTTTTTTCAGACTTATTTATATTCATTGTTAGGTCGCAATAAATGTTTGTCCAGCACAATGGGTGACAACTGACTTGGAAAGGAATATACCATTTCTGGGTGAAAATATCTTAATGGCTAAAAATACTGGCAGTCTTAATTTTTCATTTTTGTATCTACATTGATTTAAAAATATTTATTTTTGCCTCATTAAGGGCAATTTTTCCAAACAAAAGATTTGGCTCTTACTTGGTCTTAATCACTTTCTATGACTTCATATGGAAAACTGCATAGTGGGAAGAAATGTTTTTAGACCTAACAGTTCAATTCAGTCTTCCAAAAATTATTAAATATAACTAGGAAAGTATAACCTGTATTATTTTCCAGTTCTCCAGTGCTTATATGATCTCATCAATGTGGGGATCTCCTCCATTGACCCATACCACAACTAATTCATCCCTGCTAAATTTGTGTGACTCTTGTTTATCAGGAATCAGATGAGGTAATATTTGTAAAGTCCTTAGCACAATGCCTGACATATAATTGTCACTTAAAAAAAACCAACTTATTCCATATTCTTCATGAGCTCCTATAAATTTGCCACAGGAGATTCACCTACCATGCTTGTGGCCTTTCTCATATTCTCTTGACATTACATAGTAACTACTGATAGTCTCTCACTTTTTTTTTCTTTTTTAGAGGGAGGAAGGCAGGGCAATTGGGGTTAAGTGATTTGCCCAAGGTAACAGCTAGTAAGTATTAAGTGTCTGAGGCTGGATTTGAACTTAGGTCCTCCTGACTCCAGGGCTGGTGATCTATTCACCGTGCCACCTAGCTGCCCCTCCTAGTCTCTCACTCTTCATAATGTTAGGGACCCATCATTCCCCCCCCCCCACCCCTGTCATTCTTTTCTCTGATGACATCCTTTACACAACTCCTGTATAATTCCTCATTTATAATATGTTGCAGCCTTTTAATTCACTTTACCCTACTGCACTGAAGGAATACCTCACCTTTTCATTAGCTTTACAGCTCAACCCTCACATATGAGTTTTCTACTTGGATTGAAATATGAAATATGAGAACAAGGACAGTCTTATTTTTTTCTTTTTATGTTCATCACTTAGCACAGTACTTGGCAACATGGTAAGCACTTGATAAATCCTTTTTCCATCCATCCATCCATCCATCCATCCATCCATCCATCCATCCATCCATCCATCCATCCATCATCCAGCTATCCACATAGAAAAAAACCCCACATGAATAAAGAATTAGATCTAATGTCAAGACTATTATATTTAGGTATATGAATAACTTATTAAGCTCACCTCTTATTACATATATTTGAGGAGACACTGCAAATGGATGAATACCTGGGCACAGTGCTGTTGGATTGCCTTTGGGAAACTGACAGTTCTTTTAATGACCCTAAGCTTTTCCCTTATGCATGAGTCTAGTTCTTTTAATGTCTAATCCTAGCATTACCTATCTTAATATTTGTTTTGTAAAATTTAAAATTGTAAATCCATTAACTTCAATTTTCTCTAGAATGTTTCTGTCAAATAAAATGAACCGAAAACAACATGAAAGCATCCAGTTGATTTGAACTATTATGTGATGTGTTCATGTGTGTTCTGTCCATTTCTTATTTAATGTGTTTTTCTCTAGAAAGAAGATGGAATTGAAAAACCTTAAAAAATTATACATACAGGTTATTAGACAAAGTAATTAAATAAAGTCTATCATAGGCTTGTATCTTAAATTGACTTTCTTCCTGTTCCCTTCCAACTACTTGGTGTGTAATGAATTTTATTGTTAAGTTAGAAAAGGAGGACATAGTTTAGGTGAAGGCAAAATAATTATATATATATTTTTTTGTTTCTTAAACATGAACTTCATATTTTCTTTAATAAATTAATACTTTGGTAGTTTGATGTGTACAAGATTTTATCAGTGTAGTCAGTTCATAACCCCTCCATATTTTATTCTGGGAAATGCCTGTGCATGTTTGCCCATGGATCTTTCAGACAGGATCTAACACATTGCTATCCTCTCTTCTATTCTTTTAAAAATCTCAGAAGTTCCAATTACTTCTTAGGCTGTCCATTGGTCATATCTAGTTTTTGCTCTAAGATAGTTTTTCTCTGAATGTCTTTTTCATGTCATTTGTTCATATGCAAATCAATGAAGACACTGCAGTATGTTTGCACTTTCATGAATCTCTCTACCACCTTTTGGGTTTTTTGTAATTTAAGTTCTTCTAATACAGTGTCTTATTATTTGCAGCCACATAGGCTCAGAAAGAAAATATTCATTTCAACTCATTGAGCTTTTTCAGTGTCAGGCAATTTGAGATTATTGAAACCACTTCTAATCTCCCAAGTATGATTCCGTGCAGTCCTCTTTTCCTACTTAGTACCAAGGTCAAGTAATTTTATTGGTCCAGGATATAAATATTGATCAGAATCTTATAACTATTGTCTACCAAACTCCAGGATACTCCCCTTACTTCATCAATGAATTTAGTGCCTAGTACAAGGTCTTTCTCAACTGCTGTACTCATATGAGGGGACTTCACATACATATTAGTACTCTTCAAATGCTCTAACATCACAATTCCTCAACTTTTTCATTTTCCCTGACCTATATTCCACTTCAGCTCTACCCAAAGAGCTTCTCTCGATCTTGTAATCTTGCACACCTGTGCCACATTCATGAACCCTCAAATTTCCTTATCTGATCACAATCTATTGTCCTTCAACCTCTCCCTCTGCCTGGCAACCAAAAGCACTGTTCTTATGCCCTCAGTACAACTAAGGATGCCCATAATGCATTCATAGACCAGTCCTGTAAAGATTTTATGGAAATGAGAAACAAGCTGTGTGAACTGGTACTTGCTTATGTATTCTTGTCTCCCCCCATCCTTTTTTTTTTCCATTTGGTAAAAGTATCTCCCTTGATATTTTCATTTTTATAGAATCTTTTGCTCTGAGATATCTTGCATGTCAGATGGACAGCACTCTTTATCTTCAGCATATATTCTATGTGGTCAGAATGTTATCATTATACATTCTTAGAAACCCTAATCACACTGTGAGCACCCAAAAGAATGTCTCATATTGTTGATGTCTTTATAAATATCATCTGATAACACTGATTCCCATATACTGGTTTTCCTGCCCTTCAACATTTTGTTCCTGACATGGAAACAGGCATAACAGGAAAAGTGCTTTTTTATTTTTAATAAAAGTTTTGTTTTCTGTCTGATGGAGTGATGATCATTCTACTGCTATTTGAAAAGCAAGACATAGTACTAAGATCAATGTGTATAAGCAACGATTTCATTCACTTTGGACTTAATCAGCATATGTGTATAGATTCTGTTTTCTTCAATGATAAAATTGACTTGCAATTGCTAAAATAATTTGTATCCATGAATAAAAAGGAAAAAAAAAGCCTTGATAGGTTTTAGCATGATATAGGAGGACTCTACTTTCTCAAGAGAATTGATTCCTTGCTTTGTTCTGCTTCTAACTAGGTCTATAAAGTTGGGGGTGAGCCTTTTAACTCTTTGAACTTCAGTTTCCTCATCTGTAAATGGGGGAGAAAATATCTGCCCTTTTATGTTAGAGATTTGGTGATGTAAGGGTCAAAAGAAATTTATATGTCTGTGGGTGTATATATATGTGTGTGTCTATACACATATGCATTTGTATACATTCACGTGTAAATATATATGTTATATGTATGAAATGCTTTGCAAAATATAAAGTACTATAAGTATATTTGATGTCATAAGGATTTTCCTTGTGGTATGTTTAGTGTATGCTACAGAAGGTACTAAAATGATAAAAGTTTGAATTGATACTGTTTTCCCTGGATAGGATCTAGTCCAAAGAACCACGTGTAGATGTGTTGCTCATGAAAACTAAGCTGAAGCACCAAAACTCCCATGAAAACAAGATGTGGTGCCTGTGCCAAGGCATAAAATGAATTCAGGGTAAATACAATGAGAATCAGATGGTGGACCTAAAAGAAATTTAATTTGCTTTGCATAGCCTCTCTGAATTCATTCTATTTGTTTTGATAGAAATCGATGACTGAGGAAAATTATGAGTATGATTACTTCATCCAAGATCTTTTATTGTGATGATATGAGAAATAGGGCAAAGGAAAGGGGGCATGGGAATGACATTGATAAATGCAGGACCAGGTAGAATTGAAGGATCAGAACTAAACTTTACAAGTCCATTGATTTTAATAAATAATTTCAAGGTTATAGCAAAAATATTTATTATGTGCTAGTAATTTCTCTAGGTTTGTGAAAGATTCATCTAGGGGATCATTATCAGTTAGGTTGTATAGAATATTTGTATTTGTGTGATAAATTGACCAAAAATACTCATTTTAGCTAGATGGTACAGTGGCTGGAGAGCTTGGCCTACATTTGGAAAGACTTGCTGTATGATTCTGGCAAATCACTTAATCTGCTCTCTATGGTTTATTGAACTATAAAACAGGGATCATAAGAGCACCTTCCCCCTAAGGATTGTTGTGAGGACCAGATGAGATGGTATTTGTAGAATGCTTAGTACAGTGCCTGACACATAATAGGTACTTAAGAAATGCTTATTCCCTTCCTCTCTATTCTTTTTTCCCTCTAATCATCTCTTTCCTGGATTATTGCATTTATTGTGCTTTTAGAATTTAGTTAATTTTGATTCAGATCCAGATGATTTTATTCCAAACCCTCTGAATTGTAAGCTTTATTTGGAATGCACAGGTCACATACCATACATATTTGGTTAATTACATGATGCCTATCGACACATTATTGAAAATGTTTTTTCAAGGTCATCAGAGTCACAAAAATGTGGTTTTAAACTTTTAAAAATTTTTCAGGAAATGGAAACTCACACCATTAAGGTTACATTTGATTTGAAATTTGAAATACTTTCCCATCAAAAAGGCTCAAAATTTAGCAAAATAAAAGTTTTCTATCCCTAGTCTTTAGACAATGATGTATGCTCAACAGATATGAATTGCTCATCTAACCCTTTTAAAATATTACACAGCACTTGTATGTAGCCTATGCCAATTTAACTTATCTGGGTCCAAGAGAATGTCAAACACAGTTACCATGTCTGCTGCTGAGCTTTGGCAGTCATTGGAAATTCAACCACAGTCTTAAAGATAATATAATTTGACAACATCATTTTCACCCTTATGCAGTCCTCTAGAGAAACACACACACACACACACACACACACACACACACACAAATACACACCACATACAAGCCTTTGTTTCCAGTGTTGTTTTTTAAAAAGGAAAGATAGTTTTATGTGGTCCTGTTCATAAAATCCATTATTTTCCAAGAGCCATTGCAGATAGGAGGTTAAGGGAAGTAGCAGTCAGAGAATTTGCATGTTATCTATTATATACCTCAAATAGATACCAATGACTTCCTTTATGTAGGCATTCTTTCCATAACACTGTTAAGAGATAAACACATTTGATCTAGGGAAAGTATTATCATGGTGGACTCGTGTATGTATGTATATGCACATACACAACATATGTATATATGTATATACACAATCTACCTTTTGTTAATAGTCTCCATTTTCATCATATATTTAAGTAGAACAATTACATTTTTAAAAAAAATCAATTTTTTGGTGCCTTTTAGCAACATTAAATAAACACAGAATAGACATACACTTAAAACTCTGGCATTTAATCTTAGTTTCTGATTATAAATGACTGATTAAAATAGTGAAAAATTGATCTTATGACTGTCAAAGATACCATTGAGAATAGCTCTTCAAAGCAAACCAAGAGGTATTTATTAAGTGACTCGAGATTGACTTTCACAGTGCCATGATACAATCTTCTATTACATGGGAACCTCAGTTTCAGGTTATTGAATGTCTTTTTCCTTTTGCCTTCTCCTCACAGACCCCAGCCTCTCTATCCCATTGTTTTCTTTTCTGGACAAACAATATATCTGGAAGGTGAGAAAATATTTAGGGGCATCAAAATACAAAGATGAAGATAGATTCACTTGTTACTTAGGTAACTTTAATAACGATAAAGACTACCTGACTTTGGTTAGAAAATAGTCTTAAGAAAAAAGTCACACATTTGGTCCCCAAGAGAACTAATTATCTTTTTTTTTTGAAGAGCAGTCTCTCCTGTCTACTCTAAGTTTTTTTCAATCCTTACATATATCTGAAGACCATAGAATTTAGAGGTATAAGGAACCTTAGAGATCATCTAATTCACCTCCCTCATTTTACACATGAAGAATCTGAAGACCAGAGGGGGAAAGTTACTTTATTAAGGTGACATAAGAAGCAATGGTATAGCTGGAATGGAAACTCATGCCCTCTACTTCCAAATCGAATGGTCTTCCCACTTTACTTCATGGTGTCTAGTATTTTTTTTTAGTCATTTCATCTTTCCTTCAAGTGGAATGTAAGCTTCTAGAAGGTATGTGTCATGTTGTATTCTTTTCCTGTAAGGGTACTGGACCCATTATGAATGTTCACCAAATACACAATGACTTATTGATTAAAACTATGTGTTACACTATACCTCTAGCCCTTGGGTAGTTCACTGGAAAAACAACTCTAAGTGCAAATCCTATTGAGCTAGATAGATGAAGGAAAGGGCAGTTACTTTCCCTCCCTTTATTCTTTTTCCCTGTTGAAAATACTGATGCCAGGAAATGTTATTGAGTCCATCATTTGTTAGATTAAGGTGAATTGGACCTCATCTGAGTCTAATAATATGGGGGAAAAAACATTTTCATGTTATTCCATTGAATTTTTTTTTCTTTTTTTGGTGACAGGGAGTCTTTGTTTAGAATCCAGAAATGATTTTTTTTTTGTTCACCTCCAGGAATTACTTATGGTATTTATGTGAAATTCAGTGTGTTTTTCCCCCTCTGTGTGTTGATAGCATTTGGTATGAATTCTGAAGATACAGAAGGGGGAAAAAATCTCTTAAGAGTTGAGTTTGCCTCTAGGCAAGGTCACCCTATTTTATTTTATGCATATTCATATGCTGAGATACTTACAATTCATTCATTCTTTTTTTTTTTCTACTCACATAATCCAAAGTTAACATTGTCCTTTCTCTGTTTTAGATTTAGCACAGCAAAGAGTAAGAGGAACTTGGGAGGAGGGATCATGATATTATTTATGCTCTCTGGTATCAAGGTCTGAGTAAGATCAACACCAGAAACCTGAGCACTGTCAAAGATGAAGCCTGAAGTCACAATGTATTGTCATTACTACAATCCTGTATCACATTTCTCAGGAGAAGATAAAAGTGAAATGGGCTTTCTTGGAAGTTTGTCTTGATTCTTCCAAATTTTTATGTAGAGTACCCTATTTTAAAAGAATTAATAACTTGGATATTTTGGCATGAACTAGGTATTTGTCTGTTTTAGTAACATGGTGTTTAATGGAAAGAGGAAGTATTGAGAAAAGGAAAGGGAGAGAGGATGTGTAGTAAGAAGAGGAAAATAAGATTTTAATAATACAAGACACCTAATTGGTCCTGCCCTTTAGCAAAACAATGTAGGAATACGTCAGTCTGCAGGACAAACAGTGCCTGTGGCAATGTGATTACCATATCTGAACAGGTCTTCTTTGTGAAAATTTGGTGCTATGAGCCAAGTGGTTTACAAGCAACAACTGTCACTAAAACATTAATCCTTACCTTTGGGAAGATGGTCTATGGACTGCCCTTCATATGTTTGCTTTGAAAAGTTTATCATTATAATCAGGTCATAATAATAATAATAAAAAGCACCAGATAGGTGGGAAATGAGCTGTTAATTATTTCTCTTTGTTTTTGGTTTTAAACAATGCATTGTTAGTTAAAATGGATTTATGAACATAATAGATTATAATGATAAAGTTATCAAAAATGGCATTTTGCTAGTATTATTTAAGGAACTTAATTTTTAAAATTAAATTGTGGAATTTTTATTTGTGTAAATGAAGACAAGTTCTTTTTCATAGCCCCTGAAAAGATAGAATCTTTGTGCTTGTCATTGAATAGATCCAACCTGACAGAAATCATGAGACCTTTCCAGATACCTCCAGTAATAGTGTCTGATCCCTCAAATTTCTGTTTATTTACTTGATATATACAGTAACATCCTCTGATAACATTAAGGACTAGATTACATAATCAGCCTGTGGAAGGGTAACCATAAGGGCATTTGCTTTATTTGATGCTATTTTTATTTCTTTTTGACCATTAAATTAGACAATCATATCATTTGTTATTTCATTTTTAACTGCAGAACTTGGTGAATAGTTATCTTTACTTATTTCTCCTTGAATTGCATTATTTTGGATCTAATTTAAAAGTACGATGTAAAGTCACTTTGGACTTGACTCAGAATACTCTTCATTCATTGTGATATAAATTTGAGTAAATTAATATAGTGTGTATTATTGAGAAGGAAAGGAAAGTACTGTGGCAGAAGCAAAGATGATTAAGATACAATCTGTCTTCTGGGACCTTAAACTGTCACGTGGCATGGTGGAGAGTTAAGACATAAAGTTGCTATGTACATATATAGAGAGGTACATAAAATAACCAAGATATGAGGCAGAATACAAATGCTCCAAAAGACATACAAAAAAAATCCAATGAAAGTTCAGAAGAAGGAAAGATCACATGTAAAGTGAAAGATAGGAAGTATGTCCATGGGGTATCATTCCCTTTTATAGATGAAGAAGTAAGTTGGTGAAGTAACTTGTCCATGGTCACACAACCAGTTAGGATCATAGACAGAATTCATACTTGGGTGTCCTGACTCTAAATCAAACACTCTTTTACTGTATCACATTCAATACAATGCTACATTTAGGAGATACTTAATCTGGGCCTTAAAGTAGCAGTAGAATTTTTACCATTCGAGGCAGGGAGGATTGGCTTCAAAAATTGTTAGTCTCAATTAACCAGAAGATATAATTGAGATCAATTCCTTAATATAATTAATATAATATAAAATGAATAATTCCTTAAATTTACCATTTAGTAATGGTTTTATCATACCAAGTTCAGTGATAATAAGTTTTGAATACTTACGTTTTGAATAAATTTTGAAATACCTAACTTTGAGTAATTAAAACGATGAGTTTGTTTTATGTCCTTATTTCAGGTGCCACATTTCATATTTAAGCAGTCACACCCTATTATGTACTGTGACTAATTTATATAATAGCCCCCACACAAAATTTCAACTTAGTATAATTTTCATTTACACCTAAATCAAAGTAACATAGGGTAATACCAAGGTGACAGCAAAACATTTTAGTGAAAAAGATCTGGGTTCAAGTACAGCCCTTGACACCTATTGGCAAATCACTTTACCTCTCAGTGCCTCAGGCATCTTGTCCAAGACTTTTGTTTTCAGAAAAGTTGCTGATCTTCATTGATTGATGAGGGTTTCTTAACTAGGAGCTCCTTATGTTAATGAATCACAGATGCAGACCTGAGCTGCAGTAATAAGGGTCCAGATGTTCTGCTGGTTCCTTTTCATAGCCCCTGAAAAGATAGAATCTTTGTGCTTGTCACTGAATAGATCCAATCTGACAGAAATCATGAGACCTTTTCAGATACCTCCAGTAATAGTGTCTGATCCCTCAAATTTCCTTTTATTCACTTGATATATACAGTAACATCCTCTGATAGGATTAAAGACTATATTAAGTAATCAGCCTGTGGAAGGGTAACCATTCTGCCTCAGTGGCACAACAACGCACTGAAAGACCTGGTTCTGAGGAAGGACCCCTCTCAAGAGGACCTGGACCTGGCATAGGTCTGTTCTAGGCAATGCTTCTGGCAGTAGATTGTGACCTTCCCTGAGTGCTGGTCAGTAGCTTCCCCAGCACCACTAGGAAGAGGGAGAAGTAGGTCCTTTTCAGGTTGAGTAGGCTGAACCTTCACTTGAATCCACAGGGTCTTGGTCTCTTTTGTTCTAGATCTTTCCTTAAGTGAGAGCCTATTTATTATTTTCATTACTATCACAGAAGTATAAGATTGCAGGGGTAATTATTCCCTTTTTTTCATATGAGACCTTTATTAATAACTTTCTCACAGGAGGTGCTTTCCTCTTCAAATTAACTTTTGTATATTATTGCATATATTTAAGTTTGCTCAGCTCCTAATAAATGTTTATTGATTGATATTATTTTCCCCTGATATGATAAAACCTTTTTGATGGCAATGAATTCATTTATATCTTTGTTTCCCCAGTGCCTAGAATGAGTGGCTGGAACATAGTAGGTGCTTAACAAATGCTTAGTGATTGATTTCTCTAGTCAAGGGAGAAGTTCATAGAATTTGCAAAAACCACCGAGTTCACTAAGTCTGGGACCTGAAGCACCTGGTGTTTTGGAAGTTAGATTTTGAAGTTCTTGAAAAGGTGGATCATAGCGAGGGGAAGATGAGGAATAGATGGGGAGAATATACTTTAACAATTCCCTTAATACCTAGTCCCAGGTAGGTTGATCTCTGAATAGACCTACTTGAGGTTGATGCTCAAGACCTGTTTCACAACACTGCTTTCCCTAAGTTCCTTCTCCTTGTGGCTGATTGAGTTACTGAGAACTGGGCTGTAAGAATTCTGGAGGGACTAATTATGGTTTTGCCAGGCAAAATAGCAAAGTTGACAGTTTATCTTTGGTTAAGTGACATGTCAGTGGTCATTTGGCAACTATTTATCAGAAATGGGATTTGAACCTGTCTTGTTGACCCTGAGACTGGTGCTCCATTTTTTTTGCACGAAAATTCTCAAAAAATTTAATAAGAATATTAATTCCCTTATACTATTTTGTGTTTTAGACATCTTTTCCCATAAACTAGGTTTAACAAAGTCTAATCTATAAAATGAGGGGACAGGGCTAAGTGATCTCTAAGGTACTTTTCCAGAATTCTATTATTTTTCCCTGTATACTGTTGTCAGGTCTGCTCTTCTGAATTTTCTATAGCCTTAATAATTCTAGCTATATGTTTTCAAGTGAAATGTGGTTTTTCTTTCAGGAATGTTGTTTGGGGTTCAGATGTAGTTAGGGTTCTTATCTACTAGCCTGCGCTATTCCTGATGTGTTGTACATTTATTTAACCTCAACCCAGAATGAATAATGGGAGGTGCTTACATGTGTCTGAGAGGAATGCACAATGAAACATTAACCTCATGTAGAAGTCAGCCAACGGAGTAATAACATTAAGGAAAACCATAACTTCCCTACTAAAATAATTTAGAATCATAGAGAATTGAAATAACAAAGGACACTTCCAGCAATGCACATTTATAAACAACTGCAGAGAAATAAGGAAAAATACATATTTTAGTATAGCCTTGTTTAAGTTAGTTTTTATAAGGTATAAGTATCCAAAAATTATTGTGTAATGCCAAGGAATTTTTTTTAAATCACTAGGAAAGAAACTGTGGTGTATAAAATTTTCTCAGTTCTTGAAAGTTAAATTGTTGTAAGTACTTCGCTACTTCAAGGATTTTTAAAAAAAGTTTTATCTGTATTGGTATTCCCTCTGCCAGTGCAAATAACAGTCATTCCATGCTTCAGTAGAATAATCTTCATGAGTTGTTTTTGCCAAAATAAATCATCTCCCTTTGACTAGCCTTCTGGTGATGAACCTTTGTAAATTTAGTGAGTCTGGTCTAGCCCAAAGACCAGATTCATTCAGTATCTTGCATCACCAGACTCAGGGATGTGTTTAGCAAGTAGCTATCTGAAAAAAAAAAAGGTAATGAAATACACTTTTAGGTTTGATCTGCATATTAACATTTTTTTTCCATCACTCTAGACAGTCAACAAAACAATAAATCCAAGTCCTGATTTGTAGCATTTGCTACAAATTTCTGAGATGTAAATGCTCACACTGAAAATTTAAGTAGTTTTTTCATGGCCTGGTTTGACCTTGCTTCAGTATACCTAAGCACCCAGGCTTATCCATATGTGAAACTTTTCTAGCTTTGTGGTCAGTTGTTCAGCCAACTATAATTTTTTAAGGCCAGCACTCTACTAAGCACTTGGAATTCAAAGAACAGAAAAATCCCAGCCCTAGCTATTAAGGAACTTGGTCAGATCTGAAAAACAACACAAAAACAACTATGTATAAATGATATGTATAGGATGAATTGCTAAAAATCAATAGAGGGAAGGCAGTATTATTAACGAGGATTCAGGAGAGCCTTTCTCATAGAAGGTAGAATTTTAGGGAAGACTTGAAGAAAGCCAAGAAAGTAAGGAGGCAGAGATGAGGAGGAGGGAAAGCATTATAGACATGGGGAACAAGTAATGAAAATACCCAGAGCCTTGAGGAATGTCTTGGGTGAGGACCAAGAAGGAGACCAGTTTGTAGGACCTGCCAGAGACTTTGTGCTATGCTAGTGATAATGTAGCATCGCCATGCCATGATGAGCCATTAAGTAGAGGAAGTAGGAGAGTTGAAAACAACACAAAGCTATCTATTTTGAAGTCTTACAATTTGGTTGGACAGTGCATTTTTTTTGGGGGGGGGGGTAAAATTGTCAACATGTTTTTTAACTCCCTATAAAATAAAGCTAGATAATTTTAATCCCATAATTTAGTTAATTTAATTTAGGAAACTTGTCTAATTTATTGATGGTGTTAACTATGACTTTACTGCATGATGATTACTTATAAATACTAACCATCTGAATGCAAATTTAAAGAAATAAAAGGTGTTTCCTCTTTGTTCCACTCCATTGTTAGTTCAAATGATAATTTTAAGTGAACTGTTGTTTTCTGTGGAACATTAGCACATGTGCTGCCATTTTGCACACCCATAGGCTATTTACGGAAAAAGTTTTCTTTTCTCATGAGTGGAAAAAATGAAGCTCATAAATCCACTTTAGCATTAGTACAGAAAATATTTTTCTCAGAGATGATTATCTCCATGGCTATATTTTTGTATGCCACCTAAAGAAGGTAATAATGTATTTTAGAATCTGTTTTATATTCCATTTTGCAAACTGAAGGGCTCTAGCAAAACGACTGAAATCCATATCAAGTGGAGGATTTTTATAATAGTCCTTTTTACTTTAGAAATCTTTATTACTCCATGGTTAAGCACTGGATGGATGAATGGGTTGATTTTTAGTGGATTCTAAGATGAGGAAACTCTTTAACACTGTAAAATGGCCCCTTCTCTATAAACTTAGAGTCTCAGTTGTCTGGAAGACTGAGAACTTAACTGACTTGCAAACAGCCAGAACAACAGAGGGATTGAACTCAGGTCTTCCTGGCTCCAAGGCCTGCTCTCCACTGTGCCCAACTGCTTCATTCTCCCATAATTCTTTAACAGCAGAATGTACCTACAAAGAAGTCATGACTTTTAAAAATAATTTAATTTAATTTATTTTGAACTTAAGAAATAAAATAAGCATTCCCATTGCATAATAGAATAGAAAAAAAGATGATTGCACATGAAACTGAAAAACCATTATGTACAACCTTTTGAATATATAATAAAGTCATCAGGTAACTTTATTTTCTCCATCCCATTTTTCCAACCCTCCCAAAGATGGCTACCATTAGATTAAAAAAATATATATATATACACACATATATACATATATATGTATTATATATATATATATGTAAAATCATTCTATACATACTTCCCTTTATCAGTTCTTTCTCTGGATGCAGATAGTGTCTTTCTTCATAGGTCCTTTTTAGTTAATTTGGCTATTTATGATAGTCAAGATAACCTAGTCACTCAAAGTTGTTATTAAAACAATATTGCTATTACTGTATACAATATCCTACTCATTTTGCTCTTCATTATTTTGTGTGAATCTATCCATGTTTGTCTAAAATCAGTGCATTCATCATTTCTTACAGCACAGTAGCATTCCATCACAATCATATACCACAACTTGTTCAGTCATTCTCCAATTGATGGGCATCTTCACAATTTCTAGTTCTTTGCCACCACAAAGAGAACTGCTACAAATATTTGAGAACATATAAGTTCTTTTCCTTTTCCCCTAATTATATTTTGAAACAGACCTAATAGTAATATTCCTGGGTCAAAGGGTAATGGAAGTAGTGACTTATTTGGAAGCTGAAACTCCCTGAACCTTCGACATGGTAGGGGAAGATTATTATAAATTGGAATCTCAAGGATATGTTTGAAAGTTAATATGATAGTGTGAAAAAAATGGACATGGAATTTGAATTGAATTAGGTTGCTAAGAAGGTGCGTATGTACATACGTTGTTGTGTTTGTCCTTTGTTTTTGAAGAGGACCATGACATCAGGGAGATGATGACATGACTTGCAGGTGACTTTGATTTGAGTGAGGGAAGGCTGAGCAAGGTCACCAGCCTCACTTTCTCCCCCAGAGTTATCTGGGTCCAGTGGCTAGATATTCATCAGGATGACTGGAGATGGCTACACACATATACATACATACATACATACATACACATATTATACACGCATATACATATATACACATACATGCAAGTATACACTTACATAGCATATGATCCTAGCTAATTATAGAGCTTAGATTTTTCACTTTTATTGAAGTTATATTGATGTATTGTGTTTTTCATTATATTTACAGATTATTCCCACTCTGTGAGAGGTCTCTTGTAACAACATATCAATTAAGTAAAATCAAAAATATAATGACCTCATCTGAAAGTGCACACAGCATTTCATAACTGTAGCACCCCCCCTTACTTCTCTATTTAAAAAAAAATATGAAAAGAATCTACATTTTCTCTTTATGACTTCCCACCCCATTGAAAAAAGACAAAAGAAAGACAGGTTCCTTATAACAAATATAGTCAAGCAAGACAAATTCCTTCATTGACTGTAGGCAAAAATAAATTTATATAATTTTCCATCCTAAGTCTATCACCATCTCTGTCAGGAGGTGGAGAGTATGTTTCATCATTGGTCTTCTACATTTGGGTTTTTAAGACATCTCTATCTTCAGTATCTTGGAACCTTGACTTCCCTGGCTTGCATCAGTCTTGTGATTGTAGGAAGAGAAGAGCTTGTCAGGTGTCATTTTGAAGCTTTGCAAATGGTTGATTTAAGGTATGAAGAACAAAGCTGATTTTTTTTTCAACGACAAGTATTCTCTTAATAATTTGCCCTTTGCAGCAGCAGCACCTTATCTAACTACCCACGTTCAGCTGGCTGCTGACGCTGTACATGCTTCCTTTGCACAAGCTATTTTTATACCTTTTGTGTCTTTTGAGGAACCAAGTGGGCATGCTAACTTGTAATGATTCACATATCAAAGTGAACAGGGTGTCCTGAGATGTTGCTACAGTGATGTGCAAAAGAGAAGAAAAAAAAATTTTTAGAGCAAACTAATTAATTCTTGCAGGCATTTTGAATGTTCAGATGAAGTAGCATTGATAGCATGGTCTCATTATCATGTATTCTCTGCTTTTGGTTGGCAACGTGCCTTTATGGTTTGCATTAATAACTTATCTGGACCAGGTGACAATGTTGTAAACAGATAATAAATCAACCACTTTGTGGTAGATTTGTGTGTTTTCTTAGTCCCTTAAAACTTGAGAGATAAGTGGCCTTAAAAAAGGTTGATGGATGGTTGTGTTTTAAATGAGCCTTTAATTGAATTCTTTGGATCATATTTGAATGAAAGATTGTGTTAATTCAATGTTAGGTGCTTTATACATTTTTTTCATAGGCGTCATATTACTACTTCATCCTAATTAGTATTTCTCTTTTAGAAACTACTTCTAGCCATAAATAGTAACTTAGACCAGAAAGAGTAAGCAGAATTTGAAATAAGGCAGATCCTTATAAGACCTCTCCTAGAAAGCTTTAGTATTCTAAACATGAAAGGGACTCATTAGAAGCTGATCTTTTCCATAAAGATTTTGCTTGTTATAAACCACCAGAATGCTATCACAAACTCCAGATCACAAGTATATGCCCATAAAAGTTTAAGCCAGGTCAAAAGAAGAAAGTTTTTCTTGAATTGGGACTCCTTGAGAGATGGAGTTGTCATGTAGAACAGTAGTTCCATGATGGGAGAGAGAGCCAGTAGGGACAGGAACCAAATCAATTCTAATTTGTATCTTACCTACCGGTAATTCCTAGCACAGTCCTTTGCATACAGCAAGTATTTAATAAATGTTTATAGTCTTGATACTCTAGGCAAAGCGTTCTTGTGCATTGAGGAATAATTAGTCTTAATTAATTCACACCAATGGCACTTTATCATCTATTCAAGTCTCATTTACTTTTTAATGTTCCATACATCTTGCAGGAATTCCTATGGGTGAAGTATTGCTTTGCCAAAGGCAGAAAGGTATTCTTCTATTGTTAATATAAAAGTAGAAGGTTAATAACTAAGAAATATAATTTTACTCTACTTTTTTGAAATTTAATTTGATACGGAGCTCTTTTTTCACTATGAATGCAGCCAAGCTTTCAAAAGAACCTGAAACATTTTTCATGCTGCTTTGGTAGAGAGAATGCTGAATGCAATGTTGCATTCTCACTTAAGACTCTTGACAGAATTGGTTCTACACACTTTTGGGGGAGATATACATAGTCTCAGATCTTAGTGGAGACACATGTGTGGTTCCAGAGAGTCTCTGGGAGAGAGAATTGAAGAAAGATGTAGCAAATGATCAGCATTCTCTCTGCCAATCTGGAGTCACATTTCTTTTCATAGATGTAGCATTACAAAACACTCTAGGCATGGTTAGAATTCCTGTTCTGTATACAAATGACATTGCAGCCAAGCCTGGGAGGAAATCACATGTTCACTGCTTTGGGAAAAATAACTGAACAGCATTTTTATGAATGACTAATTTTAGGTGCAGAAAGTGAATTTTGATAGCCTTCATTTAGTGGTTAGCAGCTACATCCTGAAATGGAAACACCATTGAACTTAAAGTTTGAAAACTTGGATTTGTGTCCAGCCTTTGCTACTTTCTAGGTGTGTGACCATAAAGTCATTTCTACCATGATAGGCATTAAAATAAATCCCTAAGATCTCTTTTAGATATAAGTTTCATCATGAGTCTTGTTGATGATATGAAACGAGAAATAAATTCTTTTAGGAAAAAATTATTTGACCTCTGTATGCAAAATAAAGCCATATTTAAGAATATAACTCAAAATTTCTGATAAAACATTAGCAAGAATATTCAAAATAGAAAAATGTGCTTTACTCCAAGTAAGTCAGAAATGCTCCTCACAAATATACAAATAATTGTAGTATTGTTCATTTTGTTGCTAATATCACAGAAAGATGATATCACAACCAGATTTTAAAATGGGCCCAAATTAACTACCTTTTTCACATTACTTCTCTCTCGAAATACCTCAATTTCCCAATATAATTGTTTGCAGTATAAAGTACTCTTCTGATACTGATGGCATGTTCATCTTGAGAACTATAGTTGATAAGGAACTTTTATCCAAAAAAATGAGTAATTTAAGATGAATTTGGCTCTTAGGAAGTTTGGGTTATTTTTTCCATCTTGCAGAAATAAATGTATTGAGTGGAACTCTGGCACTGGGGAACTTTTTTTTTTTTATTTTTCCCCTCTGGTTCAAATATGTACACCATAAGTGGTAGCAAGGCAGGAAATAGTTATGTATTTTAAGTGGATAATCCTAGGATAAAGGTCATTATTAAAGTAATATTGCTCCCAGATTTTGGAGCTCCTTAAAATATCTTAACTGATTTGTGACATTTTGCAGATGTAAGAAACTATATCTCTCAGAATTTCATCGATACTTAGTATAGCAAGATTCATAACTCTTCACAACCAACATCTATTAAAGAAAACTGCAGGGCCATTACATTTGCCTATCATTTTTTATGTTTAACTTATGAAGACAAAAGAATACAGTTTGGCTCTAACAGTCATCTCAAACCATTATTACATAGGGTGTTACCATTTCATGCTCACTTGACTATTTCCACCACTCGGTTTCCTGAGGTATATAGTTTTTTTCCTCCTTGAGACACTGTTTTTCTAAAAAATTTCTAGGCTTGTGAAAGTTCCCAGATGGACAACAGCTTGAATTAACACAATCTTTCATTCAAATCTAATCCAAAGAAATCAATTAAAAACAAGTCCTCGTGCTCATTCAGAATACATTCAACTATCTTCTTATGACCATTTTTCTCTGAGTCTAAATACCTTTATTAGCAGAAAATAGCTGTACTTCCCTGTTTAAAACCACTTCCTACTCTGCAGAGGCCCACCTTAAAGTTAATATGCCAAAGAGATTTCATCACATTCTTTACTGGGCCTTTCTGCAGAAATTATTTAACTGGGTTGCCAAGTAATAGCAATTTGGTGTGAGACCAAGGAATAGGACAAGTCATGTTTTTAGGTAATAACCACTTTTTTCCCTTTTGACTCTTAGAGAGTCTATATCATTTTCTAACTTAATGAATGCTTGTCATGATAGAAGGGAAACATTTTCAACTCCTTGAGTATGACAACAATGGAAATAGAAGCAAAAAGTGTAATATTTTATCATACACGCTCCTGGGACAGATGCAGTAATGAAAATTGTTACTTTTGCCTATTTGAGTATTGTAGCAGCAAGCACCCCAAGCGTCCTCAGGGTTTGCAGCTACCACAGGTTCTTGGATCTGCTTTGTTAAAGGAAAGCAACTCAAAATGGGTTAACAAGCTTATTTTAATCAGTCAGACATATATCGTTTACCTCGTTCAGGGGAAAAAGGTCAGCACCCCAAACTTCAAAATATACAGACATAATTATCAAGACAGAAACATCAAGTAGACAGATTTCCAAACTGTCCAACCATTACATCCATACCCAGTCAACATCTGGGTTTCCACATTCTGGGTTTTTCAAAGCCGGGGGACTCTCAACAACGGCTTCCCAGAATTCAGATCAAATCACAGAACACTTCTCAAAGTGAGTTCCAAAACAAAGCTACACATCAGGGCTTATATAGCCTTCTCCTGGCTCAGAGAATGTAACAACCCTATTGACCCACTGGCCAATCAAAAAGTATCTACTGAAAAACAAGCCTCCCTCCCCAGGCCTCCGGTGCACTTTAGCCTAGGGGCAGGGAAGATCTTTAAAATTTACATTCGCATTACGGGACAGTTGCAGTAATGAAAATTGTTACTTTTGCCTATTTGAGTATATGCTCCAAAATATCCCCATGGAAATGGTTGTAGAGGAAAACAGTTCCCTGGTATTCTCCAGAAACATGTTTAGTTTGCTTAGGGTAAAATATTTTGCTCTTGTCATATCTCTTAAGTAAATCAGGAAAATTTTTAAAATTTTGAATGCGATCAAAAGTTTCTTTACTTTGTTTAATGACAGTAAGTGCTAAAATTATTTCATTTTTGTTTTTCTCCCAAAAAAAAGACATTTCAATGAACTAAATTGACATCCTCCACTATATACTCAGATGTCTCATCATGCATAGTATGGCAATGCTTGAGTTCTTGAAGATTATCCTAAAATAATACAAACACTGGGCAGTCCTACTAAATTACATAGTCTTTGAGTATGGCCTAATGGCAGACTGTGTTTGCCATTTTGAGCCTCCCTCCTCCCCCAGCCAAGCAGATTTGGCAAGAAGACTCTTCTCCAAAGAGAGATGAATTCTTTTGACTGCAACAGCTTGTGAAGATCATCTACTAGCGTGGTTGAAAGCTGCATTTATGGAGAGAATGCTTTAATACTAAACCAATGTAATTAAAGATTTTTCAAGTTATGAATTAAAATTTTCATCTGTCATTTTTTTATATGAAAATTTCTCTAGTGTTTCATTTCCTTCCAAATATCAATTAATTAGGAAACACATAAACATTGCTTTTATAATTTCATATTCATTTAGAAGACATGGAAAGGGTTATCTAAATCTAATTAAATATGTCTGAAAATAGGACTATGATTGATAAAGGCCCTTGAAAGGATAGAAAAGAAATAACAAACAATAGCCTAAAATTTTTAGAGAATGGAGTAATTGGTGGTCTTTGAGCTCCTAATGCAACCATTAATCAAATGAGCTACTATTTGTAAAGCACCACACGCTTTATCTGGCAGATAATCGGTATTTAATAAATCCTTATTCACCTATTATTTTAGTAAAAAAAAATTACATAATGTGAGTTGAATGTAAAAATGGATTCTAAATGGCTCTATGAAATGCAAAATCACTCAAAAGAAAGTAAGGTCCTTGAGGGCAGTGAAAATTTTATCTTTGTCTTTATGCTCTCAGTGCTTTGGATATAGAAGACATTTAATGAATTTCTTGAGTTGAATTGAGTGTAAAAAGTTTACTGATACAATCTGATAACCTAGTTGTAATTCCTGGTTTAGCAAAGACAAAAAAGACAAAATTTCATATTCTTCCAGAATTATCTTAGTAATAGAAAGCATATCTCTTTATCCATTTGCTACTGTTCATTATAATAACAGGTCTTTTTAAGTAGGTTTTCTTTTGTCACTATAAAGAATTGATTCCTGGGTGGCTAGGTGGCACAGTGAACAGAGCACTGGCCCTGGAGTCAGGAAGACCTGAGTTCAAATTCGGCTATAGACATTTAACACAAAAACTAGCCATGTGACCTTGGGCAAATCAGTTAACCCCAATTGCCCCCAAAAAGCAAAAAAAAAAAAAAAGAATTGATTCCAGCTGGATGTTAGCACATAATTCAAGTTTTAAAAAATATTGTCAAGGATTTGATTTCAAATATTTCCTGTAATGCATTCATTTCAGAAAAAAGTAAAATGCAGAAAAATTTTATAGTGTAATGTCCCTGAGAGATGAATAACTTTAATAACTCAATTTGTAAAAAAAAAAAAATAAAGTCACTTCTTAGATAAAGATACAAGGATAGAGTCTAGACCAAGAAGGGGTAAAAAAAAGGTAGATTATTGATTTGGTATTGAAATGGTAAACATAGAACTGAGCTGCTGATATAACTTTCCTTTTATTTTAAAGTCTCTGTTCCCTTTTCCATCCCTTTTATTTTTCACAATTCTAGAAACCTAGAATAATTCTAGGGAAATTGATAGTCTGGGTTTTAATATTCTCCTTAATTTCTGGTGATTATATAATCCATTTTTTCCCCACCACTTCATGATGAAAACCTTTCCCTGTGGTAGTAAATGACAATATATTAGAGAACATTTAATTTTTTTCCTTAATTCACAATACTTCAGTGCCTTTGAGGGTCCTACCTGTCTACCCCTTTCTTCTTGGTTTCCTTTGGTGAATCAATACCCTTATCTACTTATTATTTTTATTATTATTAGTCCTTCCAATCCAATGTAGAAATTCTTTCTCTAAAACCCATAAAGATGGTCACCTAGTCTCTGAACATATTACATACAGAGGCAGCCCTGTTGAACTATGCTAATTGTAATAAGCTATTTTTTATAGTGGGCCTAAATCTATCTACTTGTAACTTCCATACACTGGTTTTAGGTCTTCCCTCCAGAATAAGAGTTCTTAAAAAATGGAATTCTTCTTCTCTGTGGAAGTCTGTAAGTTATTTGAAGAGAGGCATTAATCATGTCTCCCTTTAGTCTTCTCAAAACTAAACATGTCCTGTTCCTTCAATATAATTTCCAGACTTCCTCAATATTCTGGTCACTAATTCTTGGGGAAACTCTTATTTGTCAATGTTCCTCTTAAAATTTAATTCCCAAAACAGAACACAGTACTTCAGATGTGCAGAGTACAGTGGTATTATTCTTTTCCATGAAGTGAGCATGGGAGGCAAAGTGGATAGAATGCTGGACTTCAAGTTAGGAAGGCTGGGCTTCAAATT
This sequence comes from Petaurus breviceps papuanus, assembly GCF_028583685.1. NCBI lineage: Eukaryota > Metazoa > Chordata > Mammalia > Diprotodontia > Petauridae > Petaurus > Petaurus breviceps. The sequence continues at coordinate 715,073 of NW_027187391.1, forward strand.
CCATCTCTGATAGTTCCTAGCTGTATGACCATTGGAAGATACCATTTGTGTCTTTGAGCCTCAGTGCTGTCAACTATAAAATGAAGATAGTAACAACAGTACCATTATAGAGTTATTGTGATGACCAAATGAGATTATATATGAAGAATTTTTCAAATTTTAAGGTCCTATACAAATGCTAGTTATTTTATTATCATTATTTCATGAGAGTATAATTAGATGCTTTGCAATTTCATATAAATTACTTCTGTGTTCCTAATCCATTGTCCTCACTGAGATGACACTACATTTTTATTTATTTCTTTGTTGGTGCCTATATTTCAAATTAAGGTAGAATAGCAATGAACAATACATGAAGATCTCATTTTGGTGATATTGCTACTATGGTACTGAAAATATTCTGGAAGACTATTATCCAGCAAAATTGGATTTTCATCTTTATGTCAGGTGGTATCAATACCTTCTGTGTATGTATGATGCCCAGATTTTCATATGTATGATGCCCAGATTTTCACAGAATTTCAGATTTGGAAAGGACCTAGTAGTTGTTTTTGCTTGTTTTCTATTCAGTGAACATTTATCAAGTACCTAGTATGTGCAAAATCACTGTTCCAGATACTAAGGATAAAAAAAAATGTACCAATACATCAAGGAGCTTATGTTCTATTATTTGGCATGACCTTGACCAAACATCTGATGATTGATTGATGTATAGAAAGGACTGGTTTTGGTGTTTGCGAAAATACAAATTCGGTTCCATAATGAGTGGCATGCTCTTGTGGAGTACTGAGAAAGATAAAAAAAATTAGAGTGAAAAAAGGAATCAGATCTTAAAGTTTTTGGCATCCAGTTGAAATTCTTGTGTTTCTTGTTCAGCTACATTTTGAACTCATTGTACTATGCTGCCTTAGTTGGAAGAATCTCCTACTTAGAGGTGATGTACTTCTTACTGTGAAGATTGGGCATCTTGTAATTCTCTCCTCAGAGCATTTCCATGACCTATAGTATCTCTCTTTTACTCTCTATGCAGTTTTTATCATCACAGCAGATTTTTATTTTTGGTAAAGGACAGCATAGAAATGAAGGACATCAGACTATTTTCTACAGTAAGATCATTTGGTCTAACAATGTGAAGTATTGTGTAGCAGTATCTTCATTATCCATCACTACAATTCCTAGGGCAACTATTAGTTTATTTTAATAGTAGTGCAAAGTGCAGTTGCAATAGTCTAAATATAAAAGCTATATTGACTTTTGAAAGTCATTCTTAGAAATATTTTCTACATGAGGTTTACTGATCTTTGAATATAGAAATTGAGCTATATTTCTTAAATAATTTTATGTTGCTTTGAGTGGTTAAAGTTCTGTATCTGTCAGTATTGTCCATGTTTACAAATTTAATTTTCAGGCCAGGTTATTATATATTGATGCCATGAATAACTTGGTTGATATTTACTAATTGTTTTTATTTTGTTCCTAGGGAGCAACAAGACAATCATGTACATTACAACTCTAAAATATGCAGGTAAGAATTTTAAATTTTTAAAAAATGAACCTTTGTCCCACCTTTAGTTTCTCATACTACCTATAACCCTGCAAACCTATGGCTAAATTTCCTCATATTTTCTTATCTTGTTCCAGGAGAAGTAGACTCCTGCCTTTCAAAAAAGCATTTTAAAATTCTTCTATTGTATATTGTGTTTGCTTGTGTGTATGTATATATACATACAGTCTATGTGTGTATGTATGCCTGTATGTTAATCAATCAATAAGGCATTTATTGAGCAACTATTGTGTGTCAGGTTGGGCAATGGGAATAAAATGGAAAAGAGATAGTTTCTGCCCTCTAGAAGCTTCTGTTTTACTGGGGAGAATACAATGTATTCTTAGATAATTAAATCCAGGCTATATACAAATAATGTAAAAGTGATTTGGGTTGGGGAAACTAACAATCTGATAAATCAGGAAGGAAGGTAGTGGTTGTAAGCCAGAGGTTTAGGAAAGATAGCATTCTAGGCATAGTGGGCAACCTTTATAAAGGAATAGAAGTGGTAGACGCAGTATTGTACTGGGAACAAATAGAAGACTTTGGCGTGGCCATAAATGGGAGAAAAGTGTAGTCAGCCTTGAAAGGTTGTAGCAACATTGTGAAGGACTTCAAATACCAAACAGAGGGTTTTGTATTTAATCTGAGAGGCAGACCTGTACTTTGGGAATATCAATATGTCAATTGCATGGATTGGAAAGAAACAGATTCGAGGTAACAAGACTAGGAGACAAGGTGATAAGGGTCTGACCTGGAATTATTATGGTATGAGTAGAGAGAGAGGGATTAATTGTGAGAGAACTTGAGAAACTAGAATAAAAATTAATAAATTAATAAATGTTTATTGACTGACTAATTGGGTGTGGGGAGAATGAGAAGGTGACTTTAAGGTTTAAAGACCAATGGGGAAGCTACAAGGAGGGGCCATTTTGGGTGAAAGACAATGAGATTTGTTTTGAACATAATGAATTTGAATGCCAATAAGATATCCAGTTGCAAATAGCTAGCAGCTAATTGAAAATATAAAGATCAGAGCTCAGGCAAGAAATCAAGGCTAGACATGTAGATATGAGTCATGTGCACACAAGTGACAATTGTACTCACAGGAGCTGTTGAGATTACCAAAAGAATGTAGAAAAAGGAGAGAATTGAGGACAGAGCACTGGATTATATATCCCCATATAGTGGGTGGGACATAAATTATGATTCTGCAAAGGAGACTGAAGAAAGGTAAGGAAAAATCACAAGTGAGCATGATGAACACTTAGAAGAATGTGGTGATCAGCAGTGTCAGAAATTGTGGAGAGGTCAAGAAGAATGAGTAAAGAAAGTTCCACTTAAATTGGAAGACTAGAAACCAAATCAAAAAGGGGTAAGAAGTGAGAGATGAGTAAAAAAGTGGAGACAATGAATGTAGACAGTTTTGTTGTTGTTTTCTGGGCATTTATCTGTGAAAAGGAAGAGTGATGTAGGACAGTAGTTTGAGGGAATTTAAGGGCCAAGTGAAGGTATTTTAAAGATAGAAGAAATCTGGATATGTTTGTAGGCAGCAGAGAAAGATTTCAGTGTACAAGGAAAGGTTGAGAATAAGAAGAGAGAGAGTCAAGCTTCCCAAGAAGAAAAAAGGGGATGTGTACATATACATATGCAAATATGTATGTATGTAAATATAGATACATATATATGTGCATACATACCCACACATTTGGGCATTTATAAATATAGATAGATAGATAGATAGATAGATAGATAGATAGATAGATAGATGATAGATAGATAGATAGATAGATAGATAGATAGATAGATAGATAGATATGTATAGGTAACTGGAGATATGTTACACTAATATATGAAGTCCTAAAATGTGTCTAGAAACCATACATACCAGTAGTACATATCTTTGGATTTAGGTCATTTAAATTTTTCTTCTTAAACTAATATCATGATACATTTTCCTTTAGGCCATCTTCTGCTTAAAATAAAGGCAACATTTCAAAATGTAAACATTAAGGAAGCTAGGTTTATAACTTTAAATCAGATTTGAACTTAAACGATATATTTTCAATAGGGACTAGATTACTGACATAGGGAATTCCTTGATAAGGGAGCTCCCTCTCTGAAAGAGAAAAGGAAGAGTATTAGCATTTATTTAGTACCTGCAATGAGCTAGGCACGGTGCTAAGCACTTTACAAATATCTAATTTGATCCTCACAACAACCTTGAGAGGATTATTGATTATGATCCCCATTTTACAGTTGAGGACACTGAGGGAGACAGACTTTCACAGGGTCACACAACTAGTAAGTGACCAAGGCCAGATTTAAACTCATATCCTCTTGACTCTTAAGTCCACCAGTCTGTTTATTGCACCACCTAGTCACCTTTATGAAAGTACATTGGCCCCTTTCCTGCAACTTATAGTCCTAGAGCATTGGCTAGATCTTTTAGAAAAGAAATTATTTTGTACAGGGTCACATAAACAGTACGTGTCACAGTTGGGACTTGAACTCAGGTCTTTCTGGTTCCAAGGTTAGCTTTTTATGCACCATGCCGTGGCTGCCTCTCATATTCTACTATTAAAGTTAAATATTATTAATGTAAAACATTTGGAGATTCAAGACATTTGAGAAAAGACTAACTTTAAAGAAAAACAGATGACTAAAATAATTTTCCTCCCATTATAATCCCTTCCTTTTCTCTTTCAGAGAAAGAGATCCCTTACTGAGGAATTCCCTGTGTCAGTAATCTAGTCCCTATTGAAAACATATTGTTTAAGTTCAAATCTGATTCAAAGTTATAAACTTAGCTTATAGTCTATATTAAAACTGATAATTTGGAAATTACTTTAGTTTTTTAGATAGTTGCTTATCATGCCAATGCCTTTGTTTTTTCCTCTTCAGGTCATTGCATCTTAGTAAGAATAGCAACTGAAACTTCACTCTAGCTGAGCGACAAGAATCCTGCTGAACTAATTCTTCACCCCAGTATTTCATCACAGCAGAAAATATTCCAACTCCATAAGAACACTTTGCAGATTCACACAGCTTTCTGATGGAATTTTGTTCAGTAAAAAGGACTGTCTTATTGTGTGATCCCAGAGACATTGCTATCTAATGCCTATAGATTACTGTGTGGAAGGCTCCAAGGAGAAAGAGATACCAGTAAATTTTCAGAGTCCCTGGAAAAATGGGAGCAACAAAGATTTAAAAAGCACAGCTTTGGACACACTCCATGTGTGTGCACAGCTTTCAAGTGAACTAGCACTTAAGACCGTGTGTAACAAAATGGACTCTGGGGACACAGCTATAGGGCAAAAAGTTACCTCAAGGTCTGGAGAAACCGCTAAAGTACCGAGTAGATGGAGACAAGAACAATCAGCTGTTATTAAGATGAGCACTTTTGGCAATCAAGAAGGACAGAGGCAACCACAAATAGATCCTGAGCAAATCGGAAACACAGCATCAGCACAACTTTTTGGTTCTGGGAAATTGGCATCATCCACTGAAGCTGTCCATCAGGCTATAGAGAAGCCGTATCCACCACACCGCCCAAGTCCTTACTCATGCCAACATTCGCTTTCTTTTCCTCAACATTCGTTGCCACAGGGGTTCATGCACAGTGGTACCAAACAGCACCAGAGCCTGGAAGGCCATCATCCATGGCAGTTTCCTGGCCACATGCAGTCAATCTCCTCTGAGGACTTATTTCCTTTTCCTATCCATGGCCACAGTGGAGGTTTTGCCAGAAAAAAGATTCCCAGCCTGAACCCTGCTTATAGCCAATACGCACAGAAAAGTTTAGAACAATCAGATGATGCTCATAAGAAAGAGCACAAACCCAAAAAGCCTGGCAAGTACATTTGCCCCTACTGTAGCAGGGCTTGTGCCAAACCGAGTGTATTGAAAAAACACATTAGGTCCCACACTGGTGAACGGCCCTACCCTTGTGTACCTTGTGGTTTCTCTTTTAAGACAAAGAGCAATTTATACAAGCACAGGAAATCACATGCCCATGCAATTAAGGCAGGATTAGTCCCTTTCACGGAGTCGGCCGTGTCTAAATTGGACCTAGAGGCCAGTTTTATTGATGTGGAAGCAGAAATACATTCTGATGGTGAACAGAGCACAGATACTGATGAGGAAAGCTCCTTATTTGTGGACCGGCCTGGCAACCTGAGTCCGGGACCATCAATCCCACTGGATATTGCTAACAGAAGTGGCTATCATGGGTCTTTGGAAGAACCCTTAGGAGGCCCAATGAAGGTGCCCATTTTGATAATTCCCAAAAGTGGGATTCCATTAGGTAGTGAAAGCTCCCAGTATGTTGGCTCTGATGCACTGCCGACTCCATCCCTAAGTACTAAAGCAGATGACTCTCATACTGTTAAACAGAAACTTGCACTAAGACTTTCTGAGAAAAAAGGACAAGATTCTGAGCCGTCTCTAAACCTCCTGAGCCCCCATAGCAAAGGAAGCACTGATTCTGGTTACTTTTCCCGCTCAGAAAGTGCAGAACAGCAGATAAGCCCCCCAAACACCAATGCCAAGTCTTATGAAGAAATCATCTTTGGAAAGTACTGTCGGATTAGTCCGAGAAATGCACTTAGTGTCACAACATCTGGTCAGGAGCGCACTATGATGGGTAGAAAGAGTATAATGGAACCATTACCTCATGTAAACACAAGATTAGATATTACAATGGTTGAAGATCCCACTTCACAGGTGATCCCAGGCAAGGGAGATATAATGGAACATAGTCAACCAAGCCCTCTGAAATCTACCAAATTTAACACTGAGCCTCGACAATCACAAACTATTCCAGGATCTCTCAAAAATGAAGGAAAACTTTATCCAACAAGTCATCAAGGTAGCTCCCCAGCTCTCTTAGAAGCACCTGTAGATTCTTCACCACTTATTAGAAGCAACTCTATGCCAACTTCTTCAGCAACTAATTTAAGCATCCCTCCATCTTTGAGAGGGAGCCACTCATTTGATGAAAGAATGACTGGTTCAGATGATGTGTTTTATCCTGAGACTGTGGGGATAACCCCACATCGCATGTTAAGAAGACAAGCTGCATTTGAGTTGCCCTCAGTACAGGAGGGGCACATAGACACAGAACATCATGGGAGAATATCAAAAAGTATCAGTGTTGCTTCTAATAGAATGATTGGTGAAATGGGCTCATCCCTGAAGGAAAAGAAACTGATGGCTGGTGACAGGATTGGTTATGACTATGATGTCTGTCGGAAGTCCTATAGGAAATGGGAAGAATCGGAAGCAACCAAGCAGAGTTTCAGGGATATCTCATGCTTAAGTGGCTTAAAACATGGAGGGGAGTATTTTATAGATCCATCAGTGTCATCACAGGTAGTACCGACCATGTTTGGAGTCACATGTGAAACCAGAAAACGCAGGAAAGAAAAGAGTGTGGGAGACGAAGAGGATACCCCAATGATTTGTGGCAGCATCCCAGGCACTCCACTGGGCATGATGCCTTCAGATTATGATCCCAAATTGCAGATGCAGGAAGGGATGAGAAGTGGCTTCACTATCTCTGGCCATGATAACCCTTCTCTTGGTCACTCTGAACGTTTTGAACCATGTAGACCCCAGCTGCAGTCTGGAACCTCATCAGAAGAATCATCCTTAACCGCAGATACTGAAAAGATGGCAGACCCAGCAAATAGGAAACCTCCCGGAAATGTGATTTCTGTAATTCAGCACACAAACTCACTAAGCAGACCAAATTCATTTGAAAGGACTGAATCTACAGAACTTATGGCTAGCCAGCAGGATAAAGCCTATTCACCCTCTGAGACCTGTGAGAGTGAGATTTCAGAAGCCCCCGTGAGCCCAGAGTGTGCCCAGCAGGGGGATAGCACTGAAACAAGGGGGAAACCACCCTCATCCCAGCATCAGCATCAGCAGTCCTATCACATGCAGCCCAGGTTGGTTCGCCAGCACAACATCCAGGTCCCTGAGATCCGGGTCACCGAAGAACCCGATAAGCCAGAGAAGGAGAAAGAGATACAGAGTAAGGAGCCAGAAAAGCCTGCTGAAGAATTCCAATGGCCTCAGAGAAGTGAAACGCTTTCACAGCTCCCTGCTGAAAAACTTCCACCAAAAAAGAAACGTTTACGTCTTGCAGACATGGAGCACTCTTCTGGAGAATCTAGCTTTGAATCCACGGGAACAAGCCTCTCTCGTAGCCCCAGCCAAGAAAGCAACTTGTCTCATAGTTCCAGCTTTTCGATGTCTTTTGAAAGAGAAGAATCCCTTAAGCTTGTGGCACCTCCCAAACAGGATGAGTTTGGGAAGCAGTCAGAGTTTTTGACCGTCCCAGCTGGCTCGTACTCACTCTCTGTCCCTGGACATCACCATCAGAAGGAGATGAGGCGTTGCTCTTCAGAACAAATGCCTTGTCCTCACCCAGCTGAAGTTCCAGAGATCCGGAGTAAGTCTTTTGATTATGGGAATCTCTCTCATGCCGCCGTGCCAGGTGCGACCCCTGCCACATTGTCCCCATCGCGGGAGAGGAAAAAATGCTTCCTGGTGCGACAGGCTTCCTTCAGTGGCTTCCCAGAAATCACTCCGGCTGAGCCAGGCATGGAACAAGGCATAAAGCAGGAACAGATCGAGCACATGCAGGCTGGTCTCCGATCTGTGTGGCATCATTCGTCCTCTATGCTTCTTCCTGTTCTGGCAGAGGATTCTGGTAATCAGCTTGGGGCAGGTTCAACCCACCTAGCACAGCAGCCGGTTGTGCACATGGACAGTCAGGAAACTTTGAGAACTTCCCTCATTCCTCCAGCACCTTACATCTCAAGCAAACACCCTTCAGAACAGCCACACTTATTTGCACATCAAGAAAATATCCCATTTCCCCCAATTCCAAATGCCTTGTTTCAATTCCAGTATCCTACTGTCTGTATGGTTCACTTACCAACTCAGCAGCCTCTCTGGTGGCAGGCATGTACTGAACCTTTGCCGAGGCATTTTCAGCCTCACTTTGCGTTACAGAAAAGTTATGGCAAGTCCCCTTTCCAGCCAGAAATTCATGGCAGTTATCACTTAGAGCATGCTGCTGACCACCTAGGGAAGAAGTCTGATGATTATGCACACGCAAAAGAACAATCTTACCTGCACTATTCAGGAATGTCTGGGGAGCACTCAAAGAATGCTCTTGCAAAGTTTCAGTCAGACCATAGTATCAAGCCAAGTGATATGTCCTCCGAGCAGCATTCTCAGGCCGACTTTGACCCATCAAACTCTGGACCCGTGCAATCATTACCTGGAACGGTGGTTCCTGTCAGGATTCAGACCCATGTACCATCATATGGTAGTGTCATGTACACCAGCATTTCTCAGATACTTGGGCAGAACAGCCCAGCAATTGTCATCTGCAAAGTAGATGAGACTATGACTCAAAGGACATTAGTCACCAATGCTGCTATGCAGGGAATTGGATTTAACATCGCCCAGATGTTAGGGCAACATGCGGGCTTAGAAAAATATCCTCTTTGGAAAGTACCTCAGACCTTACCCCTTGGCTTAGAGTCCTCAATCCCTCTGTGTTTGGCTTCCAGCTCGGACACTGCCTCTACTCTTGGTGGTAGCAAACGCATGCTTTCTCCTGCTAGTAGCTTAGAACTCTTCATGGAAACAAAGCAGCAGAAAAGGGTCAAGGAAGAGAAAATGTATGGTCAGATTGTGGAGGAGCTGAGTGCTGTGGAGCTAACCAACTCCGATATCAAAAAGGATTACTCCCGACCACCGAAGCCCCAGTTAGTTAGACAAGGCTGTGCATCTGAGCCAAAAGATGGTTTGCAATCTGGGTCATCGTCTTTGTCTTCACTGTCACCCTCTTCATCTCAAGATTACCCATCTTCCAGTGTGCCATCCAGTGAGCCATTCCCGCTCAGTAGGGAAAAACTGTCTAGCTTCAGTGCAACACCACCAGGGCAGAAATCCAGCGGCCCTTCTGAAGGCAAAGAATCATCAGATGAATTAGATATTGATGAAACAGCATCTGACATGAGCATGAGCCCGCAGAGGTCATCCTTACCACCAGGGGATACTCAGCTTGACGAACAAGGGAAGCAACAGAAATTCCCTGTTGGTATGTTGGTCCAGATGGCCTCTGGGCCAAGTGGGAAAATGGGAAACTCAACTATACTTCTAACAGATGTGGCAGATTTCCAGCAGATTCTTCAGTTCCCTAGTTTGCGCACGACAACTACTGTGAGTTGGTGCTTCTTAAATTATACAAAACCTAGTTATGTGCAACAAGCCACCTTCAAGTCCTCAGTTTATGCTTCATGGTGCATTAGTTCATGTAACCCAAACCCATCAGGATTGAATACCAAGACTACTTTAGCACTTCTGAGGTCCAAGCAAAAAATTACTGCAGAAATTTATACTCTGGCTGCTATGCATAGACCGGGAACCGGCAAACTCACCTCATCAAGTGCTTGGAAACAGTTTGCTCAGGTAAAGAATTTCATTTTAGAAATTATTAGTAATTGGATATGGCTAAACAAAATAAATATGCACAGCAGGGTCATTACATGCAGATTAATTAGGTAGTTATTGGTATGGTGTGATTCAGGAAATATTCCAGTATCTCAAAATTGCTCCTAAACCAGTGTTTGGTTTGCAATGTCTGCAGTTTCATTGTTAGATTGTCATTCTTTTGGTCCCTCTTCCTTATGTTCTCTTTTTGGAAGAGGTAACATATTAGAATGTTTTTATCACTAACACTCAGGTGTTGATAACTTATTACTTACATTACCTTTTGAATGCATGGGCTGCTAACCTTTTGAGCATTAGGTTCTAGATAGAAGTTAGAAGGAAGTTGTGTCATTTGGGTCATAGTCTTACAACTGGAAGGGACTTTAGACATCAACTAGTCCTACCTCCTCATTTTAGAGATGAGGAAAAGTTAAGTAATTTGCCCAAGGTCACACACGAAACAAGTGACAGAGTAGGATTGAAACTTATGATTTTTGACTACAAAGTTAATGCTCTTTCCATCTTACCACATTTCTACTTTGCCCCCATTACAGTTTTACATAGGTCTCTTGATTCTCAGGAGTAACAATGTCTCCTGTATTATTAATATATAACACATTATTAATCATATTAATTATATATTACACATTCAATTAAATATCTTCAATATTTTAATATCTTCTACGTACTTCATTTATTTTTTCAACAAGAATTTTATTAAGTGCCTGATATATCCAGGTACTCTACCAGGTGCTGGGGATACTCTAAGATAAAAATGAAAATGTTCTTGCCCTCAAGGAGTTTACATTTTATTAGAGGGGAACAATATAGATGCAGGGAAGTAGATACAAATATATACATACAAAGATTTTGGGGAGGAAGTTTCTAGCAACTGGAGAGTGGGGCTGGGTAAGCCTCTTGAAGGAGATGGCATGAGCTGAGACTCAACGGAATTTTGTAATTCTGAAAGGTGGGGAAGAGAATGGAGCCCATTCCGGGCAAAGAGCCCACACTATGGAAAGAGATGGAGACTAAAGATAGAAGGTCACCTGCGAGGAATAACAATAGTACAGTTTGACTAGATTATAAAATGCATGAAGGAGAATAATGTGTAGTGCTCTTAGGAAGGTGGGCCAGAGCCAGATTGTGAGGGTCCTTAAAATCCAAACTGAATATTTTATCCTCAAGTCAAGAGGGAAGGAATGGAGCTTCCTGAGGAAGGGAAGGACTTGGCCATCAAGCCCTACTTCTCAAAGATCACTCATTTTATCATAGAACTAATTCATTCCTCATATAATAATGTAAAGAAATATTCTTTTAAAGAGGTGTGAGACAGGTGAGAAGTGAATGAAAAAAAGAGAGGAAAAGATTTTTTTTTAATCTTGGACTAAAAAGATGGCAGTGAAGTTTTGACCTTTTTCTCCTTTTTTATTAATTCCTTTTTCAAAAACACAATAGTATTCATAAAATAAGATCCATGTTTAATTATTATTAAAGCAAATATGAAACTTAAAAAAAATACACGTCCCTTGCCCCTTTCCTATACTCTTCATTGTACAGTCTGGGATTTTTATTATTGGGAAGGTTGTATTACTATTTATTCTGAATATATTGTGATTCCCTTCTGATTTTCTCCTTGTTGTCTTTCACTCAACGTACTTGACTTTTCAGTGTGAATTCCACTTGCTAATTTTCAAAGATCACAATAGACTCCCTCCTCTAAAGTAACCCTTTGATGCCTCATCCTAGTGTTGAGGTGAGTGGAATATGATGAACATTGGCAGGTCTTGTCAAACCTGAAGAACTTTGGGTATATAGGTGTGGTAACAGACCGTCATCAGAGATCCAGGATTTCTAAGTGCAAAGAAACTTATCTCTGGGTTGACCAGAAAGGATCATAAATGTTTTGGCTGTAAAAGCTCTCATAAGACCATCGATGAAGTCATGGAAAGGTTGCCATCATCATTGGTGGAAAGAGTACTCACCCTGCTAAAATCACAGTGCTTCATGTATTGAAACATAGAAGACTTGAAAGGTTAGATCACTCTTCTGAAGAGCAATGATTGGAACAACGGGCATTGCCTGAGCTGTTACCAACTCCATTTTCCTCTAAGTCAAACACTATATGCATCCCTTAAAACGTTTTAAAAGTGTAAATAACTGGGAACATGTATTTGAGTTACCTCTTGGCACAGATGTGTCAACTGATTCTTTGTTTCTGTCCCACAGATGAAACCTGAAGCATCATTTTTATTTGGCAGCAAACTTGAAAGGAAACTAGTAGGAAGTATCCTAAAAGAAAGAGGGAAAGGAGATATTCATGGAGATAAAGATATTGTATCCAAACAAACTGAGCCAATCCGAATTAAAATCTTTGAAGGAGGGTAAGGAAACATAAATGGAAATATGAAATCAGTTCAGTTGTGTTTCAAGGTAAATGCCCCTGCCTGGGCAAGACTGAGAGAAAAGGAGTTCCCATGTGCCTACCTGGTTTGGAAATATAGTATATTATTTTTCAATGCACAGCTCAATAGTATTGCTAGCTCTTCAGAAAGATAATGAAGTCAATGCCCTTGTTTTAAGGTCTGCTGTGCTATTAATGCAAATGTGCTTGTTATATATGTTACAAGCATCCTCTCTAAATTATCACAGCCCTCCTTTAAGGAGGGCAATTGGTGAAACTGATGGGCTTTTGATGACCTCTAGCTTTGTTCTTTCTTTAACATTCTTCTCATATACATCTTTTTACTTTTAATTAAAATATTTTGTGCTACTTAAATCATGCACACTTATTTTTAGACAATATATTTGAAAATGTTGATTTTTGAACTATAGATATTATAATAATAGAAACCATCTTAGCTATATGTAGTCCCTAAGGGACATTATGTAGGCAAATATATATATATATATATACATATATATACATATATATATATATATATATATACAGAGAAAGAGAGAGAGAGATACAAACACTTATATGTGTAATTGTACTACACATTTTGGTAGAAATAGCTCACCAATCATATGCTATAAATATAAAACAACATTATAGCAAAATCAAATTTTTAGTACATTAACAATTATTGGTATTTCAGTATAACTAGACTTAGATTTATTATAGTATATAAGTTTCACATTGTATTTTCCCTGAGTTCATTCTAATTATATTTGAGTAACTAGAATTGTGTTTTTCACATAAATCTGTAAAATGCTAACTGTTCAGATATCTGAGATGATTATTTCTTTTATAGTTCTTAGCACCTCATGGGTTAAACCACTTAGAGAGAGAGGTCAGGAAGCTTTTGTTTTTATACTAGGCTTTCTACTTCACTATCTTTGTGCACCTAGCATTTCTCTCACTAAAACAAGTGTTTATGTATGCTCCATGAAGATTTTATAATTTGAATATCTTTTCAAACCTCTCATCTTCTAACACAAGGGAGAGAATTGTAGCTGTTATCTTTCTCCAGAGACTGAGGGTCATGGTGACTGAGTCAACACTCCCACATTCAACAATCTTCTCCATAGCAGGGCATTTGCACTCCTAGCTTAGAGAGACCTTCCAGGAGAGTGACTGTATACTTTTGGGAGCCATATCTCCACTAAGAAAGGAAGCAAGTGAAAAAGCGTATGTGTATAGTTTATCACTGTGTTTTAATCATCTGAAAGGACTGTGGTTATGTTTCATTTTCTCCTCCCTTTTATTAGTATGTATAATGGATCATATCCTTATCATTTTCCTAATTAGTGTCTTAACCTGAACATGATAGTGGCCAGGTTTAAATTTCAATAAATATGAATCTCCTTTTGAGAATGGGTTTTTGGGGGGGAGGTGCATAATATTTTCTTTTTCTTTTTTTGCCTTGTTTTGAAGGGAGGAGGGCAGGGGAATAGGGCTTAAGTGATTTGCCCAAGGTCACAAGGCTAGTAAGTGTTAAGTGTCTGAGGCTGGATTTGAACTTGGGTCCTCCTGACTCCAGGGCCGGTGCTCTTATTCACTGCGCCACCTGGCCTCCTGAAAAATGTTTTCTTTCGTTATTTAAGTATTAGAGAGGAGAGGCGAAATTATTTTTGATGTAGTTCAAGTTCTTGCATTGACTTTTGACAGATTTGACTTTGCCAATTTCTTACATTGACATTGGTCAGAATATTTTTGTATTCATTTTCATTAATTAGTTAATTCCTTTAGGAAACACAACATATTGATCCTGTGATATTATGTTTCTGGATTCTCATTTGTATAGGTTAACTCATATATTGCTAAGCATTGTGTACTTTTTTTTTTTACCATACCCAAAAGGAAATTTGCTCATTATAATTATATTAATATTATATTACCCGAATGGTAAAAATGTATATTCCATTTCCTATGATTATAGCACCATATTGGGCCTGAAGTGATTCTCCCTGGAGAAAATTAGCTTTTCCTAGTACCGTTTCTTTGGGTCTTAACCCCTCAGCACACTTCACTGAGTTAATGATAATATCTTATGAGACTAGAGAATCTAGCTATCCCAATCATTTAAAGATCGCACATTATATTAGTTTAGAGAAGGAGTTCACATTTTCTTCATGTCTAGGGACAAGAGTGGCTTGAACTTCTCATATAAAGAAGTTGGGGAACATCTAAGAAAATTCAGCTACATAGCTAGTTGATAATTCCTTTGTCTACCATTCGATAAAAATCCTGTCTTATTAATCAACAAGCATCTGTTAATTACAGCCTACATGACAGGAACTGTGCTAGGGTCCTAGTCCTGGCAAAAGACTTTAAAATTTAATGTCTGTTTGGTGGCTGATGTGAAGTAACATCTGCAGTAAGATGAATGGTTTGAGGCCTTCTATGGATTTCACCTGAAAGCCCTAGGATTTGGAGAACTATTAAGATTGAATTCTTTTTTTTTTTTTGGTTTTGATGGTTTCTCCAGAGCAGAAAGGAGGGTGGTAGGGGGTGGTGGAAGGGGTGTGTGGTAGTGCTATGATTCAGGGAAGACGTTCTTAATCGTTCTGTATGTGTCATGGATCCCTTAGCAATCTGATGAAGTTTATAGACCGCTTCTCAGAATCATCTTTTTAAACAATTAAAGGAAATGTTGAATTTCAGTTAGTGATTAGTGAAAATAAAGAAGTATTTTTCCCCATCTATGTTCATAGACTCACTCACTCCCTGAAGTCCATACATGAATACTCAAGAGGGATCCATGGCCCCCAGATTAAGAACCCCTTTTCCAGTGCAAAAATAAAAACCTTGACAATTCAAAATTTGTAATTCTAGTGCCTTTCATGAAACATACCAAGGATGAAAGTGTTGGGGGATTTTATATGTCATTTTCCTCTCTGAAACCAAAAATGTGCCTCCATATTAATATATTTAGAATTATCAACCAGATAATTCTATCTTGAATTCTAGTACAATGCTTGTAGTAAATGTTTTAATAAATGCTTGTTGATTCAGAGATAAGGATTAAAAGTGCCTAATAAGTGGAATACTTAGTGAATGACCATTATACACTCTCACATTTCATTTTTATCTCCTTCTGGGCCAAAAGTAGGGGTTAATCCCTCAAAGCTTCAGGAAATGCATGGAGGGTTGTTTTGTGAGGGAAACGATTCCCTGTTTCCCCACCAGTTTTCATTATGTAATAGTTTCTTCAGAAAGTCTTTTGAAATTTAGGAGACCCTTTCCTAAGGATTTATATTCTATCAGGGAAGGGCTGATCAAATCTGCAGACAACAGTTGGTGAGCTGAGCAAGTTCAGTCAATTTAAGCTGGCAGTTTGCTGAGAGTTACCGTGTTGCCAGGGTTTCAAAAATAGAGTGAAGAGTTGAGATGAAGAATTCTATTATCAGTTCTACTTCTTTTAGCAAATTTACTGGTGTATCTTTGTGTGTGTGTGTGTGTGTTGCAGTGTGTTACATGCACACTTCAGAAAAATATCATTGCATTAAAAGAGAATATACATGTTTAAATATGTTTGCATATTTTATTTCTTGTCTGCTGTTTTAAGGCTGTCCTGGCAGCCAGACACAATAATGCATCAATTCCCAACCTTTCACTTTAGGGAACTCATTAAAAAATTTATACTCTCCATATCATTATTCATTTATATATTCATAGTCAGAATGACTTTTATTTTGTTATTTGAGTCCATAAACTTCTGGGATATAAAAAGTCTATCAAGGAAGTAGTTTTTGGTAAGGTAGCATTCCATTCTAATGCCATAGACAGATTCTGGTTACTTCATCTCTTTGTTCCCTAAATTTCTAATTTCACATTATTCATGTGACTCATAAGGAATTATGTGAATGGTTGTTTCTAAAAAAGCTTTTTGAAAATTTATAATCTTGCATTTAATTGTTTTATAATATGCTTCAAAATATTTTGAAAACATGTACCTTGTCTTTCCAACAGATATAAGTCAAATGAGGAGTATGTCTATGTTAGGGGACGTGGACGAGGAAAGTACATTTGTGAAGAATGTGGGATTCGCTGTAAGAAACCCAGCATGCTCAAAAAGCATATCCGCACACATACTGATGTACGGCCTTATGTATGCAAGTTATGTAACTTTGCCTTCAAAACAAAAGGTACATGCATGTTGTTTTTGGAGGAAAAAAAATTGGCTCTGGCTCTAGCTAAAGTTCCCTTCTCTCTTTCATTTCCATCTTCCATCAATCATGAGGTGGTTTCATTTATGAAAGTATGACTCCATAAAATGTCTTCTCCCCCTCAACTAAGTGATCAAAGGATTCATGTGGGACTATGAGACTCCATGAATAACTCGATTGATAGCCATAGGTTTAGGGCAGCTATCTGCAAAGGAAGTGGCATGAAAACTGCCTGGGCAAATATGACTTCACGTTAGAAATGTTATGTGGTCTGGATTATAATTGCAGTAAATACCGAAATACTATGGGGAGACAACACATATGGTGGCATCACAGAAGCAAAGCAGCAGTTGAAACAGAAAAGCATGTGCTCATGGTCCTTACAGTGGGTCAGTTTCAAGCTTATAAATAATGTACAGATCCATAGACTCCCAGGTGGGCCCCTCCATCCACAGTTGCATTAATTATGCATAGAGATTTGATAGCTTGTGTTCACATGTATTTATCAGCAGAGAGAAAATCTTCCATTTACTACTCTGAAACCACAGCTAATGTTATCTCCTGAAATGAGGATTTGCCTTACAAATATACTTTTTTTATATTCAGTAAGTAGATTACAGAAAACATTTCACAGAGGAAGCATGGCTGAGTCTATTTCAGCTATTTTTTTTTAACATTATGAGAATTTTTCTAACCCCAGCATTCTGAACATATAGACAATAGTGACTGAGACAGCGGTTTTGACTTCACTATAAATGCACTTTGCATTAGCTCTAATGGATCTGACCACTCACCCCTTTAATTTTCAATGGGTTGATTTTAAAATTTGCATACCGGAATAATCTGTGCCACTGCTTATCAAGAAGTCAGACAATATACAGCTTGGTGGAGGAACAAGTCAATATACTCCTGTGGCCAAAATTCTGGATTTATAGCTAAAAATTGTGACTCATTTTCCAGGCTTTTCTGATACAAGAATGTTGAAGAATATGCTATTCACCCTAGCTCCCCAAACAATTTCATTTAAAAATTCTTGCTTCTGAGCCACATGCCTAAATCTCTTTCCAAATCTCTCTCTCTCTCTGTCTCTGTCTCTCTCTCTCTGTCTCTCTCACAGAATCTCTTTGTCTCCCTTTCCTTTCTCTTCCCTTCCCCTCTTCTTTCCTTCCTTCCCTTCCCCTCTTCTTCCTCCCTCCCTCCCTCCCTCCTTCCTTCCTTCCTTTCTTCCTTCCTTCCTTCCTTCCTTCCTTCCTTCCTTCCTTCCTTCCTTCCTTCCTTTCTTTCTTTCTTTCTTCCTTCCTTCCTTCTTTCCTTCCTTCCTTCCTTCCTTCCTTCCTTTCTTCCTTCCTTCCTTCCTTTCTTTCTTTCTTTCTTTCTTTCTTTCTTTCTTTCTTGC
>NW_027187391.1:733243-888943 GCF_028583685.1 Petaurus breviceps papuanus
CTTTCTTTCTTTCTTTCTTTCTTTCTTTCTTTCTTTCTTTCTTTCTTTCTTTCTTTCTTTCTTTCTTTCTTTCTTCTCTGTAGACATATAGATACCTCATAGAGCAGAATTGAGAATGCTAACCTTCCCATTACTCTACCTGTGACCTCTTACTAAAGCAATCTAGTTTCCAGAGTTACCATATCTATACCTTTTTGGCACTCCTATAGACTAAGAAACACCTGAAACTGAACCAGAACTCACAGAACATACCATTTTATGAGAGAGAACCTGTTACTCCCAAGGTGGCCCATTCAGTTTTTGTTTGCTTGCCCTTAATTCTGCATGTCTTAAAAATCTGGGTCTATGAGTTAGTTAAGAAATAGTTGCCTTTTTAGATGCATCCCTCTTTTCTTCCTCATTGTAATATTCTGTGTATTGTATATGTACAATATGTATACATATTGTATACTGTATATGTAATGTTCTGTGTCATTAGACTCTCAGGGATGGAGGCCTGAGAACAGAATAGCTTCTCAAATCTGAGGGGACACTGATGTAAATTTATCCTAATTTGGTGTTTCTCAGAGATCATCCTTTTATTGATCCATTTCTCATTGGTTTCTGTTTTTGTCCAGGAAATCTAACAAAACATATGAAATCTAAAGCACACATGAAAAAATGTCTGGAGCTGGGAGTATCAATGACATCAGTAGATGATACAGAAACTGAAGAAGCAGGTAGGTCACAGCTTTTTTACACAATGCAAATGAGTCATCCACACTTGGGCTTTTATGTCTGAAGTGATAAAATTGGTTTAGCTTAAATTTTTAAAAAAATCAACATTAAATGTTTCACTTTAATAAACACTAAAGATAGAAAGAAATCTGAAACCCATTTGTTTTTTGAACCATAGTGAAGAGGCATGTGCAACTGAAGTGTGATTGGAAAAAAAGACCTTACTATAAAAATACCTCTTTCCAGAACTATGGTAAAACATTATGATAGCAAAGACAGTGTAGTCAATGCTTTTTTTTTTTTTGAAAAAAAATTGAAAACCATTCTAATTTATTATGTCCTTTACTAAGAACTCTCTCTTAGTTGAACAAACCCACTACTGACAAGTGGAATAATTGAAACATCTTTGGGCCATATCCTTTAGACATGATCCTCTTCTAATTCTGTGTCCCCAGGGATGGGAATAGTATCTTACCCCACCCTCAGCATCATTTTGCAAGAGATCAACAAACAAGTCTTGAGTGATTTATATTTGCAAGATACTATTCCATGGATTCTGGGGAAACAATGATATGAAGTTGGTCCCTGCCCTTATAAGGGACTTGCTATCTAATTATGGATACAGGATATGCATAGTAAAAGATAATAATACAGTATAGTATTTTAAGTACTATTTGATAGAGTTGTTAGGATTGGTCCAGGGACCAAGCACTGTAAGTCATCAGAGAGAATCATCAACCTTGTAGGCAATGAGCAAGACTCATTAGAGGTAGTGTGATCCTGAACTGGGTTCTGACCATGATTGTTATTTGTCTCTCATTCTCCATTACCTCTATCCATTATTTCAGAAAACATTGAAGATTTGCACAAGGGAACGGAGAAGAGTGGCATGTCAGGCATTTCAACTGACCACCAGTTTTCAGATGCTGAGGAATCAGATGGTGAGGAGGGAGATGATAATGATGATGAGGATGAAGACGATGATGAATTCGATGACCAAGGAGATTTGACACCAAAAACTAGATCGAGAAGCACTAGTCCGCAACCGCCCAGATTCTCCTCATTGCCTGTAAATGTTGGGGCTGTGCCCCATAGGGCTCCTACTGACGTTTCAATGGGGCATTCCTCACTGATCAGTTATTTAGTTACTTTACCCAGTATTCAAGTTACCCAGCTGATGACACCGAGTGAGTCCTGTGAAGATACGCAGATGACACAGTATCAGAGATTGTTCCAAAGCAAAAGTACTGATTCGGAGCCAGACAAAGACAGGCTAGATATACCCAGTTGTATGGATGAAGAGTCCATGCTTTCTTCAGAACCTAGCTCCTCTCCTAGGGACTTTTCTCCCTCAAGCCGACAGTCTTCGCCAGGATATGATTCTTCACCCTGTCGAGATAATTCACCAAATAGGTATTTAATGCCCAAAGGGGATTTGTCACCCAGAAGACATTTGTCACCAAGGAGAGATCTTTCGCCCATGAGACATCTTTCACCCAGAAAAGAAGCTGCATTGAGGAGAGAGATATCATCAGGAGATGTTTCACCAAGGCGCCATCTGTCACCAAGGAGGCCCTTGTCACCTGGGAAAGATATAGTGAGTAGAAGAGACCTCTCACCCAGAAGAGAGAGAAGATACATGACCACCATTAGAGCACCGTCACCCAGAAGGGCTTTATATCATAATCCACCATTGTCCATGGGGCCGTATTTGCAATCCGAGCCAGTTTTGTTGGGACCTACTGTAAGTATGAAATACATATACATAATATATATATATATTTATTTAACATACATTAAAGAAATAGAATATTGGAGCCCCTCTATAATAAGCTATTGTAATGTGGAATTTGTGGTAACATAAGGATGTCTTAGGGCAGATGGGAAAAGTTGGGTATTGAAAGCCACAGGAGAAACATTTTAAAAGCCACTTACAGGACAATACACACTCACATAAGTAAATACAAATTATGTTTTATGAAATGCACTAACAAATTACTATGACAAAGGCTCATATTGTTATAGTAGGGCTCCAGTGTATTTTTACTTAGTAATATTTGGAGATTTTTTCTAACTACTTTCTAAGTTTTATTTATTAGTAATAGGAATTAAACTGGGATAAGAAACATTTTTTTAAAAGGAGCTTTAGAGCTTTATCTGAACTCATAATATTAAGGCATTTATGTAAATCTTATCTAGGTGAAGGATTGTGTCTCAGCCTCACACCTTGATGTCATGATTTAAAAATCCAGTAATGGCCTTAACCACAGGTGAATGGATTTTCAAAGTCAGTGAGATCAGAGAGGGGAGAAAAAAAATATACATGTTATTTGTGAGATTTGTGCGTGCATGTGTGTGTGTGTGGGGGGGTAGGGCATAAAAATAGGTCACTTGGGTGACCTACATCAGTTTTTTCTTTCTCTTCTTACTGCTTCCTAGTCACTTAATGAAATTGGTCAAAATAAAGAAATGGAGAAAGGGTAACCTCAAATGTGTATATAAAGCTATAAGAAGCTAATAGAAGTAGGGGAAAAAAAAACTAGGGATAAAACTAGAGGTAAAAAAATTAGAGATAAAACTAGTAGAACTAGGGGAAAGCTTTTAGGCCTATTGTATGATAATTAATGGGCAGATAGGTGGCCCAGTGGATAGAGTGCTGGACTCGGAGTCAGGAAGGCTCATCTTCCTGAGTTCAGATTTGGCCTCAGATGTTTTCTAGCTGTGTGATCCTGGGTAAATCACTTAACTTGGTTTTCTTCAGTTTCCTCATCTGTAAAATGATTTGGAGAAGGAAATGACTTCATTATCTTTTCCAGAAAAAAAAACCAAATAGGGACATGACTGAAATGACAGAACAACACCACAAATAATAATTATTCATCAGTAAGCTTTTATTAAGTGTCTACTACGTAGAAGTCACTGTGCAAAGTGCTAGGAATATAGACACAGAAATTAAACAATTCCTCTCCTGAGGAGCGTGGATGGTATGGTAGGTGGGTGGGGGGGTGAGGTTGGGGAGAGTTCAATACATACTTATATTAGTAAAAACAAAATATATTCTAAGTAAATACACTAGCAAATCATGTTGTAGGGAGAGAGGAAGAGAATAATATTTATTAAGCACTTACTATATACCAAGCATTATGCGAAATACTTTACAAATATCAAAACATTTGATACAGCAATCCTGTAATGTAGGTGCTATTACTACACCCATTTTATAGTTGAGGAAACTGAGGCAGACAGGTTAAGTGGCTTTCCCAAGGTCACACAGCTATTATGTTTCTGAGGCCAGATCTGAACTTGGGCTTCCCTGACTCTAGGCCTAGTGCTCTATCCTTCCTCTATTCACATCAGAATGTTTAATAAATCCTTATTAAATGACTGACTGACATTGCTACACAGAAACAAAATAACAATCCTAATAAGGATTTACTAGTATTCACAATATAAAACCTAGTCTGAAAGGACCTCCCTATTTCTGCCTCACTTTTGACATTAGTAATATTGTTTCTGCTGTTTGATCAAGGGTTTTCCTAATAATAATAATAATGTTAATATTAATAATAGCCATCATGATAAAACCCTACACATTTTGTGTAGTTTTCTTGTTTTAATGCACCTTCCCCCCCCCCCTTGTCTGTACCCTTTATTGTACACAATTCTCCTGCTTTCTTGTCATGTGAAAGAACATAATCGTCACCATGCAAGGGTATTCAGCCAGCGTGGGGAAGCAATTACCCAACCACTAATTCTCGCACATCTCTGCTCCAGTGATTGGTTTCTTCCACTTTCTGCCTTCTTCCTCACCATCAGTACAAGCTTCCCCTTTTGGTGAGGAGAATTGAGTGATGAGTTTGAACAATGTCATTTCTAAACTTGAGAAACAAGTACCTGATGCATTCATGCTTCTCCCTGCTCTCTCCTGACATGAACATAATCTTCCCAGTTTGCGTAATATGCAGTTGTTACAGAAAAAGCCATGACAACCAAGCCATCATTTGTGATTGGTGAATTAGACAGCCCAAGCCAAGAAAAGGAGGTAAATTACCACTGAGTCACTGACTGTGGCATTTTGGCAGCACTAAGTAGGAAGGTGGAAACTTCAGCATTTGATGCTGTGGCAGTGTGAATAGAGAGCTATAAATTCCCAGAAGTGCCTGATACAGTATCTGGTGTCTAAGATGCTTTCCTGGGTACAGTGGAGATTCCTAGAGGTGTAATGATGCTGGTGGAAGTGTGTGAGACATAGCTCACCATGAGCATTGTGACAGCTCCTGTTATAACATTTACCCCATGCATACTTATTGTGGTATTTATAACATGTCAAACCAATTTCAATAAAATGTGATTTTAAAAAAGCATGCCTTTTGTGCAAGTACACTGTGATTAGCACAAATAGCAGCAACCCACAGCCATCTTGGGCAAAGGAATGGAGGGGGTGGATAAAGAGAGTTCATCTAATTTTTGGATGCATGCCCAGAAAACTGTCATTGGAAATAGGGTAGTTTTATTAGTCATTGAGTTTGCGCCAAAATCATTTTAAAAAATACTAGCTCACCCGTGACTGCAGTTTAAAATCATGCAGAATGCAGTTGCAAAAGGTTAAAATTTGAGAAACATATTCTGATTCTCAAACTTTGCATCATTCCCTTTAACAGGAACATTTGACCCTCTCTGCACACCTTTGACTTCTCCAGGGTATAGGGAATAACAGTCTGTGGTTGCCCCTTATGTTACTTTTTTTCTGGCATGCCTCTCCAGAGAAGAAAAGGGAGGATTTTCTCCCTTCTGTGTCTGGGAAGACAAAGAATACTTGCTAAATAGAATAGGATAGAATTTGCAATAGAGGGAGATGTGCTTCTCCTGTGATGAACCTCATGTAGTTAAATGTCTCCACTACCTTCTCCCCAAGAAACAGAAACCAAACGCTAAAGACATGATTAAGGGTACCAATAATATTTAATGTTGTTTAATATATCTGTGTACTTACAATATGCTGGTCACAATATAGTATGCAGATACTATACATGATACCTTTTCAGTAGAATGTAAGCTTCAGGATCTCATTTTTTCCCCTTTGTATTCTCAGCATCTCAAACAGTGCCTGGCATATCAAAGGCACTAAATAAATGCCTATTGATTAACTCATTGCTTATAACTGACACAACCAAAGTTCCTAGCTTTTTTTTTTTTTAGAATTTTGTTAGAATAGCTTTTCCTAGTTACATTTAATTTTAGGAGAATATCTCCTACAGTGTCTCTTACAAAACTTCAGTTATCTCTATCCCCCCAAAATCCACCGCTCAAACCTTTCTTCTTCCATTTAGATGTTTTCTGTATAAATAGACAATTTGCAATGGGTGGGAGTAATATGCTTCAGTTCTCAAAATAGAACAGTCAGATTTTCTATGCAGTGCAGAAACATGCTAAGAGCTATGTAAAATTTTACTTGGGTCTCATTAGCCCATGACTTTTACTGTGAGGATTATGTTTATACAGGTCAAGTGATTTGGAAAGTCTTGCCAAGTTTGAACTCAGTGGTACAGTTTATGTACTGAAGATGTCTGTATCCCAGAGAATATTATAGTGTTTTTATGGTTATAATGACATAATCATAAAGCATGTTTGATACTTATATAATCTGAAATCTATACTTATTAGCTACTCCTAGTACAAATGGAAAATAGCCTGTCATTCTTGCACATTTGGCACCATATGGGACATAGAATGTTGGGTCAAAAGATAGTAGCCAGATCTTCCCTTAGAATAAAAGAAACATAACATTTTTTGATCTGAGAAGAAACTTGGTCATGTGGGATGAAGTAGAAATATTTTGAAAAAATGAATGGTGAGAACTGTGATGTACACTTGCATAAAAATATGATGCCTGCATTTCATTCTAATAGAACTTTCTCCTGATTATAGAAATACAGTAGCAAAGGAAGGCAGAATAGCTTTTTGGATAGATAGCCAGCCTTGGAGATGGGAAAATCTTGTTCTTCAATCTGACATCTATAGGCTAAGTAACACTGGGGCCTTCATTTAACTTCAGTGCCCTAGGCAACTTTTTAATATACAGGTTCCAAATCTTCATCAGTGAAGGGAGTTTCTATAATAGGAGCTTTTTACATTGATGAAACCAGAGGTTCTGGGAAAACTCTACCCCCCAAAACATTCATTGTTACATGAATAGGTTTTCACAAGCATATGGAGCTCATGGTGGTTTCTAAACTACAGTTCAGCAGATTGCATTCAGAGATTTTCTTTATGTATACCAAAGGCCCCCCTCATCATCCTTTCAATACTCTTGCTCACCCCCCACCACACACACTTCCACTGAAGGTGCTGCTACAGCATTTCATTTTTTGCTATAACATTTTTTAACTTAAAATCACAAACTCTGAGTTCAGATCTTAGCTCTGTAGTTTAATGCATGTACAGCAGACAAATCACTCAACTCTCTGGGCCTTAGGTTTCATAAGGAAATGAAGGAAAATGAAAGAGATTGGGCTAAGATGTCTCCTAACATCTTTTCCAGCCCCAGATCTTTATGTGTGCATGTTCATACACAGTAATGGCAGGAACAATACCTGAGAGTTCCAGTAACCTCTGTGTGTGTGTGTGAAATAACACTATTAAAAGTCCATGATAAAAGTAGTTACCACGAACTAAATTAACCACATAATGGGAATATGTGAATTCACATAGCTAATTGTAGGATTTTGACTATTAGGCTGACTCTAGAGCTATATGCCCTGTAGTCTGATCCAGAGGTATTCCAACACAGATTAAATCTAATGTTTTGTTAAGACCACCTTTGTTCATCTCAAGTCCAGTAGCATCTCTCTCATTTTCAGTATTTTTCAAATATCAAAAACAGTTGCTCAGCAGTCATATCTACAGTACCTTTAGATGGAGTTTGCCTGGGCTTGGTGATTGAAATGAATAGAAGTATTCCCTCAGCATCTCTTCCTACTTAGCTGGGGTTTCAATTCCCTAGCAGCTATTTTTATTATTTACTTCCCAGTCTGATAATCTTTTTTTCTTGGTATTAAAAATGCTAACTAAGTCCTCAGTTAACATAACTACACAATTGTAGGTTTGAAAGTGTTTTCAGAGGCCATCTAGTATAACTTATACCGCAAAAGAAGTGTTATTGTAATACTGTATAGCAAAGGTCTCCTCAATGAGGGAGAGTTTTCTGCTTCCCAAGGTAGCCCTTTCACATTTTGACTACCTGCTCTTTTGTACATGTCTTTAGATATGTATCTTCCTTTTCTTCCTCACTGAAATAACTTTTTGCATGTCCTAAGAATCTAAATCTTGAAAGTTTCTTTTGCCTGTCATGTGAACTTCATTTGTTCATATTTAGGCCAAGGAATCCTTCCTATATTTCCTCGGAATACTTTAAAATCTGTTCCCCTAAAGTATGTCAGGAGGGATGAAGAATGGACAGAAGGATGAATGGAAGTGCCCAGTTATGTACAGAACCCTTGAAGTGGTTAGGAGAATAATTTCTCCTAACACAACTTAATGCTTCTGTTGCTATAAAATTTCTTCGATGTGATCACTGAAGAGATGAAACTTTAATTCAATTACTTAAAAACATCTTATTTACTATGTGGACACACTGAATAGGTATTTTTTAAATCTTTTTAAAGAAGATTAAAGAAAAATTTCATTTACTCTTTACTTTTCACAGTATCCAAGATTTGCCAGAAACTCTTTTATGGGATCTTAGTAAACTTTGGCTTGTTCTGTGCCTCCCTGGCTTACTCATCACCTCCTTGCTTTTGGCTATTTGTCCACTCCAAATGTTCACTGTGGTGGAGCACTCTTGAGCTCATGTTGGTCTGATCAGCCTCAGTTGGACACATTCTAACTCGACTCTAACATAGTGATGTAATTTTGGTCTTTGTGAATGAAGGACAACAACTAACCATTTGGTCACTAACTCAGCTCCTTCTAGCTATTCTCTTCTGAACTACACATGGTGAACATGTTTGTGAGTCTTTAGTAAAGGAAGCCACCCTATAACCAATACCAAATGGAAATTTATTTATTTTATTTTTTGCAATGACTTTCAATTGAATGAACAAATGTGGCATGCCAAGCACTGTGTCAGGTGCTGGAGACAAAATGAAAACCTTCTCTGCCTTCAAGGAGTTGGCATTCGGCTGGCACTCCTTCAAGCCCCACATCTGCAAGAAAGTGCACTGTACATCTGTCTCTAAGCACTTCTGCTACAGTTATTACTATTCCCCCAACTAAATAGGCTGATTGACAAAGGAACCGGGGCTTTTTCCTCTTCTTTTTTTTTTTTTAAGCAATTGGGGTTAAGTAACTTGCTCAAGGTTACACAGCCAGGTGATTCTGGGTGTGGTGCTAAGTATCAGAGCCTGGATTCGATCCCAGGTCATCCCGACTCGGGGGCCAGTGCTCTTGCTTGCTGTGCTACCTGGCCACCCTGCTTTTTCCTCTTCTAAATAAGCAGTGCCCTGCTATGGTTCTTTTTTCTTATAGAACTTAAATTCTCCTTTCTTCATCAAAATTTCCTCCTCAGTCTTTTTTAGGCCTACGAGATCCTTGTGATTATAGGTTTGGTGATCTAATGTCACTCCACCCACACTTCCAGTAATTTGTATCCCAATGAATAAAGTACAGTGCTGTGCATGGTGAATATGGGGGATGAGGGGAGGAAAAGGTAGCAGAGATAATGAACCATTAACTATTCCTAAGCCCATCTCCCAGTATAGTTTTATGCTTTCACTTTTAAAGTGTTTACATGATTGGGAAGAACATTATAGTTTCAAAGAATACAGAATCCTTTGAATTAAAGAAAATGAAGGGTCCCTGAAATATCTCAGAAAATCTTCTTTTTCTATGTCCTTGGGTGAGTGTAGGTGTTTCCTGATGAGCGTCCAGAATGGTGATTTGTTCTGTCTTACTTGAATAAAGATGGGTGATTCCATTATTCTTTTTGGATGATAATCCCTCAAAGTAACAAATCTCAGTAATAAAATCTGATGATACATGACATAATCTCCATTTAGCATGCCATGTTCAGTGAATATTTTCAAAGGCTGAACCTGGGAAACTATCATTTCATTTGCTAATCCCTTATCCTTTTCCCCACCTCCTTAAAATGCGTGTTCCTTGAAGGATCTGTCCTTGGCCCTCTCTATTCCTCTCTCTCCCCGTTCTCTCCCTTATCACTCACAGTCAAGCTACTTTTACGTGGTTCTGCTCCATCTCCAGTCCCCGTTTCTTTCCCACCCATGTCTCCACTTGTCCATAAAACATCTCCCTTAGATTTTAAGTTCTTTGTGGGCAGAGATGATCTTTTACCTCCCTTTGTATCCCTAGCACTTAACACAGTGCCTGACATAGCAGGCACTTATTCAATATTTACTGATTGATTGATCTCCACCTGGGTACTTTACGTCAAGCTCAACATGTCCAAAGCCGCTTAACTATCTTTTTCCCAAAACCTACTCGCTTTGACTTCACTTTCTGAAAGAAACATCACCATTCTTCCAGTCTTATTGGATCATAGATTAAGAATTCCAAGGGATGGGGCGGCTAGATGGCACAGTGAATAGAGCACAGGCCCTGGAGTCAGGAGGATCTGAGTTC
Organism: Petaurus breviceps papuanus; assembly: GCF_028583685.1. Taxonomy (NCBI): domain Eukaryota; kingdom Metazoa; phylum Chordata; class Mammalia; order Diprotodontia; family Petauridae; genus Petaurus; species Petaurus breviceps. The sequence continues at coordinate 743,600 of NW_027187391.1, forward strand.
AAGTCTGGCCTCAGACACTTAACACACACACAAAAACTAGCCATGTAACCTTGGGCAAATCACTTAACCCCAACTGCCCTACCTTTCCCCCTCCAAAAAAAAAAAAAGAATTCAAAGGGACCTTTGAGGCCACCATTCTAACCTTCTCATTTTGAAGATCTGGAAATGGAGACCTAAGGAAGTTTGGGGTCTTACCCAGGGTTGTGCAGCTAGTAATTGTCTGAGGCAGAATCTCAACTCAGATCTTAACTCTGAGTGCAGAGATCTACCCACTGTCTCCACCTAGTTGCCTTTTCAAAACCTTGTTCAGAACTTTCCTTGTTAAAATAAATAAAGAACAACCCAACCAAACAAAACAACTTGATGGTGTTTTTGATTCTTCCTTTCAGTCAGTCAACAAATCACATTGATTTTGTCCCAGCAATATCTCTTGTAAACATTTCCCTTCTCTTTTCCCACTATTACAGATCCTCATTAATGTTAATTAGACTATTATGGTAGCCTCTTGATACGTGTTCCTACCTCCACTGTCTCTGCCCCTGAACTGCTGCCAAACTTATTTGCCTTATGCAGAAATATAGTCTTGTTATTTCTGTTTTCAAAAACCCTCCTAGGGTCTCTAGTTCTTGCTGAGTTAAGGTTTTAGAATTTTAGAGCTGGAATATGCCTTAGAGATCATCTAGTCCAACTGTCTTATTTTACAGGTGAGAAAACTAAGGCCCTGAGATATTTAGGGGCAATTAGGTGGTATCGTGGACCTGGAGTCAGGAAGATTAAACTTCCTGAGTTCAAATCTGACCTCATATACTTACTAGCTATGTGACCCTAGGCTTACTTACCCCTTACTTACTTACTTACCCCTATTTGCCTCAGTTTCCTCATCTGTAAAATGAGCTGGAGAAGGAAATGGCAAACCACTTCAGTATCTTTGTCAAGAAAATCCCAAATGGGGTCACAAAGAGTCAGACATGACTGAAATGAATGAGCAACAAAGGTAGCCTAGGATCCCAAAGGTAGCAGTGTCATTGAGAGATACTGAATCCAAGTGTTTTGATACCAACTAACGCTTTTATGTCATACTTTCTCTAGTGCCTTCCCTTGCACTTCAAGGCTTCCCACAATCTAGCGCTGCCCAGCTTTTTGAGGATTCTGTGTGTCAAACTCTACATATTTTATATATAGGGAAGAGCATTTTAATAGGCAAATAACATTATTTTTACAAAAATAATTCTAACCTTACAGATCTCCTGAAATATTCTAGGACTGTCAGGAGTCTGTGGACTACACCTTGAGAACCACTGTTTGCTCCAAACAGAACTGCTCATCAGCCCCTATTAATGTTCAATATTTTGCCATCCCTTGGTCTTTACTCATACTGCTCTTCTCGCTTCCCCCAGGAATCAATTCAAATTTGACTTTCTTTCTTTTCTTTTTTTTTTTTTTGGAGAGGCAGTTGGGGTTAAATGACTTGTCCAATGTCACACGTATAGTTTTGTGTGTGTGTTAAGTGTCTGAGGCCATATTTGAACTCAGGTCCTCCTGACTCCAGGGCTGGTGCTCTATTCATTGCACCACCTAGATGCCCCTCAAATTTGACTTTCTACTGGAGGCCTCCCTTGTTCTCCCAGCTGCTAGTCCCTTCCCTCAGATTACCTTCCGCCTAGTCCACATTTATCTTGTATGCACCTAATTATTTTTGTTTGTCTCTCACATTAGAATGTGAACTTCTTGAAGGTGGGGACTACTTTTACTTTTCTTTGTTTCTCTAGGGCTTAGCACACTTCTTGGAAATTTATTGTTGTTCCCTTGTGTCCCACTTTGCGTGACCACCATGGACTTTGTCCATAGGGTCTTCTTTGCAAAATACTAGAGGGGTTTGCTATTTCTTTCTCTAGTGTGTCCCCATTTTACAGATGAGGAACTGAAGCAAATAGAGGTTTTTACTTCACCAGGGTCACACATCTAGTTAAGTATCTGAGGTCACATTTGAATGCAGATCTTCCAGTCCCCATGTTCTATACACTGAACCACCTAGCTACTTGGAATATAGTAAGCACTTATAATAAATGCTTGTTGACTGGCTCATTGACCATCTCAACTTCAACTGTCAAATTTCTGCTTACTTTAAATGCTTCCATCTTTGTTAATCCTTTCCTGGTATCATAATTAAATTGACCTTCTGTCAAAAGATTTCACATAATTGCTGATATTTCTCATGTATTCCTTTGTATTAAAATTAATTTTATTAATTATACAACCCCAAGTAGGTTGTAAGTTCCACAAGGACAGAGAATATCTTATCTAGTTTTTTTAAATTTCTCCCATCCTTTTGTATACTGCTTGCACACAGTAGTTGTTTAATAAGTATTTTCTAGATTGAATATAATTCAAGTTTTAGTCTGGGATTTCAAGTATCATTAGTGGAAAGAGCACTGAAGTTAGAGTCAGGAGCCCAGAGTTCAAATCTTGATTTTGTCATTTAACGGCTGTATCGTGCTAGGCAAGTCATTATTAATGAGTTGATAAATGAATAAATGTCGTGCTTATCAAATCTGCAGATTACACAAATGTAAGGAAGGAGAGCTATATTTTAGATTCCATGGTAAAAGTCAAAAAGATCTCACTTCATTAAAAAATAAGCTGATGAATAAAAGGTCTTACAATTTGGATTTTAAAAAATCAACTTAAGTACAAGATAGTAATACTAATAATAACAACTAGCATTTATATACTATTTTAAGGTTTGCAAAACACTTTACAAATATTAACTTATTTTATCATCATGACAACCCTGGGTGCTATCTTTATCCCTGTTTTATAGATAAAGACACTGAGGCAAATAGAGGCTTAAGTGACTTGCCAAGGTTCACAGTTAGTAAGTGTCTGAGGAAATATTTGAGCCCAGCTTTTCCTGGCTTCATGTTCAGCATTTTATCCACTGTACTATACCTGTCGTAGGTAGGTATGGTACCCACTATGGCAGTAGGTACTTCTGTTTTCAAAACCAGAAGAGAGAAGTACTATGGAGGAGATGGTAGTCCTGAAAAGGATTTGGAGGGTAACAGTGTGATATGGCACCCAGAAAACATCCATATAATATTAGGCAGCATTAAGAGAGTCCAAGAGTGGGGATGTCATAGTCCTACTGTACTTTGGTGTTTGATTATTTTTTAAGCATATCTTTCTCTTTGTAAGCCCATTGGGGGTTTTCTTGGTGGTTTGCTATTTTCTTCTCCAGCTAAGTTGACAGATGAGGTAACTAAGGTAAACAGGGTTAATTGACTTGCTCAGGGTCAGACAGCTAGTAAGAGTCTGAGGCCAGATTTGAACTCAGGAAGCTATTTCCCAACTCCAGGCCTGGGACTCTATTGTGCCACCTAGCTGCCTCCTACTGTACTTGGCCCTTATCAACTCAGTTGGATTGTTATGCTCAGTTCTGGGGTGCTGCATTTTAGGAAGGACATTGAGAAGCTGGAGATTATGTAGCAGAGGGAAAGCAACCAGAATGGTAAAGGGCATTAAGATGGTTCTATATCCAATCCATTCAGTTAGGCACTTACTAAATTTTTGCTTTGTGTCAGGCACTATACTAGGTTGTGAGATACAAAGACAAAGGAAAAAAGTCCCTACCCTCAAGAAGCTTACATTTCGATGTGGAATTGAATATGTTTACTTTGGAGAAAAGAAGACTTGGAATGAGGGTGGTTGATTATTGTATTCAAGTATTTGAAAGATTGTCTAATGAAAACATTAGTCTTAATTTGCTTAGATTCAGAGGGTAGAACAGGGAGTGATGGTTGGAAAATATAAAGAGGTAGGTGTAGGCTAGATAAATGTGAAAACTTGTAATGCTTAGAGCTAAACCAAAATGGGGTGGGCTGCCTTGAGAAGTAATGGAATCCCTTCATTTTTGTTCAGTCGTGCCCAACTCTTTGTGACCCCTTTTGCAGTTTTCTTGGCAAAGACACTGGAGTGGTTTGTCATTTCCTTCTCCAGCTCATTTTACAGGTGAAGAAATTGAGGCAAACAGAACAAGGTGACTTGTCCAAGGTCACACAGCTAGTAAGTGTCTGGAGCCATATTTGAATGCAGGAAGTTGAGTTTTCCTGAATCCAGCTCCAGCACTCTATCTGTAAGCTGCCCCTCTCCTTCCCCACAGATCTTCAGTTAAAATCTGGATATCTATTTGTCAAGTATGTTGAATTATAGAGACAATTCTTGTTCAGGGATGGGTTGGACAGCTAGGTGACATTGTGGATAATGGACTTGTGAATAAGGAACACCAAAGCCCAAATTCTGCCTTAGTTACTTACTAGCTATGTGTTCCTGGTCAAGTCACTTAACTTCTTTCTGCCTCAATTTCCTTATCTGTAAAATGGGCATAATAAAAGCACCTATCTCACAGCATTATTAGGAGGATCAAATTGTGTGTGTGTGTGTGTGTGTGTGTGTGTGTGTAGCTTTGCTGACTACATTGCTAGCTATTATTCTGTTATTTGTTATCATGACCTCTGAGGTCCCTTCTCTCTTTGTGATTTGTTTTTTATTCTATGAAGTCATTTCCCTTCTCTGAGGTGCACTTTCCTTATCTATAAAATAGGAATAATAATATTTGAGCTACCAGCCTCACAAGGCTGCTGAGTGAAATACTTTGTAAACTTGAAAGCTCTTTATGGATCTGAATTATTATTATGTTTATTGCCAATAATAATAATGTCTACCAAATATCACATCAGATCAAAAAGTATAAAAATTACCCCTCAGGGTCTACAAAGCAGTGTTCAAATTCAACAACTATCACATAAAAGGAAGAATTAAACTGTCCAAATAAAATGTCTCATTTCTAGATGCCAACTTCAGCTTACTGAGTTGTGACTTTGAAATATGTTAGGATAATTACTGCTACAGAAGACAGCAGTTCTTGTAGCAGAAGCAATCATCCCTATTGTATCTTAGCGACCTCTCGTGAGATCTCATATACAGATCTGAGTTCAAGATGAAAGGGTTTTCAGAAAAGAGATTTACAGAGCCTGTTTCCTGAGGTCAGAAGTAGCATATTGATAGAATCAATTTGAGAAGAATTTTGTTCCTGATACTTGACACTTGCACTGTCACCTGGTCTGTGGAAAACTCAAAGATGCCAATCTCTAGGGCTGTCAATCCAGTCACATTCGTCAACACTTTTTGAAAATGAAAAGCATAAAATAAAATCTGCCCAGTGTATGAACAGACGGTGAACTTTTTATTTCCACAAGATTTGGATAAGGCTTTATGTAGTTGAATCCTAGCTGTTTTTTTTTTTTTTTTGAAGAGAAGAAAAAACTGTTAATATTTTAAAGTTGGTAAGCTCTTTGTGATAATTACATATGTATGTACAATATTACAGCATTGTAATACAAAATATATGTATATTAAATATTAATTCTCTAATAATTTAAAAAGAGTATGTTTATATGTATACATACATATTTAGTGGACTGTATACTAAATGTATTGCCACATGGTTGATTTTTACTGTTGAAGTGACAAAAGTGATGACTTTTGGTTTGTAAAATGAAAAACCATGGAAAAGAATAGGTAGATTTGGAACATCCATGAAAAATGATAAGGTTTGGAATAGCCCATCAGTATTATTGTGTATAGAATGCTAGTTTTGACATTTATATTCTGTTTGCTTTTCTTTGCAGAATTTACGAAGAGGATTACCTCAGGTTCCCTACTTCAGTCTCTACGGGGACAGAGAAGGTGCTCACGAACAGCAAGGTTCTAGCCTTTTCCCTGAAGGTTCTAACGACTATGTCTTTAGTCATCTTCCACTCCACTCTCAGCAACAAGTGCGAGCTCCTATCCCCATGAGGCCCATTGGTGGGATCCAAATGGTCCACTCCATACCCACGGCCATTTCAGGTTTACATGCTCCGCCCACAATGCCTCTACCAATGGAGGGCTCTGAGGAAAAACAAAGAGCTGCAGCTGAAACCATTGCTAGAGAACCCTACAACATCTCCCAGCCTCACGAGAAACGTTCTCACACCTTGCACTCATCTGGTCCACCCAGCACATCCTCTTCCCCCCTACTCCTGCTGAAACAGAGCACTTCAGAAGACAGTCCAAATGCCACAGAGAGGGAACAGGAGGAGCACATACAGACTTGTACAAAAGCCATTGCCTCTCTCCGCATTGCCACAGAAGAGGCCAATCTGCTTGGGGCAGATCAGTCGTCCAAGGCGCTGGAGCCTCATCAGAAACCCTCAGAAAGTGCACATTTGAGCATTAGACACTTTAGTGGACCTGAGCCAGGCCAGCCCTGTACCTCAGCCACCCGCCCTGACTTGCACGATGGTGAAAAGGACAACTTTGGTACATCACAGACTGAATTAGCTCATTCCACATTTTACAGTAAGAGTTGTGTGGATGTCCAACAGTTAGGTTTTCATAGCCGAAAAGAATTACCTTCAAGCACACAGGAAGGCAAAGATCCTGCATCGGAAAAGAGTCAACTACATTGATCGGAGATGCACGGAGACTTTCACCCATACATTTACCCGTTACTTTTGTTTTTTGTTTTTCTAGAGATAGAAGTAATAAAGTTTATAGCATGCCTGTCCTAAGTTACAGTAGTTTGCTATTATATATACTTTTGTTATATCAGAAAAAATTAGTTAAAACAACAAGTCATCATGAGCCTGACCAAAACAAAATTTGAAATTCTCCTTTTGGGTCTGGTACTTTTAAATTGTACAGATGTTTGTGCCTTTTCTTTACTTTGCTTATATTCTTATAAGCATTTTTTAGCAGTAATTTGTACATATTTTAGAATTTGTGTATCTGCTTTGTAATAAATGTAATTTCTTTCCTTTTTTGGACACTTGGATCTAAATGATGTAAAGCAAAAACAGCATCAATATATGTGAGGTTGCACTAAAACATATTTTTATATGATTAAAACTGAACAGCTTTTATGTACAGCTCCAATTCTGTAATACTAATATTTATTTACTTTGTTTCATAAATTGTACATTTTTTCTTAATGTTGTGGATTGCTTTTCTATGTGAAGCATGGGATTTACTGTTGCGTAATTAGAACAAACTGTATATTGTAAACAAGATATTTAAATTAGAGTATCTTATCTTATTCTGCACTCATGCATTAGTTTAACAAAAAGATAAAGGATGTATCTGTCAGTTCTTAACTCTTGTATTTTTTTTTGTCTCTTGTTTGCTGGATTGACGATAACTTAAGTGCTGATTGTGATTTTAAACTGATAGTACCGTAAAGCATTAAAGTAAAACAATGTGCTATTGTGAGTTTTTTCAAAGCTTTATAAATCAGTTATAAATATATTAAAAAGTATTTGGTCTTATGTGAACATGTTGATCTATATACTCATCTAAAATATGGGAAAACATTCCGCCCCATGTAAATATGTACAAGTGCATCACTGGTACAATTTTATGGAACTCAGTTGGACACTAGGTTGCCAGATACCCATATGTGGGAGTGTCTTTAAAAATTAAAGGGACAAAGCACATCCGACTGTGTAGAACTTGGTTATCGGCCGGCCCGGTGGCGTGGCTTAGCAGTGCTGTGCATTGCCAATGGAGAACACCTGAGCTCAGAAGTTACCTTGGTCCTTGCTGCACAAGTTGGCGAGTGGAACTCAGGCACCTTATTAGACACGTCATACATGAACTCCGAGGGGTGGGTGTGGAGGCAGGAGAGGGTCATGGAGACCTGCTCACCAGCCCCCTCCTTATTCCTGTTAGTCCGTCCGCAGAGTAAATAATTGGGTTGGCTTTTGTGGAGGTCACTTTACCCTCTGGATTAGGGGAAGAGTGTCAATGTCCTGGCTTTCTGATAGGGGAAAAGGGTTAATGGAAAGAGAATGTAGGGCCTGAAGAATGAGATGACATATGGAGAGGGAATCATTCAGAATGGTTTTCATTTAGGAAGGTGTGAAGGTAGAGAGAACTTTGGCTTACAGGTTTGCAGAAGTGGAAAAAAGCAGGAAGGAGTACAACGAAACGAAAACACGATCTGGGTTATCTTTGTTCTATTTTAGTGGATTATAATTCTGTGAAACCAAGTTTGTATATTGAATTACATTAAGGAGTGTTCTTTAAAAAGAAATAAATATACAATTACATGCATGAGGTGTCTAGTTTTCATGTGTTGTTGTTTTTTAATTTCCAAATTTGGTTTCTGGTGAACTTTTAGTGCTACAGTATGCCAACCTATTTGTTAGGTTCTGCCATTCCTGGGAAAATGGCGGACTTGCTTGAATTCATCAGGAGAAGTGTTCGCCCTTTGGCTATCTGCCACATGACATGTGAGTAGCACTGATCTTTTAGAAATACCAATTTTAAGTCTATACTTAATAGCATTTGAGTTTATCCTGCCAGTATTCTAGCTTATTGTGATAATGGTCCTATTCCCCAAATGGAATTGTCATAAATTAATTCATCCAAGGTTGAAGAGACAGATGTTTTTATTTACTTCTGAGATACCTGTAACATATCAGTAAATGCCAAAGGAGTCAGAGTTAAAGACAAAAGAAACCTTTCTTTTCTTCTCTTGTAGCCCTACCATCTCCCAAACTCTATATGCCCAAATCTCTATAAGCAAAAATTTTGCCAAGTTCACTATGGTGATGAACCATTAATGTGTCATGCAAAAATGACCTTCAAGTCTCATGTTATTTCTTAGAAGAGTGAACTCTGATAGGATTGCAACAGTCAAGAACTCTCAGCTTTTCCTTTGAAAATGATGGGTTTATAACTCACCTAATCTTAATTGAGGGCTACAAAGTAATGAGTGTATCCTCAATTTGGGAGCAAACTGTATACCTTCCAGACTCTTTCTTAGAGAATGTTCTTTGAAGATGGGAAAATTTTATCAGATCCCCTGATATAGCTCTGCCACAGGCCAGAATCTTAGAAGATTTTAACCTTGTGTATCTACATAGCTCATTTACAAATAGATTTTATTTCTAATCCAGCCTCCCATTTATGTCTCATTCCTATCGATGATTTTGTTGTGCCGCCAACTCCAGTTCTAAATGCAATAACCAGGTGCCTTCATTGTTTCAGGTTCTTTAATATTCTGGAATATCCTGGACCATCTAATGATACAACACCTTATTCCAATTTAAAAAACCAAACTTAGATTTTTAAGAGTTTTATAATATGATTTCTAGGGAGTGACAATAAGGAATCATTTTTGTGGCTATGAATCACGATTACTGAAAAATAAGAAATTTACATTCTTCAGTTGAGAAATGAATAGAAATAGAAATGGCTAGGAGACTGGACCTGAAATCCAGAAGACAGGTTCAAATCCTGTTTTTGAAATGTAATAGCAGTGTGAACCATGGGTATCACAATCTCTCCGAGGATGAGGTATCACCCTTAAGGTTTAAGTTATAGAAAGGCTGTGATCACAGAATCATAGATTTGGAGTTGAAAGGAACCTTAGGGGTCATTGAGTCCAACACCATCATTTTATAGATAAAGAGGCTGAAACGAACAGAGGCTAAATGAATGCCCAAGGTCATACTGCTGGAAAGTGTTTAAGGGGAGCAGGGGGCATTTGAACCTAGGTCTCCCTGACTCCATGTACAAAGTCCTGTTTCACCATGCTACCTCTCAAGATAAACCTGTCTTTGGGATCTTAAAGTACAAATTTATTTTTTTTAGCATTAAATGTTGCTTAGTATTATAAAGCTTCTTTTACTATCCCTCCAAAATGCATTTTGATAACATGGTACTACCATTTTACACATCAGTTTCCCCCCTGAGGTTATCAAATGATCTGGGTCATCCAAAAACCATTTTTACAGCAGCTGGCTAGGAAAAGTAACATAAGTGGCAGGGATGCAGCAATCCACTATTTTAATTTAGAAAGAGCCAATGATCATTATTGTTTCCACTCTGCTATGATTTTGTTTTTCTTTTTCAGTGGCAATTCAAAGTAGCATAGGAACTCAGATGTCAGGTTTATTTTGCAGTAGCACAGCAAAGGTTCTCTTTGATCTCTTTTAGAGTAGGAAAAGCTCCATGCATCCATATTTCCATATTCTTAGTAAAAGCCCTAGGAAATTCGGTAGTTAAGACAGGTTTGTCCATTATACTAGGTGCTCAATAAATATTTGTTTGTTGGTTGATTGGGAAAATTCCTTGCAGTTCTTGGCTTGCTGCTACCCAGGTGACAAGCAGAGATAATGTAGTTCAGCCCAAGAATTAAGTCCAAGAATTGAGAGGCTGTGTGGTAAAGTTTAAATACTGAACTGGGGAGTCAGGAGTTAGAGTTTTAGTCTTGACTCAACCACTGTGTTAGGGGAGGTTGTTCTGTTACTCCTGTTTTCACCCTATGGTACAACTGTTAGGTGGCCTAGATGAGTTTTCTCAGTATAAATGCACTTTCTCCATCCTAGGAAGTAGTATCACAGGATCTATGATTTCGTCTTTCTGTTAGCTCAGAGCCCTCAGTCAGAGATAGCACTTCTGGAAAAACACTTTTGCCTTAGATCTCCCTCTCTCTCTGTGTCTGTCTCTGTCACTGTCTCTCTCTCCCCACCCCACCCCCTCTTTCCTTTCTCTCTCCCCTCTCTCTCCTCTCTCTCCTCCTATTTCTCTCCTCTTCTCTCTCTCTCCTCTCTCTCTCTCTCCTCTGTCTCCTCTCCCTCTCTCTCCTCCTCTCTTTCTCCCCCTCCCTCCCTGTCTCTCTCTCTGTCTCTCTCTCCCGCTCCCTCCCTCTCTCTTTCTCTCCTCTGTCTCTCCTCTCCTCTCTCTATCTCTGTCCATCTATCTCCTTTCTCATCCTTTGTTTCTCTCTTTCTCTCCCTCTGTCTTTGCCTCTCTCCTCTCTTTTAAGGACATCTCTTTCTCTCTACACCCAAGGTGGCCTCCTCCCAACTATATTTCCGATAAGTGCCCCACTAACAAAGGCAAGCTAAACATTTAAAATAAAGGTAAACACCTTACTTCCATCAGCCACAGTCCCACACTTATGGTCCTTTTCTTTGTTGCCATTACCTCTGACTGAGCTTCTACTCTCTCAGATCTAAGTGGTTTCCTATAGTTTCCCATGCTCCATTCTTTCAAGAGTTGGGTTTCTCTTCCAGTCACTCTCCTGAACACTCAGGGAAACAAAATGACCAATTTGAAAGATTACCTGGAGGCATGGCCTAGCATTATTTATTTTATCATATTGTTTCCTTTCTGATTCATTCAAGGGGCTAATTTCCCCCTCATAGAGAGTTCACTTCGTGTGTTTGCACCATTTATAGTTAAACACCTTCTTCAGTCCCTTTTCTGTCCCTGGATTTTGGGCTTTCAAGGACCACTCCTTTATATACAAACTAGCCAAGAGAACAAGTCTCTTATTCTCCCTGAATTTCATTTCCTTTTTCTATTGCCCCTGATATCTAGGCTTCTTCCAATCATTAACATTTTAGGACCAGAGCTTATGTTATTGAAGTCATAGCCACCATGGCAAGTAAAGAGCTGACGTAATTTTGTGATTCATTCAAGGAGAAAACAAAACCAGAAACCTATGATTGAGAAAAAGATTTGAGGAGCTCAATTATCTAAACCTTGGAGTCAGCACATAGTTTTCTTTCTTCTGCTTATCTTGGTGTTTTAGAGGTTTAAGCTACATATACAACTCATATTCTTGGTTCCCTGGGCATTCTTGAAGCTTTTAGATATGTCTTGCATCACAAAAAAGTAACACTAACATTATTTAAGCCATTTCATGCTTTGATATTAATTTCTAACCACAAGTCTTAGTTGTCCTCTCCTACATCCAAATATTATCTTATCTTGCAACAACTTTGTGAGGTAGATGTTATTACAATCCCCATTTTACATTTGAGGAAATTGAAGTAGACAGAAGTTAAGTGACTTGGCCAGCGTCATCTAGTAAGTGTCCGAGGTGGGATTTGAACTCAGGTCTTTCTGAGTCCAGGCAAAATGCTCCATCCACTGGGCTACTTAACTGCCTTTCATACTTTGGAAACTGAGTGACTATTTCATAGAACCAATATGCTATCCTTCAATAGATCTATGACCCTAATTGAGTTCCTCCTTTTAACCATGAAGCATACAACCCATCAATTATCCTTTAGTTATTTTTTTTTCCCTACACATCTATTTGCTGTCACATGGAGACAGCCCTAGTGTCTTAAGTGTTGGAAGGCAGCAATTGTCTTCAAAGTGGGGAGAACGTAGAGTGAATTCAGGTGGGGCATGGCCTGACCCTCAAGGGAGTTCATTCAACCAATTAAAGGGTGAGAATAGGGATAAAATCCTACCCTAACAGTAATAGCCAGTGTGGGGCTTGTCTCCAACACATTTGTGCCCTTATCCCCCAATACTTCCCCCTCCCTACTTCACACTGCTATTTAAATTCTAAACCTTCAGGGAAGTTAACACCTAAACCAACCACATTCTTCAACAGCTGTGCACATGCTACTGGGAAAAATCTGTCCCCACCCCTATTAACTCTAAGATCAAATATTAATTCACTCTTATCTCATCCTTTCTAATTTCTATTCTTATGTAAGTTTCATACTGCATATAATCATCAGTATACTAGTACATGCATATCATTTATAAATAAGTAAATATACATATATTAGGGAGTATGCTTAAGAAAAGTTTTACTATAAAATACATGATCAAAAAAGCTTGGAGAGTTCTGGTGTAGTGGGTAGAGTACCTAATATTGTTTCAGGGAGACCTATTTTCAAATTCCATTTACAATACTTAGTAGTTCTATGATCCAAGCAAGTCACTGAGCCTGTCACAGTGCAAAACTGTGCAAAAATAATAGCTCTTATCTCACAAGGTTGTGAAGAAAAATTAGATACTAGAAAATATAGGAAAGCATTCTAGAAATATAATTAGTAATATTGAATATGTTACATATAATATAATAAAAATATTATTAGAATTTAAGCCTAGATGTCAGGTTTATTGTGATTAACATAAAAAATTTAATAAACATCATCTGATACATCTCATTGCTTACTCTCCTAAAACCAACTATATAGCATTTGGGAATGACACAGTCAAACCCTCTGATTACTACTGGGGATTCCAAAATTGGATATATTACATGTGCTCAGTTCCTGTCCTTGACATTGGGTTTGGGTTGGATGAATAAGGTAAGAACTGAAAGTAATCTTCTTACTCCCACACTCAACCCAAGAACCCAAGGGGGAAAAAAAGGCCAAAACAAAGACCTTCCCAACTTAAACAAAACTTTCTTTCCTTTTTTTTTCTTTTTCCTTCTAATAGTTTCTATTTCCACTATCTTGGGACCTTGTCAAGAGGAAGTTAGAGGAATCTAATCAGTTTCACTGTTAACTAAAAATTCAACAACATCCCCACAGAAACCAACTCCACATTTTTTAGACATGTGACATCCCTCAGTTAAAATGTCTATTTTGAGGCTAACCCGTAACTATAAACATGAATGTAAACAAAGCTATTGGGTGGGTAAGGGTTACAGGAATAAGCAAGGATAGCATTGAAGACATTCTGTCCATTTCTTTCAGGCACAGGGCTGGGCAGTCCTGGATGCTTTTAAGGTTTAACATCAATTATTGGTCATATTTTTGGGGCTTGGAGCAGTCTCAAGGGCCTCAGCTGGGCTTCTTTCCCTTTTCTTCTTCACTTCATGTGAATTTCTTGGAAAGTCTGTTCCTTAGTCATTTAGACTGGTTCGCTAAAGCAATGGGAAGGCCAGGAAGTCCCAAGGGGCTTATTTCAAAATCTCTTCTCTGCTTCTCCCCTTCAATAGGGAACTTTTATGTTCATTACTCAGGGAATTACTCGTAGGGTGATAATCTTAGTGCCACCCTAGACTCCTCACTCACACTATCCTCCTCCCCCATGTATTAAATTTGTTGTCAAATCCTATTGTTTCTACCTTCATGACATTTCTTAATATATGTCCCCTTCTCTCCACTGACAAAACCACTATGCTGGTGAGGGTCTCATTATCTCAGACCTGGACTCTTGTACCGGTGTAATAGTATTTTGATTTTCCTCCCCATCAAAGTCTCAGTTAACTTCAGTTATCTTTCACTTAACTGCCAAAATAATTTTCCTATAGCATAGGTCTGACTGTACCTTCCCTTATCTGTCAAAAAACTCCAATGACTTCTTATTACCCTCAGGGTCAAATATAAAATCCTCTGATTGACATTTGAAACCTTTTACAACCTGCCCCTCTATCTCTCCAGTTTTCTTATTCTTTTCTCTTCTCCACATACACTCTAAGTGGTCCTCACACATGACACTCCAACTCCCACCAATGCCTTTGAACTGGCTATTTACCCTCCTCACCTCTGCTTCTTAGTTTTTCTAGTTATCTATAAGACTCTATAAGAAGGTTAAATCCCACCTTCTATAGGTCTTTCCCAATCAATCCTCCCTCCCAATGCCTTCTGCTATGAGATTATCTTCATATAAATGTCTTAATGAAACTTTAGGCTTTAGTAGCTTAAGTCTACACTAAGGCTTCTGGGATATCCACTATATATTGTACATGCATAGTTTTGATATATTGACTTCTCCATTAGAATGGGAACTTCTTGAGGGCAAGAATAATATTTTTACCTTTCTTTGAATACCCACTGTATAGCACAATGCCTGACATATGGTGCTTAATAAAAACTTGTTGACTGACTGTTTTACTAAGTGTAACTTATGGTCAGCAAAGGCAGATAGACCACGACATGTCAAATACTCAAGGATTAATTGAAGTGCTTTTTCTTCTATGTTTGTTCCAGCCAGAAGAAAAGGGAATCCTGTTGGCATTTAAAACATTCTAGTCATAGTAGTCTTGCTTTTGATCAGCACAAAATTAATTACATTCGATGCCCCCCATGGATAGAGTAATCTGTCATTGTCCAGTGAATATGCAAGGTAGGTTATTGACAGCAAGTCCGATTCTTCAATACCTCAATGCATGAAGGATCTTTATTTTACTTTGTGTGTTCAGTCTGTCCAAAACTCTGCTATGCCTTAATAGACAGATGGTCTTCTCAACTTGCTGTAGTAAAAGAATTCATAACTTGGCAGTCAGTCTGGTAATGAGTTTTTCTGACTATGGTCAAGCTGGTCATTGAACTATAGAAATGGAGACTGTCCATTCCCATCCTTGAAATCTTTCCAGCTTTGTAGACCTGCTCTCTACCGACACAACCAATGAGAATTAGGGTCACAGGAACATCCCAGAAGAGATGTCAGAGGAGAACTTCAGTGGAGCAACACCACTTTTCTTGACTTAAATTGTCCATACCTTGCTAATCAAACATTTAGGACAGAAAATTGTGTACTTACTAACAAGATTCATAGAGTTAATATTTAATGAATATTTTAGAGTATATAGTAGCAATGGTATTGACTGATAATGATCTCTGAAAGTATTCCTTGGTCAACATCTGTGAAATTTTTGTTGTTTTCTCTCATCTGCCAATCAGGGATGCTGCCTATTAATGCAACAAGAATATACAATTCAAATGAGACCTCCTGGGTCTGCCCTCAGTGGTAGAAAAGATAAGACCCAAAAGAATAAATTTAAGGGTAGCATTTGGTAAATTGTATGTGTATAGTGGCAGTTAGTGGGTACTGTGGATAGAGCACTGGACCAAGAGTCAAGGAGTTCACATTTGGCTTCAGACACTTACTGGTTGTGTGACACTGTGTAGGTCACTTAACTTCTGACTGCCTCAGTTTCTTCAGCTGTAAAATTGGGATAATACTAGCACCTACTGTTGTGAGGATGAAATGAGATAATATTTGTAAAGCACATTGCAAACTTTAAAGCACTAAATAACATAAAACACAAATAATAAAAAACACAAATAATATAGATATTATTATCATTGTATTTTACTGTCTTTTATTTCACCCATCCTTTCTTTCTCCCCCCTCCTTTCCTGTCTTTCACCTTTCTTCCTTGCTTTCCTACTTCTTTTTTTACTCTCATGCCTTCCATTTTCCACTTCCTTTGTTCCTTCCTTCCATTTCTTTTCTTTTTTGTATCTATAACATAATCCAGAGGTTACTAGTGCTAGTCTAATGGTTAAAATATTCACAGGAACTCCTCATTTGGGTAAACAGTGAGGCAAATTGCAGTTATTTCTATAAAGTGATAGAATGGATGAACTTTGGTCATCTTTTTAGCTTTAGATAATTCTCTATTGTTAAGGATACCTAGAAGAATTGCAGTCTTAAGATACATTCAATTCAATTTGTCAAACACTTATTAAATGCTTGCAATATACAAAGCATTATCCTAAATCCTAAGGATTTAAAGATAAAAATGAAACAGTCCCTACTCTCAAGAATCTTACATTTTATTCTTATCCAGACAAGTTTTCTGCACACATTTCTTAATAACTCATTGATAGTTAAGGACAATACTTCACAATTTTGATTTTAACATGACTTACAAATACCCTAAAATTCAAAGTAAAAGAAAGTGCAAGAATACAAAAAGATATCCAGAAGGGGCACCCCTGAAACTGTATATCAATCCCAATAAACTTTAACTGGAACACACTTGAACTTGCAGCAGAAGGAAGGAGAACTTTTACATGGTATAACTAATGAGATGGTACAATGAACTTTGAAGGTGCAAATTACAGTACAACCAAACATGAGTGTGCATGCTTTCAACACCAAAATGACATACAGACTGTTAATTAAATCTTGCTGCAAATGGGATTTCATTTTTATTTTTGATGGAAAAAAAGTGGTTTTATTACATTTATTTGGCTGTCATCCATAGATCCAACTCAATATGAATCAAGCAAAGTTAAAGGCCTTCTGCAAGAACATATGGCTTGTTTGGGAAGTATGAGTCATAAATGGAACCAGATGCACAAAAAAGGGAGGGAAAAGGAAAAAAGTGATAAGGAGGTAGCAACTGTCCTGAGGCAGATGCTGATGCTGGTACTTCTAATGCTGTCTCCATCTCATTGGGAGAACATTTGCATCTTATAGGGTGCTGATTTATTGCTTGCCCTGACTGACCAGCTTATATGACCTATGAAAATATTACTCTTTCCATCTTTCCTATTTTCTGTTGTCGTCTTTCGTGGTCTTCATTCATTTCATAGCTTTATTTATATAGACTTTTGTACTATTCACATCAGCTTACTGCACAACGCAATGGTCTCGAGAAGTGTGTTTCTTTTTTCTTGTCTGTCCTTCCATTGCCCTTTTCTCTAATAATCTTTTCATTTAAATACTCACTGACAGTTTCATCATTAACACCAAACCGTACACACTTGCCCATGACCAAAACAACTTGTTGAAAAGTGAAAAAAAAAATAATTATGCTATTAAGTACTTATTTGGATAGCTGGTTTGACATCCTTTTTTTAAAAAATTAAATTTATGCAAGTTTTGAATGAATTGAGCATATACTGTGACATGCTTTAGAATGGCTTCATTTAACAGACATTGTGCAGCCCAGTAGAAAGTTGAAGCAATGGATTCTGAGAGGGTCAGGAAAGAGCCTGCCAGGGTTAGGGCAGGGGCAAGAGGGGGGGGGATGTAGGCCAATGGATCTACCCAAGAGTCATTAAGAAAGGCTTTTAAAGCCCATGCACATAACTGACTCTGCCCACTGAAACAAAGTATTTACCAGATGGCAACCTTAGAGAAGGAGGTCAGAACTTGATGCTGCCCATTCTTAGCATGAAATGATAAGTGGAGTATAAGAAAAAGCTGTTGTTTGGTTCCTTCCAAATCAAGTCTCCATGATTTTATTTTAAATCAGCCCCATATCAGCCACACTCTCAGGGTAGGCCCAATGATTATCAAAAAGACTACATTTGTGAGATACTGGAGGGGGGGAGTTGAGAGGAAAAAGTATCAACAAAAAAGAGGGGGGAGAGAGAGGGAGAGGATCTGACAAAATGGTAGACAACAGGAAGCAATTATTTCTATGGTAAATAATCTGGACTGGAATGATGGTGATAGCAACAGCTGTGAACAGTAGTGGCCAAGGCTTCCTGAATTAGGGTGGGATCTGTAAGAGTTACAGCTTCTTGGCTCATCTGTGCAGATGAAGAGAGGTCAATAGACATACACTGGGTACCTGGAAGATGTTACCACTCCACCCACAGTGCAGGGACTTTCCATTTGATGCTATGACCTGATTCCTTACTATAGGATCCCAGCCTGCTTCACAGTTTTGTCCTTGTGTGTTTTTGTAATCAATATGTTAATGTTCAAAATACTTACTGGTTGCCTTGGTTGCTAATTCAAATACTCTGGAAGGGAGTCAAGGGAAACCCTGAATGGGGACATTAACCATGTAATGATGTTATGATTGATAAGCCTCTAAAATTGGAGCTGATCCATCTCTCAACAATCGACAGGCTGGTTACACCTATATTTAGAGCACTTAATCACATAGTATTAAAATTGCTATAGAACACTGAAGTCGTTTAATCCAAACCATACATTAACAAGAATCTCCCCCCACATCACATACCTAAAAAGTAGTCAACTTAGGGGCAATTGATGGGGTAGTAGATAGAGCACTGGAACTGGAGTCAGGAAGATCTGAGTTCAAATCCTGCCTTAGACACTTACTAGCTGTGTAACCTTGGACAAGTTGCTTAAGACTCAGTTTCCTCAACTGTTTGCCCCAGTTTCTTAAACTGTAAACTGTAGTTTACCTATGAGTAGTTGACTATTTATTTTCTAGTGGATTAAGGTAAACAGAAGTTAAGTGACACAGAATTTAGGTGCTCTATCCATTATACCACCTAGCATGCCAAATGAGGAACAGTTTAATTACCTGGGTAAGTTTAGCCTAGAGAAGAAAAGATTTAAAGGACACATACTAGCTGTCTTCAGTTATTTAAGACTGTATTATGGAACAAACAAAAGATGTCTGGACCCTGTGGAAGAATTCGAGCAAAGTGTGAAAGTTCCAACAAGACACATAGATCTGATATAAGGAAAAGTATCCTAACAATTAGAGTGATCACAAAGTGGAATGGGTTTCCTCCAGAGTTTGTGGGCTATCTCTCACTAGAGGTTGTAGTGGCAACCACACTGGCACACCCAGGAAGGCTGCTGGCACAGGTTCTTAGATCTGCTTTACTAGGAAAGACAGCTGTTTAAGGGGTCAACAATCTTTTTTAATTACACTCACTAGTTTAGGAGAAAAGTCAGCACCCTGAACTTCAGAGAAAATACAAACAGAGAAATAAAGACCAGACAGGGCTCTGACTGCCTGAATCAAAGCAATATTACTATACACTTTACATACATCCCTGGATCCAGAGAGCCTTTACATCTGAGCAGTCGCAGAGCTCTGAACATACATGCAGTCACTCAGAATCTCCATCAGGGGGGCAGCTAGGTAGTGCAGTGAGTAAAGTGCTGGCCCTGGAGTCAGGAGGACCCGAGTTCAGTTCTGGCCTCAGACACTTAACACACACACACACACACAAACTAGCCGTGTAACTTTGGGCAAGTTACTTAACCCCAACTGCCCTCCAAAAAGGCAAAAAAAAAAAAAGAATCTCCATCAGGGAATCACAAGATCCTTCTCATAAGCTAGACCCCAAAGCAAGACACAACTCCAACTCGGAGTATATATACACTTCTCAGAGCCAGAAGGCATTACAGCCCTCTTGACTCAGTGCCTAATTAGAAATTAGAAAAAGGTGTGAAAGCCTTCCTATAAGCAAGCCTCCCCTAAGCAAGCTTCCCTTGATAGGCTCCTATTAATGGGTGGTGAAGATCTTAAAGCCCATTAACATTACAGAGGTCTTCAAGGAAGGGTTTGATGATGGGGGGAAGGGAATAAGCACTTATATAGCACCTAAATAGCACATAGGTGGCACAGTGGATAGAGCACTGGCCTGGAGTGAGGAAGATCTGAGTTCAAATCCAGCCTCATACACTGTAATGGGAATGGGAATTTGAAGATCTTCCCTGCCCCTTAATAGACCTAGGGGAGAGTTTGAAGACCTCCCCTGCTTTGAAAGTATACTATACCCCCTAATAGGCTGAGTGTAGTCACATGGAGCCTGTGATGGAGGGAATTTGCTGAAGGGAGCAGCAGAGCCCACAGGAAGCTTCCCTGCTGTGAAGATAAACTCTGCCCCCTGATAGGCTGAATGTAGTCACATGGAGCCTGTGCTGGGGGGAGTTTGCTGAAGGGAAGCAGAGCCCACAGGAAGCTGAGAGTCAGAGCCAGAGAGATGGTGGGAGAGAGAGGAGGTTCAGGCAAGGAATCAGATAGGCACATGAGTAAATATTGATCTAATGTTGGTTTGTGGGAGGGTTGAAGGATGCTGTAGCTCAGTGTTATTGTGGCTTCTTCATATCTTTGGTACTACGATGGAATCAGCTTACTGGTTTTGGGATTCAGTTTTCTGGTGTCTAAATAAATGCTTTGATTCTGTCCTCTACCTGGAGAATCTATTATATATTGTGATCGAATACGATATGGGACTATTTATAGTCATGGTCAGTGCTGTAAATATTGTACTGGCAATACAGATACTAACTGTGTGACCCTGGGCGAGTCACTTAGCCCCTAGTTTCCTCAATTCCTCATTTTAAAATGGGGAGACATTGGAGAAGAAAATGGTAAACTTTGTATCTTTGCCAAGAAAACTTTATCGACATAAAGTCCATGGGTCACAAAGAGTCAGACACGACTGACTGAACATTTGGCATGCCAAGTCATCTGTGAATATCAAAGTCCATTTTGCACTTTTCTGGACATCCTTCAACTTAACCAATGTCCTTCCTAAAATGCAGTGCCCAGAATTAAAAACAACATTCCATAGAGTGTCTGACCAAGGGGGAATACATAAGAATTGTAATTTCTTTGGTCCCAGAACTGTCTCGTCTCTTTTGTTGTTCAGTCATTTTTCAGTCCTGTCTGACTCTTCATGACCCAATTTGGGGTTTTCTTGACAAAGATACTGGAGTGTTTTGCCATTTCCTTCTCCAGCTCATTTCACAGATGAGTAACTGAGGCAAACAGGGTTAAATGACTTACCCAGGATCATGCAGCTAGTTAAGTGTCTGGGGCCAGATTTGAACTCAGGAAGATGAGTCTTTCTGATTCCAGGCCCAGTGCCCTATTCACTGCACCACCTAGCTTCTGTTCTTTCTTTTGAGGAGGAAGAAATAACTTTGATTTGTCTAGGAATGATCAGGGAAGATGTCCATTCCTCCTTCTTACTACTCTCCTTTCTTCCTCTTTCCAACTCTTTTGCACATTTCTAGAAACTAAATAAGTATTACATGACATCCACTCCCAGTGAGTACTAAGACCATGTTTTCCACAAACTCTGGATCTTCCAGTCCTTATGCATTTCCACATTTTGCTTCTTATTTTTAATGAGCATAAACCTTTTGTCAGCTTAGATGATAAGATGGTTGATTTTAAACTTTCTCAATCAGTGTTTATTCTATGTGGGGTACATCAAATCAAAGAGACAACGTGAATAGAGAGAAAACTATACACTTCAGACTAGTAATCAAAGGAGTGAGAATTGGGAGGGACTTTATAGAGATCATCTATTAAAACCTAATCATTTAACGAAAGAGAAAACATACATTAAAAGAAGCCAACTGACCTGCCCAAAGTCATGTAGATATGAGGTGACCTTGGGATCCGAATCCAGATCCCCTGTCCTTTCCACCATGCAAACTGCCTCTCCCAAGAAAGTGCCACCTTTTATTTTTCTGCTAAATTTGATCCAGTGGGATACTGACAATATATTTTCAGAGAAACAGATTGCAATGTCAACTGCTACCCTGCAATAAGAGTGTGGTTCCCTCTTTCCAGGCCCTTTTTCCTTTTTTTGTTATTGTTTGATCTGTTTCAGTTACTAATATGTAATATCATGAGTTAAAGGCTCCAATATTCTAAGTACAGATGCATGTATTGAGAACTAGGACTAGGGATAGGTACTGCCTAGGAAAGAGCAGTGTGTTACTTGGGGGTGGAGAGGAGGAGGAGGTGCAAATGAGGAAATTTTTTCCCCTTGATATTTTAAAACAAATATGCATATTTTGGTGACCTACTGGGAAAAGTGATAGAAATTAAGAGAAACTGGGTTCAAATTCCTATTGGTATAACTATCCTATTGGTATTTATTTTGTCATAAGTCAAGTCACCTGGTGGAAATAGTTGGGACATTTTGGAAGTAACACTGTATTTAGAGTCTTAGAATCCCAACTCTGGCATTTACTAGCTGTGTGACCTAGGCAAAGTCACTTCATCTCTGTGAGTCTCCATTTCCTCATATATAAAAGGGGATGAAGGTAACTTCTACAATTTCTACTTCTTAGGGTTGTTATGAGGAAAGTGCTTTATATATCTTAGAACACTATAAAGGTGAGGAATTATTTTATTTTCTTTGTTTCATCTATTACCTTGGTCCAAATTAATTTACCACCAAGTGGCCAGCCTCTCAGCAATCTATCTCTTTGTAGTTAACTAGGTTGGTCCTTGGAAAACAGACTCAATCTGTTTCTAGGACCAGACTCAAACTCTTTCCAGAACAGCAGAACCTACCAGAGTTTATGCTGTGTTGCCATAGCCTTTGAGAACTCCAAATTACCTTGATACCACCAGTGAAAATTTTCAGTGGACAGTAACCTAGAGGCAAATGCAATTTTCAGATACTATCTCAGGTGTACAAATGCTTTATATCAGCTCTTCGTGAAGCAATATATATCAACCCAGAGACACATCTGCACACACACACTTACTTATATATCTCAAGTCAGTGAAGGAATTCCAAATATACAAGATTTCCCAGGCTAGTGAGTCCAAGAGGGAATGACATTTTAAAAATCAACTTCCTGCCTGCTCAAGCTTGGGCCTCATTAGTTGTATCTTGTGTAAAATTCCACAGGCTTATCTATAAACTCTGCTGAGTTAAGAAAGAGCCTTATCTTTCAAAGCAAGGAGACCCATGGAAACACCATTTCCTGAGCTTGCATGAATGGAGAGCACAAATGAAATTATTTATTTGAAAAAGGTTCTGATGGCATTTTATGCTTCAGGATACACACAGGATCTTCATGGGCTCTTTCCTCTCTGTTTTTTGACTGTCAAGGTGATGGAACCATCATACACTGAGAAAAGGAAGGTTCTACCTGGGGTGTCATAGAGGCTATGGTAGATGATCTTTGATCATTCATGAAAACTGATTGGGGTTTGCTGACATGGGAAGGAAGCCAGGGGAAAAGGAAACAACGGAGTACTTACTGCCAATTGTTTTGAAACTGAAAAGTCTGTGGGAATGCAGCTTCTTAGGAGAATGTTCAGACTGACTTATCCTAATCTTTCTTTCTTTCTTTCTTTCTTTCTTTCTTTCTTTCTTTCTTTCTTTCTTTCTTTCTTTTTTCTTCCTTCCTTCCTTTCTTTCTTTCCTTCTTTCTTTCTTTCTTTCTCTTTCTTTTTCTTTCTTTCTTTCCCTCTTCCTTTCTTTCTTCCTCTCTTTCTTCTTTTCATTTATTCCTTCTTTCTTTCCTTCTAAAAGGATGAATACGCATTAATCTGAATAAAATGAACTATGAGACTTTAATTCCTATTCACAAGATTGTAGATTTATATGCAGAATGACCTTTGCAGGACATCTAGTCTATACCTCATTTTATGGTCCAAGAGAAGATAAATGATAAATGTGTAAGGTCACACAGCTAGAAAGGAGCAGAAGAGGGATTTAAACCCAAGTCTTCTGGTTCCACATCTAGCACACTGAATATACAACATTAAACTTAATCAAATTTTGAACTCTAAATAATTAGACCATCATGCTAAATGACTCAGAAGATTTCTTAGTCTGAATAAATACATTTGCTTGGAAGTTCAACCCTTGAAAAGGCATCTGGCGCTTTGTAACTCAAATCCAGTTGATTTCTTGGTATTTTGTCAGAGATTTCCTGGTAGCAGTTTTCAGTGAGGTGCAGCTATTTGTAACTCTGCCAAAGATGGCGTTGTGCAATTTGTTACAATTATTGTAGGTCACAATCTTTAATTGTTGGCAGGTGGTGTGGGCGTGCCCTCCCTGAAGGAACCTCAGCTAATCCATTTGGGGAAAAAGCTTTTCTGTCCAGTTCTTAGGGATTCCTTTATGCTCCCTACACTAGTCAAATTAGCAACATCAAGCTCATGTGTTAAAAGCCCCATGCGACTCAGAGAATGAATTTCTAAGACCCAGGAGAACCTTCAGAAAGTTCTTCTTATTTTCATCTCTTCTGAAAAGATTATGGAAACAGAGAATGTGATATAAGTCAATACATTATCAGAATTTAACTGGGAAGAAATAAACTGACCTACTCTTTATGACCATAAAAATGAGGCCCAGACAAGGTCAAATAGTTATGGAAAACATTCCTTGGGGGCTCAATTAAAGCAAGTCAACAAGACAATCAATTTCCATCTGGTGGAAAAACTACCAGTAGGGTTAAGTTCAAGAAATTCAAGAAATGGAAATGTTGTCATTCTTGGGTTGGAAGGGGTTAGGAGTGTTATTGAAATGTAGTTCGTTTCTCTGAAGTAAATTGATATGTCTTGTCCAGGTAGCAGTGATTATGCAATCCCTTGGGAGGGGAGAAAAGCAAACTTTTCCAGGAACTGAGAAGGGGTCCAAGAGGAGAAGAGAACCAGCTGTGAACAGAAAAGCTGGACTTTGTTAGAGCATGTCTTCCAAGCACTAAGACCCAAAAGACCTAGAGAGGCAGGAAGAACAAGAGATGAGCAAAGATTTGAAGTGTGGGAAGGTCCAAATTAGATTAAGCAACTGAGATCCACAAAGACTGCCAGGGAGATGACCATTCATTTGACTCAATCTGACTTAGCAAAGTTTCAGTCTGTTTATTGCAACACCTTGTGTTTCCTATTCCAGTCCAGTGCTGCTCTGCCCATGTAACCATGGGCAGGGCCACCAAGCTTCTTGTGGACTTAGTGATCCCATCCCTCCTCATTTGCACAATGACCATTCCTCCCCAAAGAAGTCTTCTCTGAACCTTGAGGCTGTGGCTTGGTAGAGTAGTATTGGTGGAAGGCTCCCATCAGTTCTTAGCTTATACATTATATGCTCTTTCTCATGCCTTCTCTTTTGTCTAATATCAAATAAGATAATAGCACAATGCCACTGCTACATGGCAGAAGCTTAATAAATATTGATTGATTAATATTTATAAAGCACTTAGCACAGTGCCTGGTCCTCTTTTACTGCTTGTCAGTTCACTAGGAGTAGTGGTGGTTGCCTCATTGCTGCCCAGAATTGAGGAGCTCCTTCACAACACATCTTTCCTGTCTACCAGCATTAGCAATGGAGGGTGAGGGCTCAAAGAGTATTATTTGGCATTTAGGGGAGTCATATTGTAGCAAATATTGGGTAGATATGGAATAAAAGGGAAAGTCACTGGCCAGTAAACTGATTATCTTAGCTATTGAGGGGGGACTTACTTAACCTATTTCCTAAGTTTCAAAGAAGATCTGTGAATGCCAATATTTTGGGAGTATAGTTAGGCCTAGTCCTCACATTATAGGCCTCCTCAGGGTTTCTGTATAGTTCTATGCTACTTTGGCCATTGGGTAGGATATTCTACAAGTTAGCCTCCCCTTCTACCAAGTAGTCATTTACTGAAGGACTGTAGTAGGTGGGATGAAAGCAGGACAGATCTGTGGGGCAGAAACCTTAATACATACAGAAGGACATCTTTTATTTATTTACTTATTTTTTGCTTTTTGGAGGGCAATTGGGGTTGTGAATTGCCCAAGGTCACATGGCTAGTTAAGTGTTAAGTATCTGAGGCCGGATTTGAACTCAGGTCCTCCTGACTCCAGGGCTGGTGCTCTATTCACTGTGCCACCTAGCCGCCTCCCAGAAGGGCATCTTCTTAAGAGTCTTACAGTACAGAGTTCAATGGCCCAATAACAGGAATAGTACAAAAGATATTGTTTAGGGGTTGGTTCATACATAGTATCTGCTCATTAATGAAGGATAAATACCATAACAAGGTGAATATTTACCTGAAAAACTATGAATAAACCAGTCCAGAAATGTGTGATAAATTAGGGGTTGCAGTTACAGGTCATGTGAGAGAAAGGATGGAGAGCCTTTAGGAATAGGGAAAAGGGAAAGCAAATAAGTATTTATTAAGTTCCCACTACGTGAAAGGCACTGGACTAAATACTTTACAAACATTATGTCACTTGATCTTCATAATAACCGTAGGAGGTGGGTATTATTATTATTATTCCTATTTTATAACTAAAGAAATGGAGAAAGACAGGTTAATGACTTATCCAGGTTCACATAGCTAGGAAGTAACTGGATTTGAATCCAGATCTGCCCTACTCCAGGCACAGTATTTGTTCTATCCATTGTATCATTGGGCTGCCTAAAGAACTAAAATAGTGTAGCTAGACAAAATAGTAATTCATTTGAAATGATAAATAATATAAACTCTCAAGGCAAATTAAAAGTAGCAAGGAAAGGGAATTATATTTCTGTGGAAAATTGAAAACGTGTTACAAAAAATATAGCTTTAGAACAACATCTTACAGAATAAAGTGTTTCAAGTGAAGATATGACCTAAATATAAAAGGTCATATCATACAAAAATTGGAAGAAAATGAAAGAGGTACCTCTCCCTTTTATGTCTAGTAGGGAATTTTAACCAAATGCCAGAAGATATTGTAAAAGATAAAATAGACAATTTTGATTATATAAAACTGAAAAACTTTTCAACAAGCAAAATCATTGCTAAGATGGGAAGCCATCAGTTAAGAAACTACTTGTATTAAATATCTCCAATAAATTACTTGATATCCAAAAGATGTAGAAACAAATGTATATGACCAAGAACTATTTCTAAACAGATAAGTAGTCAAAAGATGTGAATAAACAGTTCTCAAAAAAGACTACAAACTATTAACAGTCTCCAAATCAGCAAAAATAAGAGAATTACAGATGGAAATAAGCTTTAAGGTTTCCTCTCCTGTCCAACAAATTTGTAAAGATGGAAATAGATGACAAGAATGAATGTTGGAGTTGCTGTGAAAAGATAGTCACACTAACGCACTTTTAGTAGAACTATAAATTAGCCCAAACACCTCTGGATAACAATTTGGAAGTATGTGAAGAAAATGACTAAAATGTCTGTATCCTTTAACCCAGGGCCACCCTGCTAGTATGTATCTAAAGCAACATTTGATTTCAGATCTCTCTGATGCCAAGGCCATTACTATGCCTAGATGTGCTGTCTGCAAAATAGCATTTGTTTGTTAGAATTTTGTCTGGGAGAGAGGAGAGAATGCTGGACTTGGGGTCAGGGAGACCCATGTTCAAATTCTACCTCAGGCACTAACTAATTCCGGACAAAAGCATTAGACCTTTCTGACCCTCTGTTTCCTCTTCTGTGAAATTAAGAAGTTTTTGAAGTTGTGAAGATCAAATAAGCTATTATTTGAAAGTGTTGTGCAAACCTTAAAGAGCTATATAAATATGAACTATTTTTTGCATCATTATTTTAAGTATGAGGTCTTTTGTCCAATAGACCAAGAAGTAGATATATTTTTGGAACTGAATAGAGGTGGATTAAACAAGAAATATTCTAGATCTTTGAATTAGGGGGCAAATCACTATCTGTGACTGTTTGCTGGCTTCATCAGGACAACCTATTAACAAGGTTCTTGATAAGCATTTGCAAGATTACTCTAAAAACAATTGTGGCTAATGTGCAATCCGATCTTTTGTAGAGTATGAAGTGAAGAAATTTTATCAAGGATGCAATAAGACTTTCCAAATCAAATGGCATATATTTCAATGAGAGTACAAGAGCGTATAAAGAATAGTGTGTAGAGCAATGGATTTGGAGCCAGGAAGTCCTAAGTTTGGATCCTAGTTAATCGTTATTTCATCCTGCACAAATCACTTAAGCTTTCAGTGCTTCAGATAAATTCCTAAGATTTACCTATGGATCGGTTGCGATGTGTTGATGGAAGAAAGTGTACTCTGAAGAAATTACAAATCCTTGGTATCTTCTGTAGCAACGCCCCCAATCCCTTTTCCCTTTCAAACTTCCTTATTATTGTCAACAACCCCTCATCTTTCCTCAAGCAAGCTCACGACCTAGATATCAACCTTGACTTCTCACTCTCCAATCCATTGACAAGGCTTGTTGATTTCACCTTCGTTAACATACTTTGCATGGCCCATTCTCTCATCTGACGCTTCTTCCACACTGATTCAGGCTCTTATCATTTTGTGCTTGAACTATTACACTAGCCTCATTGATCTCTCTCTCTCAATTTTCTCCCTCTTCTGGTGCGTCTTAAACTTAGCTGCCAAAGTGATCTTTCTAAAGTTCAGGTCTAACCATGTCAACCTCCATCTTCCCCTACTTGATAAATTCCAGTACCTCTCTGTCACTTGCAAGATCAAATATAAAATATCCCATTGGGCATTTAAAGCCCTTCATAACCTTGCCCCACCCTTATCCTTCCAGTCTTCTTATGCCCTTATATCACTATGCCCCATGTACTCTGTGATCCAGTGACACTGGCACCCTCGCTATTCTTCAAACAAGATGCTCTATCTTCTGATTCTAGACATATTTACTGCCTATGTCTCATGCCTGGAATGCTCTCCCTCTTCTTCTCTGTCTCCTGGCTTTATTGGTTTCCTTCATGAACTAGCTAAAATCCCTCCTTCTACAGGAAGTCTCGGTCAATTCCCTCTTAATTCTATTGTCTTGTGTCTGTTGATAATTTCTTATTTATCCTATAAAAAAGTTTGTTTGTACACGGATGTTTGCATGTTGTCTTTCTAAATAAGCTCCTAAAGGGCAGGGGCTGTTTTCCATTTTTCTTTGTATTCACATTGCTAAGTACAGTCCTTGGCAAAGTGTACATGGAGCAGATCAGTCACAAAAACATATGTTGGAAAGTATAGATCAAGAAAAAGAAATGCAAGTTCACAGACTTGTACAGAAGCCCCTTGCTTATATATCATGAATACTTCCTTTAAGAAGAGAGTTGTGAGGCCAAACATGGTTAGCATCAAATAACATCACAAAAAACAAGACTGATTATATTTTAATAGCACGGAAGTGCTTGGCTATCAGTATGGTCAATTCCAAATCAATTACTTTGGTACAGTCAGACCACCAGCTTGTTAAGAACAAAGATAAAAAATCTATACCATACGAAAAAGAAAGAATTAAAATGATAAGACAGGGCATGCAGTTGAGGCAAGTCCAAGCTAACTTATTTAAACAAGTTCTTAATACTTTAAGAAGCAGCTAGATGGCTCAGTGGATAGAGTGCTGAACCTGGAGTCAGAAGACCTGAGTTCAAATTTGACCTCAGTCATTTATTAGCTGTGTGACATTGTGCAAATCACATAGCCTCTCTTTGCCTTAATCCATTGGAGAAAAAAGGGCAAACCCCATTCCAGTATCTTTGCCAAGAAAACCCTACGGACAGTTATTGTCATGCTATGATCCATGGGGTTGTGAAGAGCTGAACATGACTGGAAAACAAACAGCAAAATTGATGCTGAAACATATGACATAGATTTAAAAAAATAAATCAATATTTGAAAGGAAATTCAACCATACTAAATTATTTGCCACAAAGAGACAAAATAGTGAGCAAATACTTGATCTCATTGTCAAATGTAAAGGAGTGGTAGCAAAAGGCAATGGTATTTTCGAGTTATATACTCATATCTAAATTTTTATGGAGGAAGATGATAGAAGACTATGAGCAATATCTCTTCATAAAACAGAAGGAAATATAGAGTAAAAGGTATATTTGGTTGAAACTGAAAGGATAGCAAACAAAAATAGAAAATATGTGCAAACACTTTTTAACAAACTTTTTAGCATCAGTAACATTAGAGGCACAACACTTAGGCTTTAACAGCTTAGTCTGTTGTGCTACATGAGGCTTTAAAGGAAACAAAGATATATTGGAACCAGTATCCATTGAAGAATTCCATACCTGAAGAGACACATTTTGAGAGCACTGAAGGATCAGTTATAAGGAAGAGAGAATTCTAAAGGAATTGACCTTTTTAAAATTTTTTTTTACCTCCAATGAGGTATTTTTCTATTTTCTCATTTCTACCAAAGAATTATCAGTCTCATATGTACACACATATCAAAGATATCTCTAAAAACATGAGGAAGACATAGTCAAATATTTTAAGCAGACCACATTTTTACTGTCACACAATTTTCTGAAAGGTGAAAATATAAAATCCTTCTATGCTTATTATTTGTTGACTATAGCATAAAAGAATTGATCTAATTGAGCAAAATGTCACTTAAAGGCTCTCTTCTAATAAGGTGTCTCCTATATGTCAAAATCCCACAAACCTTTGAAAGTTAGAATTATGAATATAAAATTGTTAAGCAACCTTTGATTATTAGTATCAAGAGAGCCTTTCCCCATGATATAGGCATGAGGCTTGTAGAAGCTGATTCCCTAGGTTTCTCTCTTTTGGGAATGAGTATTGAGAAGTAGTCTCTGTTATTTTGACTTGCAGTGAGTGCCAATAAAATATTTTACTTTTTAAATTTATGATTCCTGACAGGTTTGTTAGTAAGGAGCACGGTGAATTTAGATGACTTTTAGAAGTTCCCAGGGAACTGGGTGGAGCTCAAGCCAAATGAGGTAAATTATAATCATCCAAAATATCTCAACATTGAACTCTAATCTTTGTGAAAACAGAGTTGATCAAAAAACATATTACATATACTTTACTGTTAAGACTGAGGTCTTATGACATGAGCTCACTCAACTCCCCCCTTCCTCCACCTCTCAAAATCTTTACGTCTTCTTACATTCTTTCTTCCTTCCTCAGGGATTCCAAAAGATGATGTGGCTCTCCTCCTAGCTTACAAAACTAACCCATTCCCCTTTGACCTTGATCTCATCTCATTCCATCTCTTCCAGGAGGGAGGAGATAATTTAAATTTGAAATCATAGAATTACTGTTGAGCAATGATTAGATTTTTCTTCTTGGAGTCACAGGTCCTGGATTCAGCTCCTAACTCCAGTATTTACTACCTCTATGATTTTAATAAGTGACTCAGCATCACTGAGCTAGCTTCAGTTTCCTCCACAGTAAATTAAGGGATTAAACTAAGCAGTCTTTAAGATCTCTTTTAGCTCTAAATTCTAGGGCCTCTGTGATTTTGTGAGTCATTCTTCTCTCTTCCCTTTCCCTCATTCTTCATGAATGAATGAAAAAAACATCTATTAAGCACTTACTATGAACTGGTTGTTCAGTTGTGTCCGACTCCTGGTGACTCCAATTTGGGGTTTATTTGGCAAAGATACTGCAATGATTTGCAATTTACTTCTCCAGCTTATTTTTACAGATGAGGAACTGAGGCAAACACGGTTAAGTGATTTTCCCAGGGTCACACAGCTAGTAAGTATCCGAAGACACATTAAAACTCAGGAAGATGAGTCTTCCTGATTCCAAGCCCAGGGCTCTATCCACTGTAACACCTAACTGCCCTCCACTATGAGCCAAGAACTGTGCTATTCTCTGAGCATATACATACAAAAACAAAGAAAGTGCTTACCGTCAAGGGACTTGCCTTTAAGTAAGGGGAGATAACAGTTAGGGGAGGGGTAGTAGGAATGGTACTTTGGTTTTGAAAGTTACAGGGATCATAATCCTTCTGAGCAATAATGGCAGGGCTCATTTGACGATGGCAGAGGAGTGAAGTAAAGGATAATTGGAACCAGGCCTACATGTAGTGGGTATGTGTAATTATTTACCAAGTTCTGCCAAATCTACTTCTGACATATGTTTCACATTTTTCTCCTCATTTCTACTTCCACCACTACCATCCTAGTTTATCTCTCACCATCTGCAGATGACACCTAGGTCTATATGTCATGCCTTAACCTCTTTCCTGAGCTCTGGTCTGCCATCACCAACTGTCTATTGGACATCTCAAATTAGTTGTCCTGTAGGCACCCCCAACTCAACAGAGGATAGGATAAGAGATTGAAAATGGGAAGGGACTTCAGATACCATCTAGTCCAGGGATCAACAAACTACTCACTATCTATTTTTGTATGGCTTCTGAGTTATTCTTAGTGGGACCAGTGAAACCCTCTCATTTCATAGAGGGGAAACTGAGTTCCAGAGAGCCTACATAACTAAATGATAAATAATAAAGGTCACGTCCCAAACAGAACTAATTATCTTTCCCCAAAATCCACCCTTCAGAACATTCCTAGTGCTATCAAGGGTATCAGCATCCTTTTAATTATACAGATTCACAAACCAAATGGTATTCTTAACTCTGCACACTCTCCCTGCCATTTCTACCTACATAATACCTCTTGAATATGCCCCTTTCTTTCCACTCACATAGTCATCAGTCTAACTCAAGCCCATTTTGCCTCTTGCCCATTCTAGTTAGTAGCTTCCTAATTGTTCTCCGACCCTCAAGTCCCTCCCTTCACTAGTTCATCCTGCACACAGCTGCCCAAATGATTTTTTTCAAAGTTCAGGTCTGGCCATGTCACTTCCATACTCAACAAACCTCAGTGGTTCCCTATTACCTAGAATATTAAATATAAACCCTTTGGTTTGCATTTAATGCTCTTCACAGCATGGCTCCTCCTGGCTGTCTAGTCTTAAACACTAGTTTAAGTACACTAGTAAACTACTAGTTTATACAGTTTATAGTTTATACTATTTTATTATTATTACTATTTATACTAGTTTAAACACTAATTTATAGTACACCTGTGTACTATAAATTCTGGACATACTGGCTACTTGTTAATCATCACACAAAATATCCCATATTCTCTTTCTGTGTCTTTGCACTGGCTGTCCTCTATTCCTGGAATTCTCTCTTTCCTCCTCACTGCTTCCTCTTAGAATTCCTGGCTTCCTAGGAGCGGCCAGGTGGTACAGTGAATAAGAGCACTGGCCCCAGTGTCAGGAGACCCGGGATCGATTCTGGCCTCAGATACTTGGCACCCACATAAAAATAACTGGCTGATTGCTTTAAAAAAAATTCATGGCTTCCTTCAAGGCTTTGTTCAAGCACCACCTCCTGCAGAAAGCTCCTAGTGACTTACTCTCTAAGAGTTGATCTCACATCTATTTCTCTGTATCTTATAAATGCCGGCTTATACACATGTTTTCTCTCCCATTAGAATGTAGTCTTGGGGTGAATAGAGCACCAGCCCTGAAGTCAGGAGGACCTGAGTTCAAATCTGGCTTCAGACACAACACTTACTAGCCATGTGACCTTGGTCAAGTCACTTAACCCCAGTTGCCCTTCAAAAAGCAAAAACAAAAACAAACATACAAAAGAATGTAGTCTGTTTGATGTCAGGGACTGCCTTTTCTTTTTCTTTGAATCCCCAGGTGCTTGTATGGTGATATCAGCATTGATTAAGCACTTATTATGTTACAGTGCCTGGCAAACAGCCAGTGCTTAATAAATGCTGATTGTTTGATTGATGAGGCATTTGGGTAATATGTGTTTCCTTGTATTGATCATATTTCTCATCTTATGGCCTTATTCAATGAAGTACTAAATGCCACATGATTTATTCAGACATTTGTCAACTTTTCGAGCTATAGATTGTTTTCAGGTTTTAACTATTACAAATTAAGCAATTATGATTTTTTTATTGCTCAGCCCCTTTTTCCTCTTCCAGATAGTTTTTTAGATAAAATTTTGATGATAGAATTACATGGTCAAGACATGTGAACTGTTTTGTGATTCTAATTGTGTATTGTTGTATCAGTCACCAAAAACATTGAGGTCCTTTCTTGAAGTAAACTGTTAAGCATTCAAACTCTGCTTCAGAGAATGCAATTCTGATGGGCTGGCCACATTGTTCAAATGTATACTTGCCTAAAAAATAATTTTATGGAGAAATCACCCAAGGCAAGCACTCACAAGATGGTCTGAAGGTGGTCAAGGACACTCTCAAGGTGTCTCTCTCTCTCTCTCTCTCTCTCTCTCTCTCTCTCTCTCTCTCTTTTTGCTTTTTGGCAGGGCAATTGGAGTTAAGTGACTTCCCCAAGGTCACACTGCTAGTTTTTTGTGTTAAGTGTTAATAACTCAGGTATTCTTGACTTCAGGGCCGGTGCTCTATTCACTGCACCACCAAGCCGCCCCCCACGGTCTCTCTTAAGAACTTTGGAACTGATTGTATAACATGGGAGACACTGGCACAGGACTGCCCAGCATGGTGTGCCAACATCAGAGAAGGTGCTGTGCTCTATAAAGAAAGCAGAACTGAAACGGCTTAAAAGAAATTCAAGATGCGCAAATTTAGAGAATCCACCCAAAATGTTCACAATGGTTTGTTTGTGCTTGACCTGTGTTACAGCATTTCGAGTTCATATTGGTCTAATCAGTCACAGTCAGACACATTGTACCTTGACTCTAACATAATGATGTCATTTTGGTCCTCATCAAGAATGAAGGACAATAACCAACCAACCACAACCACAACCACTACCATCCCCACCACAGCAACAAGAACAAAACACTTTACATTTTAAAAACATTTTTCATGTATTATCTCATCTTAATGCAGCATGCATCCAAACCCATGTTCCTTGATTTTAAACCTGGTGCTCTTTCTATTAGAATACACTCCCAAACACTAATTTTATTATTGGAAGAGTTTTCTAGCTAGCTAGATAGATAGAGCATTTATTATACTCTTACCATGTGCCAGGCACACTGTGCTATGTTCTGGGAATACAAATGCAAGGGGGGGAAACACAATAGTCCTTACCCACAAGGAGCTTACATTCTAATTGTAGAAGATGGCACATAAAAAGGAGCTGGAAAATAGAGGGAGGGTAAAACAACTCTAATGTGCAATATGGCAACCAAAATGAGATCTTAGAGAGTGTTAAGAGAAGTTTAATGTTCAGAATGAGAGAGGCAATAGTTCCACTATGCTTTTGCCCTGGTTGGAATTTTGTGTTCAATTCAGGACAGTAAGTTTTAAGAAGCTGATCAGTATCTCAAGTGGGGATGACCAGGATGATGGGAGGCTTCTGGATCATATCATATAACTAGTATGTGAAGGAACTGGTGATAGCCTGGGGAAGAGAATTGAGGTGAGAGGGTCAAAACTGCTTTCAAGTTTTTAAAGGACTGTCTTGTGAGAAAGGAATTAGACTTATTCTTCTTGGCCCCAGAGGGAAGGACCAGGTTCAAATATAAAGATTTCAGCCTAAAGTTTAGAACAAACAAACACATACCTAATAATTAGAGCTATATAAAGTAGAATGAGCTTCTTCAACTATTAGAGGGGTATCCTTCATGGGAAGATGTCAGTGAAGACTGTATGACTACTCACAATGTACCTTGTAGAAAAGATTCCTGTACAAATACATGTTGTGGAAAAGGGCTTCAGAGGTCTCTTCCAAGCCAAGCATTGATTCTGTGACCCTAATTTTAAAATTAGGTCAATGCTTGTTACACTATCCTCTGACTCCCTTCCAATTTGGTAAAGTAGGTTTGAGTTTTTAAATCCCATTAATTTACTTCACTAGGTCCCATTTCAGCCTCATTTTATTTATGAACTAAACTCATCTTTCCCCTTAAACTTTCTCTTCTTCTAAATTTCCTTATTTCTGTTCAAAGGGATCAATAACATCCTCCCAGTGTCTCAGATCTGTGATCTCAGCATTATTCCCAATTCCTTACTCCTTCACTTCACATATCCAACCAACTGTCAAATCTTGGCTTTTTATTTTCACATTTCTCACCTTCATCATTTTTCTCTCCATTCATACAACTACCACCTTAGTGCAGGCCTTCATTATCTCTTGCCTTGATTATTGCAGCTACCTCTTAATTGATTAACATGTTACAAGTCTGCTACCAAAGTAATTTTCCTTAAGTTTAGATGTGATCACATGACTCCTCTACTTAACTAATTCCACTGACTTCCAATTGCCTATGGAATAAAATTTAAACTTTATTTTTGAAACTTTTTAAAGCTCTACACAACTTGGTCCCAACCTACCTTCCTAACACTCTTTCTAGCCAAACTGGTCTGCTCTCTGTTGCTTCCACATAATGTTGCCTATCCTGTTGCCATTCTTTCGCACTGACAATCTCACATACTTTAAGCACATCCTTGTATGCCACATATCCCTCCTTTACTTTGAAGTGCAGCTGAGACATCATCTTTTTCATGAAGTCTTCCCTGGCCTCCCCAACTTCTGTTGCCCTCTCTCTCATTGTACTTTGCATTTTTTTGTGTTGACATCGCATCCATATATGTACGTATGTATTAACTTTATATTTATGTGGTATATATTTTTATATGGACTTGTCTTCAGCATTAAGATGTTAACTGCTTTTGAGTTGAGACATATACATATAACTAGGTGGCACAGTGGATAGAGTGCTGGGACTAGAGTTAGAAAGGCCTGAGTTCAAATCGACCTCAGACACTTCCTAGCTTTCGATCTCTGGGCAAGTCACTTAATCCTGTTTGCCTCAGTTTTTCATCTGTAAAATGAGCTGGAGAAGGAAATGGCAAACCATTCTGATATCTTTGCCAAGAAAACCCCAGTTGGGGTCACAAAGAGTTGGACATGACTGAATTTATATTCTTAGTACTTACCATAGTGCCTGGCATACAGTAGGTGCTTAATAAATACTTGTTGGTTGATTTGATTTCTCTTTACTTTTCCAAAAGCCCAAGACATTGCACAAAATTCTCAGCCTCTTCCTAAAGGTGTGAACCATAAGTTAGCAATAGATAATTTTTTCCTTCCTGTGACTCAATAGAAGTCATCACTGCACAGACAGAACATTTCTACATTTTCATAAACAAAAGTAGCATTAGGAAATAGGGATGGCTGGTCTTAATAAATATAATAGAACAACTCTCCTAAAGCACTTTAGCAGAGAGCCCTTACCATAAGCTCAGTGACTCTCCCATAATGCACTTTTCTGAAGGGGAGGTAAATGAGGGTTGGGCATTTTGAAAGTGTCAGGAGATTAAGGGAGGTTTCTGGTGAAGTGAGCACTAATGTCCTCCTTTTCCTTTGGAGTGGAGGGAAGGAGTAATCCTAGGAAATGCTGTGATGACAGTTTCTATTTACCTTCCTGTAAACTGCTGGAATTGAATGCAAAAGGCACTTTAACAGATGAAACTGGAAGCGTCAATGGCTCCCTATTAACACTAGGATAAAAAAGAAATTCCTCTAGCACTTAAAGTCTTTCAAAAATCTGGTTATAACCTGTCTTTATAGACTGATTTCACATTACTCCCTTTTGTATACACTCTGTTCTGAATAAACTAGCCTTCCTGCCAGCATTCCATCTCTCATCTCTGTACCTAAGTACAGGCCGCCACCCTCTACACTTGGAATGCTCTCCTGCCCCAGTTACCTTCTCGAAGAATCCCTAGCTCCCCTCAAGAAGTCACATGATTCCACTGACAAGGTCTGTCTTACTAGCTAACAGTAATAGCAAGCATTTATATAGAAATCCGAGGTTGGAAAAACATTTACAAAGATCTCATTTTATCCTCCCAACAACCATGGTAGACAGATGGTATTGTTATCCTCATTTTACAGATGGGAGAATTTTGGCAGAGGTTAAGCAATTTATCCAGGGTCACGTGTGTGGCCAATTATGAATTCAAGATTGCTGACTCCAGGTCCAGTACTCTATTGACCACTACCTATCTGGCTAGGTATCTTTCTAATGTCGAATATGCTCTCATTACAATAAGACAGTTTTCTACCACTCCATAGTAAATTCTCTATCCCACTCATTACATTCATGTTCTGAACTTTGCTCTCCTCAAATCTCCAAAAAGATCCCTCCCTTCTTCTGAGATAAGGAGTTTTTAACTTGGAGACCTTGAACTTGGTTGTTTAATTTTTTTTCTAATTGTATTTCAATCTAATTAGTTTCCTTTGTAATCTTATTATTTTATATATTGAAAAACATTTCTCTAAGGAGGGGGCCATGGGCTTCATATGACCATGGATGGTTTAGATTGACAAAGAAATCTAAGTCACAAAAAGGGTTAAGAACCTTATCTAAACTGAGAATCCTTTGTACACAGTAGCAGCAACATTGTGCGATGTCTGGCTTTGATATACTTACCTCTTCTTAGCAATTCAAGGATCTAAGACAACTCCAGAAGACTCATGATGGAAAATGCTATCCACATCCAGAGAAAGAACTATGGAGTCTGAATGCAGATCAAAGTGTACTATTTGCTCTCTTCCTTTTATTTTTGTTTCTTCTTTTTTTGGGGTTCTTCCCATTGGTTCTAGTTCTTCTTTACAACGTGACTAATATGAAACTATGTCTAATATGAATGTACATGTACAGCCTATATCAGATTATATGCCATCTTGGGGCGGGGGAAAAGAGGCAGGGGAAGAAAATCTGGAATTCAAAATCTCATGGAAGTAAATTTTGAAAACTAAAAATAAATAAACAAATTTAACAAAAATAAAAATAAATAAACTAAGAACCTTGATGTATACTTTACTAAAAAAAAAAAAGAGGCCATTTTGTATACACTTTCTTCACCTTTTATTCTGCTCTTATATCCCTCCAACATCATCACTCACTATCTTTCTTTACCCCAGTCTCCTCCTTCTAGTCTCTAGAAAAAATATTTGAATAATTTTTGTTTAGGTGGTGAACTGATGTAACAGGGAATTTGTGGAAGTTTTTATATGGAAGAAAACAGGAGCATTAAAAAGGAAAAAAAAAAACCATTCTTCACATTGAATGGCACTAAGATAACATCATATGAAGGAGTCAGAATTATGTGCCTCTTTGTTTCCATTTCCTCAGCTAAGGACAATAATCAACTTTCTCTTTGCCAAAATCAATTTCTCTACATGCAGCTTTGATCCCATTCCCTACTGTCTTCTCCAGCAGATTTACACTCTTGTCCCCAAACTCTAATCTTTAATCTCTCTTTATTCATTGGTTCCCTCCCTGCTGCTTTCAAATATACTGTCTCCCCTATACTGGAAAATAAAAATAAAAAGCTTCATCTGATCCATTCACCCCTGCTAATTATCTTATATCTCTTTTCCTTCTCAACTAAAGTTCTTTAAAATTAAAGTCATATACATGTGACCCCTTCACCCCCTCTCCTTTCACTTCTCAACCTGTTGCAGCATGGTAACCAATCTCATCATTCAACTGAAATTGCTCTTTTCAAAGTTACCAATGAGTTTCTCATTGACAAATCTAGTGGATTTTTCTGTGTCCCCATTTTTCATGACCTCTTTGTGATATGTTATAGTGCTGACCCAACGTATACTCCCTTTTCTCTGACTTTTTGTGACATTGCTTTATCTTGGTTCTCCTTCTACCTGTATGTGATACTGGGCCATCCATTTCCCATTGCTTTGTCTTTATGTTGGCTGTCTCCCATGCCTAGGATGTATTCACTCCACACCTCTTAAAAGGCAAAGAGATGAGAAATGGATGACCATAGATGAGGAACAGTAAGAAGCTCCATTGAATGAACCATAGAGAGCATGAAGGGGAACAATGTATAATAAAGCTGCAAAAGTAGTCTGAGATTAGGTTGTGAAGGACTTTCATTGCCAAACAGTTTACATTTAATTTTGGAGCTACTAAGGAGCTAATGGGGGTTAGAATATATATATATATATATATATTTATTTTTTTTTTAAGGAGAGTGACATGATCAGAAATCCTTTTGGAAAAATCATTCTGGAAATTGTGTGGAGATTAGATTGGAGTGGGAGAGGCTTGAGGTAGAGAGTCCAACATGGAAGTCATCGTAATAGTTAAAATAAGAGTTGGTAAGGACCATATAAAAAGTACTGGCTGTTCATCTGGCGGGACTGATACAAAGGATGTCTTAGAAGTAGAAGCAACACTTCAATGTCACTGACACATATGTAAAACTTCTAAGGAATACTGGAACCCCTCTCCCCCATCCCATGCTGTACCACCACAAAAGAGTTTCACATATCTCTCCCTCTCTTTTGACGATAACTAGATTAGTGATTATAGTGTAATTCTGGCCTAGATTAGGTAAAAATGTTTCTATCTGATAGCTACAAACAGTCTCTCCTTTGAGGGAGACTAGTGCCTTATTGAGTCAAGGCTGCTGCCTTCCTTCCTCCGCAAATCAACTGCTCTTATTTGTTTTTTATTGTGGTATAGTAAGATTGTATTGAACATCTCTGTAGGCTGTCCAAGAGAAGAAAGGTACAGAGGGACTGCCCCTTGCTTAACCTCTTTACATTACATTGGGTACATAACCTCATAATGACATACTTTAGGTGACTAAGTCCCCTAAACATCTAAAATCACCATTAAAACAGCACTTGATAACCATTTATTTGAATATGTCACTGTGTGAGGTTCTGTGTAAAGAGAAATATAATGCACAGACCTGCCCCTGCCTACTAGGAATTTACAGTTTAAGACAGATAAAGTGATGTAAACAATCATTTGTAATGCATGCTGATCAATTCAGCATTTATGAAGAGAAAAGGGGGAAATAAACATTTATATAGCAATTACTATGTGCCAGATACTGTGCTAAGTGCTTTTTACAAATATTTTCTCATTTGATCCTCATAATAATCCTGCAAGGTAGGTGCGATTCGTCATCTCCATTCTACAGTTTTTTTGAGACATTGAGGGTTTGAGGTTAAATAGTGTTAAGTGACTTGCCCAAGGTCACACAACTAGGAAGTGTCGGAGGCCAAATTTGAACTCAGATCTTCCTGTCTCCAGTCCCACACTGTATTCTCTGTGCTACCAGCTGTCTCTTATGAAGTATCAGCACTGTGCCAAGCATTGGGGTTATAAAGGCAAATTCTGGCTCTCAAGGAGTTTATATTCTTTTGAGTAGATGTGACATGTACAAAGATAAGCATAACAAATTAATGTGTGAAGGATCATAGAATTAGAACATGAAGGGCATCATGGTCCAATCTGCTTGTTTTACAGATAAGAACACTGAGGCCTAGAAGGTCACTTGCCCAAGGTCACACAGGTAATAAATGACAGAACTAGAATTTGAAGTCATATATTTTGATTCAAATTTCAGCCCTCTTCTCATTATTTTCTTGCTATTACTCCTTCAAATAAAACACTTTTTAAGCAAGTGTAATGTAGGGTAGCTAGGTGGCACACTGGATAGAGTACTAGCCCTGGAGTCAGGAAGACCTGAGTTCAAATTCAACCTCAGGCACTAACTAGCTGTGTGACCTTGGGCAAGTCTATTAACCCTGAATGCAGGAAGTAAGTGTAATAGTAGGTACATTTCCTGGAAAAGTACTTTATTACTATTTAGTAGGCACCAAATAGATCTTAAGTAGACTTATATAGAGGGGAAAAGGACAGGGCAAAGTGCTCAGGAGATATTTAAAGAAGGCCAGCAGAAGATTCACATTATTCTCTGAGATTGGAGCAACAGAGTGATTTTGAGGAGGTGGGTTTTGTGTTGAAATACAGGGTGAACTCAAGGTTTGAGGATGGGAAGAGCTACTGCAAGGGGTGTGATAGAGAATTGGTCAGGGGAGAACTCAAGGATTGCTAGGCAGTTGGGAAACTCAGTAGAAAGTAGGTAATATGGATGGATGGGTAGAATTCTCTGTTGGTGTGACTTTGGGATTTCCTCTAGTATATTTCAGCAGTTTGAGAATGGTATTTATAGTCAATAGAGAGCAAGGGTAAATACTTTTGGGGTGGAGGACAGAGTTGAATGAAAGAATAACCAAAAATAATTCTATTCTCTGTTTTCCTGGAAGTGAGGTAGTGAGTAGAATATTAGAATTTGAGACAAGAAGGCCTGGATTCAAGTCTGACCTTTGTAGTAGTTCTTCAGTCATTTCAGGCCTGTCTAATTCTTCAGGACCCCATTCGGAACTTTCTTGGCAGAGATATTGAAGTGGTTT
The DNA here is from genome assembly GCF_028583685.1 of Petaurus breviceps papuanus. Taxonomy (NCBI): domain Eukaryota; kingdom Metazoa; phylum Chordata; class Mammalia; order Diprotodontia; family Petauridae; genus Petaurus; species Petaurus breviceps. The sequence continues at coordinate 785,593 of NW_027187391.1, forward strand.
GCCATATCCTTCTCCAGCTCATTTTACAGATGAGAAACCGAGGCAAAGAGGATTAAGTGACTTGCCCAGGGTCATACTGCTAGTAAGTATCTGAGGATGGATTTGAACTCAAGTCTTGCTGACTCTAGGTCCAGTGCTCTATTCACTGCACCACCTAGCTATTCAAAACTTTAGGCACTAATGAATTGTGCCATCCTAAGCAAGATGTTTGAACTCTCTGAGTCTTGATTTCCTTATATATAAAATTCAGAGATCCTATTGAATGATCCCTATGGTTCTTTCCAACTTTAAATCTAGAATACTCTGAAAAACATGGGCTGGGACAGACCTTCTGCCATGCAGTAATTATGTTTTCTATTGCCTTCACTGAAAAGGATAAGTGCATTCAACTCTCTCCTAGCTGTCATGTGGCCTGGCACCAGTTGCCCAGAGGGACTAAGGAAATCTCTTGTTAACTAGATTGATATTTGAATGGAAGGAGGTATATCATGAGGTTTAGGGATACAGGAGGTCCTGAGTCTATTGAGAAGAATAGATGCTGTCACCATCACAGGACCACTAACCATGATAAGGTAGCATACAGAAAGTCTGTGGGTTGTAATGTAGGGGAAAGAACATTGGAATTGGAATCTTAAGACTGGGGTATAAGTCCTGGCTCTGTTAATTCCTGCATGACCCTGGGGAGGGGGGTGGAGGGAGAATTTTAAGCTTTCTGAGCCTCAGTTTAACATCTACAATCTCAAGTCGGTCGGTATTATCATCACAATTTATAAATAGGGATAATAATAACTATACTACATGTCATGGGGTTACTGTAAGAAAAAAATATATAATATAATTTAATATTATGTACAGTTAATATATACAATATAATAATACATATAATATGTATTAGAATATATATTATATTATACATAAATGTGAACCAGTCATGTAGGTCAAATACCTTGTATTTACACAAAACTTAAGACTGTGCTTTTGCTTTTTTGAAATGCAGCTCTCCTGAACATGTACTCATTCTGAGTCATTTCCTATTTTGACCAACACGGAAAATAAGAGCTCCCTAGGAGGGCCTGGCATTCTGTACCTCAACAGGAATGTACTGAGACACTCTCTCATATGTGCTATGTCTAGATCTGAAGAAATATCAGAGAGCTTAGGAAATGGTAGTAAATCAAAAGAATGGGGTAAGCAACAAATCCTAGGATCCTAGGATTTAAAGCTAGAGGGAACCCTTGAGATTATTTTGTCTGAGGATCATAGATCTAGAACAGGAAATTAGTTAACAAGAATTTATCAAGTCTACTAGTCACTGTGCTAAGCCTTAGCAATATGAAGAAAGACAAAAAAAACCCCAACAACACCCAGTCCCTGTCCTATTGTGGGAGACAACATGTAAACAAAGATGTACAAAAAAAGATACACATGCTCATGTGTATGTATATATGTACACGACTAGAGAATTAGATGATCTGGTTATCCCCAGCTCTGCCATACCACTAACTAGCTATGTAACCTCTCAAGTGAAATCACTTCACTTCTCTATGATTGTTTCCCTTTTTTGACATATGAATGGGGAATAGTCAGACTGGTACTTTGGATCACTCAAGGGCTTTAGAATCAGAGGATCTCCATTCAAATAATTTCTGGTGTGTGTGTGTATACACACACACACATTTATATGTATATTCATGTGTAAGCACGTGCACAAATACAACACATATGTTATACATGTGACATGTGTGTATACATACTTACATATGGTACAGGATACCCAGCATGGCATGGTTATGCTCTATGACCAAAACAGGATAGAAATAGCTAAAAAGTAAAATGTGAAAATTTAGAGAATCTACTCCAAATGTTCACATGGACTATTTGTGCCCGACCTGTTGTAGTACATCCTGAGCTCATATTGGTCTGATCAGCCTCAGTGGATGTATTGTAACTTGACTCTAATTCACTATGTCATTTTGGCACTTTTAGAAAACAAAGGACAGTAACCAACCATATAAGAATGTATATACACATATGTGTATGCATACACACAATGCATATATTTTATATATGCCTCTGTGTATGTGTTTATATATACACATATATACATACATATGCACATACATATACATACATATTATGTGTGTACATATATATATATATATATATATATATATAGAGAGAGAGAGAGAGAGAGAGAGAGAGAGTAGCATCTAAGATCTAAGGATGGACTGGCATGGGGAAAGACTTGAGTGAGGGAGACCAACTAGAAGCCTATTGCAATAGACCAGATATGAGGTTATGAAGGTCTGGACTGGTGGGAAGAGGAGAGAAGAGGGCAAATAGAAAAGATATTTCAGGAGTAGAATTGATAGTATTTGGGAACAGATTGGATGTGTTTGTCGGGAGTAGGGTGAGGAAGAGAAAGGAGTCAAGGATAATGCCTGGGATATGGGGCTGGGTGACTGGGAGGTTGGTGGTACCCTCAACAGTAGCAGAAAAATTAGGAAAAGGGAAGAGCTTGGGAGAATAGATGAGTTCAGCTTTGGATGTATTGAGTTTAAGATTTCTACAGTATTTCCACTTTGAGATGTCTAATAAGTAGTTGGAAATTTGAGTCTGGAGGTGAAGAGAAAGGTTAAATCTGGGATTTGAGTCTGGAGGTGAAGAGAAAGGTTAAATCTGGGATTTGAGTCTGGAGGTGAAGAGAAAGGTTAAATCTGGGAATCATTAGCATGGAGATAATAACTAAATCCATGGGAGCTGATGAGATGAAGGAAAATAGTTTAGAGGGAGAAGAAGGCCTTTCCAAGACATCTATCCAACCCCCTCCTTCCAAAGAAGAGAAAATGGAGGTTTATGGAGGTGAAGTGACTTGTCCAAAGTCACACAGATAGTAAAAATAAGAAATGAGACTTGATTTCCTCTGATTCTGAAGTCCTAATGTGATCCAATATACCAGTCTGACTGTTCCCCACTCATGTGTCAAATGAGGAAAATGAATCATAGAGAAGTGAAATTATTTCACTTCCAAGGTCAAGCAGCAAGTTGATGGCAGAGCTGGGCATGACCAGATCTTCTAATTATCTTAGTCTAATTCTCTAGTCCTTTTTACGATAAGACACTGCCTCTCAAGCACTCCAACTTGAAATGCAGGTAGGGTAAGATAATCTCAAGAAAACAGACCAGGAAAATTCAGAAAATCATAGATCTAGAAGGAATCTTAAGGGTAATCAAGTTCATCCCCTCATTTTACAGAATGAAGAAACTGAGACCCAGAGAAGCTAATTGACTTTCCCAAAGTTACTCAGAGAGTAATGTGGTGGAGTTAGTGTTCAAAGCCTACATTTTAGGCAGCATGGTTATAACAAATATTTATTGTCTGTTGTATAGAATGGGGCAGCTGGATCATGCAGTAGATACAGTGCCTGACGTGGAGTCAGGAAGACTTATCTTCATGAATTCAAATCTGGCCTCAGATACTTACTGTGTGACCTTGGGCAAATCACTTAGCCTTGTTTGCCTCAGTTTCCTCATCTGTAAAATGAACTTGAGAAGGAAATGGCAACCATTCCAATCTTTTGCCTAGAAAAACACAAATGGGGTCACAAAGTGTCAGACACAACTGAAATGACCGAATAACAACAAATTGTGCAGAACACTGAATGAAATACTGCGAGAGATAGAAACTGCAGTTCAAAGTTCAAGGGGGAAGCTCATTACTGACTGAGGGAGAGGATTCAGAGAGGTTAATTGGTGAAGATGCTCGCTTGAGTTGGGCTCTAAAGCATCTTTTGGGTGGGGAGAGAATTCTGATCATAGGGAAATGTGTAAACAGAGACATGTTGGTTTGGGAGAGGGTACAGAGTATTTTAGAGGCAGTTGTATATTACATTCCCCCACCATGCCTAGCATAGTATTATATACCTAGTCAACATTCAATATAGGTTAATTGAATTAAATTGGGAATTTGAAGCCTATTGTCTTTAGTTTTCAGACACTCTTTAAGGTTATACCTACCAAAATAATAGCACTTATTTTTTTGTGAAAATTTTATACAGCAATATGCATTTTCTAGAATCAACAAATAACAAGGAAATCTATTTCTGAAATAATTTCCTCCTAAATCTCAGTTCTACCTCTTGCTAAGTTTTTTTCAGCTGTAAAATGAGGGGTGAGATAGATGACCTCTAAAGTACTTTCTGCTTGAAATTTATCATCCTACCCATAGCTAAGTTTATAGAAACACTAAATCAAAAACTATTAGAGCAGAAAGGGGCTTTAAACCTCTAGTCCAACCCTCTTATTTTAGAGATGAAGTACCAAAGAGATGGGAAAAAGTCACCTTACAGTTGTATTGAACTTTTATTTCTTACCTCTCACTCTTTATCTTGCATATAAGGAGCTGACCATAGAGGAAATAAAAAGGAGGATGTCATAAAATGAAAGGAAATTATTTAGCTCAATACACAAATCTGACAGGAGGTTCATTCCTACCCTAAGGGAAATGACAGAAAAATACAGGCACTCCTTAAAGTGAAGAGGGATTTAGAATGAAAAATCAGGCTTTTGACCTCTGTAGCCTCAATTCTACTGGCTCTTTTTTGAGTGACCAGGAAGGAAGTGACACAGTGTGAGGACAGACATGAAGCAGGAGAGGGGGTGGGAGACTTTTTCTTTAACGTGGATAAAAATTTTATGTAACCTCAGTCTCTGTATTTAGCACATCCGCCATCCATCATTTGCAGAGGGAGCAGTGAAAATGTGGCAGCTTTGTGTGGGGATGAAGGAAATATGAGTGGCTTTCTTGGTAGCAAGGCATGGTGGAGCGAGACGGCAAGAAGCTATATATAATACCTGTAGGCCAAGCCTGCTGGTGTCAGCTTAAAAACAAATTTGAGAATGGGAAATTGTTAAATTGTTAACATACGCTGAAGCCTTCTGAGGTGTGAGTGAATGAAAGGAGAGCTGTGAAAATGTACAGTTCCAGTCCTTCTGTTCTTCCTAAGAATTTCCCAGCCTACAGACTCAAAGATCCCAGCAATGGAAAACGACCTGTCATGTTAGGACACGGAGTCTCTCTCCCCATCAGGACAATGTTGGAACTTGGGATATTGAAAAGGGTTGTGTCCAGCCAATTTTACACGATAAATGAAGAGGCTTCCTTAGGACTATGATGTAAGAGCCAGAGCTGTCAATGAAGCCTTCTAGACATTCGACTGCATTTTTACAGTGTAGGTGTATCTGAGATCCAAAATTGGCTTATTGTTTTCTATTTATTGTCACCCCACAGTTCTTCGGTTTTACTAAGGGAACTTTTTTTTTAAAACAGATTGTACCGTTTAAGGCTCACACTGAGAGAGATCTGTCTGTATTAGATGCTTCATTTGACATTAAGTGACCTGTTTGAATTTCACTAGACCTGAAGTCAGGAGACCTGGATTCAAGTCCAAGTTCAATTCAATTCCAGAAGCATTTATTAAGCACCAAATGTGTATAGCTGGGTACTTAGGTGGTGAAATGGATAGAGTGCCAGGCCTGAAGTCAGGAAGATTTATCTTTGTTAGTTAAAATCTGGCCTCATGTATTTACTAGCTGTGTGACCCTGGTTAAGTCACATAACCTTGTTTGCTTCAGTTTTCTCATCTGTAAAATGAGCTGGAGAAGGAAATGACAAACCACTCCAGTATCTTTGCTAGGAAAACCCCAAATGGGGTCACAAAGAGTTGTACATGACTGAAATGACTGAATAACAAAATCTGTGTACAAGGTTCTGAAGACACAAAAACAAAACAAAAAGAACTTATGACTACAGCATATACACAGATAATAAATACAAGGTTATTTAAGAAGTGATCGTTAATTCACTAATGGGGGTGGGGAGTGGGAGGGAAAGAGTTCTCAAAGGAGGTAACACCAGGATTTGGTCTTAAAGAGAGCTAAGAGGTAGAGATGAGGAGTGAGTTTATTCTGGGCATGGGGGACAGCCCATGTGTGGGGATATTGCTGTGAGGGATGCTATGGTGAGTTTGGAGAACAGCAAATAGGCTGATTTGGCTTTAATATGGAATGTGCAAAAGGTGATAAAGTGATATAAATCTGAAAAGGTAGACTGAAGTGAGATAGTGAAGGATTTTGGATAGTAAGGTGAGTGTATCTTAGAGGTAATATATGGCCACTGAAGATTCTTGGGCAGGGGAGTGACAGTCAGACTATATTAAGATTTTCTCTTTCTCTTTCCCTTCCTTCCTTCCTTCCTTCCTTCCTTCCTTCCTTCCTTCCTTCCTTCCTTCCTTCCTTCCTTCCTTCCTTCCTTCCTTCCTTCCTTCCTTCCTTCCTTTCTTCTAATTTTTAAGAGGTTCAGGGTATGCCTCATGTTCTTGTACAAAGTACTTGATAAAGTTTTTGGCAGGATCTGATGAAGTATGCAAAGCACTTTGTACCATAAAGTGCTGTAAGGCAAACAATTTAAAGATTGAGAGAGGAGGAAGGCTGGCTGATATTTGTGAAGATGTCTGTATCCATCTTTATAAACATACATATTGTTGTCCATTAAATTTTATATGTACACGTACATATAATTAAAAACAAGAATATGCGATGTCATCATTGTGCGTATTTGTTCTGTAGAGGATACACCCAATATGCTGGAGTGTGTGTGTGTGTGTGTGTGTGTGTGTGTATTTAAATATTTTATAGCCAAAAGTGCAGCACCAGAGCTGTTCATCCATTGCCCCTCTTTCTTCTTGCTACATGACCATCCTATCTCCTTTTCTGATCAGATATTTTCTGGGTAATGCTTATTGTTCTACTTATGTGTACAGGTCATCATTGGTAATATTCCCTATAAGCTCTTCAAAATGTGGAATGGATTTCCCTGAGAGATGGTAATTGTATCTCATTGGAGGTCTATAAACAGAACCTGATGACTATTTGCCAAGTATTTTATAGTAGAGATTCCTTTCTGGTATGGGTTGAGACTTCTTCAAAATTCCAGATTCTGTGATGTAGTATGGTATAGTGAAAAGAGGACTATAACTGGAAGCAGAGAATTTGGGTACGAGTCCTAGCTCTATTTCTTATTATCTCCTCTGGGTCTCGTTTTCCTCAGTTTCGTAAAATTAAGAGTTGGATTAAATCAAATCCAACAAGCATTTATTAAATGCTTTCTTTGTGTAAGGTTTTATGTTTGGTACTAGAGATACAAAGACAAAACAAAAACAAAATCCTAGTCCCTGGCTTCAAGGAGCTTACATTCGATGGGGGTGGGGGGGGCAAATGCAACATGTCAACAGACAAGATGATTTCAGGAGAGAGGGGATATGAAAGGAAAGGAAAAGATCAGGAAAGATTTTCTTTTTTTTTCTTTTTTTTTTAAAGCAATCGGGGTTGAGTAACTTGCTCAAGGTTACACAGCCAGTTGTTTCTGGGTGTGGTGCTGAGTATCTGAGCCCGGATTTGATCCAGGTCATCCTGACACTGGAGCCAGTGCTCTTACTTGCTGAGCCGCCCCTAAGCAATTGGGGTTAAGTAACTTGCTCAAGGTTACACGGCCAGGTGTTTCTGGGTGGGTGCTAAGTGTCTGAGCCCGGGATTCGATCTCCAGGTCGTCCTGACACTGGAGCCAGTGCTCTTACTCGCTGAGCCACCTGGCCTCCCCCAGGAAAGATTTTCTATAGAAAGGTGATGCATGAGCTGGGTGGGCCTTGAAGAAAGCTAGAATTTTAAGAGTAGGTGTGAGGAACTGGTGCATTTGAGGTGTGGAATGCAGCCTGGCAATGAAGGAGGCTGAAGGTGGACTGCCTAATTCAGGGGAGAGCAAGTAGGACAATATGACTTTTAAAGTTCCTTCCAGTTCTAAATCTGTCACCTTTTTAACTTAATTTTACACTATCACAGAATTTCAGAGTTGAGGAGGACCCCATCAGTCATCTAATCCAAGTTATACCCAAAAGGAATTCTCACTAAGACATATCTGAGGGGCAGCTAGGTAATGCAGTGAATAGAGCATTGGCCCTGGAGTCAGGAGGACCTGAGTTCAAATCTGGCCTCAGATACTTTATACACTAGCTATGTAACCTTGGGCAAGTCACTTAACCCCAATTGCCTTGCCTTGCCCCTTCTAAAAAAGAAAAAAAGACATAGCCATATAGTCTCAGCTTAAAGATCATCAAATAGAGCTTCCTAGCTTCTCTAGGGAACCCTCATCACTTTTGAATTGCTTTAAATTGTTAGGAAGTTTTTCCTGACATGAAGCCTAAATTTATCTCCTAGCAACTTGTACCCAGTGTTCCCAATTCTGCCCACAAGGGCCAAACAGAACAAATCTAAACCCTCTTGCCTACGCCAGTATAGCAGCAAGCACCCCAGCATCCCCAGGGTGGCTGCCAACACAGGTTCTTAGATCTGCTTTGATAAAGGAAAGCAACTCAAAATGGGTTAACGAGCTTACTTTAATCAGTCAAACATATATAGTCTACCTAGTTCAGGGGAAAAAAGTCAGCACCCTGAACTTCAGAATATACAGACAGAATTATCAAGACAGAGAAACAGATCAAGTAGACAGCTTCCAAACTGTCCAACCATTACATCCATCCCAAATCAACATCTGGGTTTTTCAAAGCGGGGAGTTGGGGGAGGGAGGCTCTCAACAACCAACGGCTTCCCAGAGTCTCATATGATCAAATCACAGAACACTTCTCAAAGTGAGCACCCAAAACAAAGCTACACATCAGGGCTTATATAGCCTTCTCCTGGCTCAGAGAATGTAACAACCTTCTTGACTCACTGGCCAATGAAGAAATATCTACTGAAAAACAAGCCTCCCACCCCAGGATCCAGGTGCACTTTAGCCTAGGGGCAGGGAAGATCTTTAAATTTGCATTCCCATTACAGCCAGCTTAATTAGTAATAATAATAATTAGCAATTAATAAAATACTTATGAATTACCTCTTAATGGATCTCCCTACCTTTGGTCTCTCTCTTCTTCCAGTCATCCATCACACAGCTATGAAAATCATTTTCCTAATGTATGTACCTTACTAGCTCATTCCTTGACCCCTAAATCTTCAATGGCTCCTATTGAATAAAGGACAAACACATTGCTTTGGTTTTCTGTCTGGATCCAACCTACCTTTGAAGCCTTATCTTACATTTCTCCTCTTCATGATAGCTAAAGTGAATGACTTGACATATTAGATTCCTGTCCCAATGCCCATGTTGTCTCCATTAATTACCTGGTGTTGTTTAGTCATTTCAGTTTTGTGCAACTCTTTGTGACCCCTTTGGGGTTCTCTTGGGAAAGATATTGGATTGGTTTTCCATTTCTTTCTCCAGCTCATTTTACAAATGAAGAAACAGAGGTAAACAGGGTTAAGTGTCTTACCCAAGGTCAGACAGTGTTTGAGGCTGGATTTGAACTCAGGTCTCCCTAACTTTATGTATGATTCTCCATCTACTGCTCCACCTAGCTGCCCTGCATCAATCAATCAATAAGTATTTGGTCAGTGCCTATTATGTGCCCAGATAGTGGTGGATTCTAGGAATACAAAAACAAGAATGAAACAATTCATGCTTGAAATGAACTTTGACCCTCCCTTTCCCTATTTCTGCCCATTTTTGTCTTGGTCTTCTTTTTCTTTTTTTTTCTTTTTTATCTTATTTTATTTTTTGACAATCTGCACAGCATGATGTTCTTTACTGAGACACAGTGGCAGTTTTCTTATATAAAAATGGGTGAGACTTTAATTAATTTCTCTGTGACAGGCACTGGGACCTGAATTCATACCTTTTAGTCACTGACTTTCTTTCAAGTGTCAGTTGCCACCTCCTCCAAGTCACTTACCCTTTTTAGGTCTCAGGTTCTGAATCTGTAAAATGAGGGGAATGGACTAAGTGACATTCTGCTTGACTCTGTCATTCACAAAGGAGGGACTATTTATATGAAAATTGAACAAGCTATCATTGAATTAAGTTGTCACTTGCACTGTCTCCAATTTAAATCAGGGGAAAAGAAAAAGCCCACCATGATGAATACAACAGAAGGTTGACCTGGAGTTCTGAAGGTTTCTCATTTACTTCATGTATTTTTGCTTGTCCAATCTTGAACTTAATTTTACTTATTAGTTTATAAAGTTTGCCTGCTATTACTTAAAGCCTTTGGGTCATGGTAAAAGCTGCCTTCGATTATGTGTGGTTTTTCAGAGATGCGGATGTCTAAGGCCTATTTTTCTTTTCATTCATTGTGCTATGTAATAGAAGCAAAGATTATGTTAAGGTGCAGTATAGTGTCAATGCAACATTCACCATGCCCACAATCACTATAAATATACCTGCATGGTACTCAAGAACAAAATATAACAGACTCTCCATATAGAAGCCAGAAGCAAAATATTTATTCAGACACCAGAAAACCAAATCCCAAAACCAGTAAGCTGATTCCATTATAGTAGCAAAGAAGTTAATAAGCCACAATAGCACAGAGAGCCACAGCATCCTTTAGCCTTCCCACAAACCAACAAAAAACCAACATTTACTCACAAGCCTAACTGACTCCCTTGGATGTGTTCTTTTCTCCTCCCTAGCTCTAACTCCCAGTTTTCTGTGGGCTCTGCTCCACCCTCCAGCAAACTCCTCCCACCATGGGCTCCATGTGATGGCAGAGCTCATTTTCAAAGCAGGGAAGGTCTTCAAATTTCCTTAGGCTTATTAAGGGGCAGGAAAGATCTTTAAATTACCATTACCATTACAGACACTTAGGTTATTTCATGGCTATTGCCAGTATGGGATGATCTCTACAAGGCAAATGGAACAAGTTGGTGTGATAGCTAAGATTATGAATTTAAAGTTAAGAAGAATTTAAAGTAGGGTTCAAATCCTACCTCATACTATCACTAGCTTTGTGATCCAACTGAATATTGGATGTCTTGAATTACCTGATGCTAGTATGAAAATATGTGATTTGTTTGTAACTGAATTTTATTGATGTGCTATTTGTTCATGCTTTTTTGTTTCTGCTATATTCATACTTATTTGTTGACATGTGAAAAAGTCATTGGTACTTTCATGATTTGAATTCAGGTCTGTTGCTTAATATTATTTTGCTGATGTACAATACATTAATTCTATGGAACATGGTTTGCTGTATTAATGTAATTCACTGATTGCATTAATATTCAAGAATGGTGCATGTGGTACAATGTATAAAACATATAAGGGTAGTTGAGTTCAATTTTTACACATTTACAATGGAAAAGCATAGAAATCCATTATTGGGAGTAGATCCAGACTTTAAGATTGAAGACATTTTAAGGTAGGAGTATTGTGAAGTTTAAATGAGACAATAGATGTAAAGCACTTTACAAACCTTAAACTGCTATATAAATGCCAGTTATTATTACTACTACTAATTATTATTACTATTAAAAGTGATCATAATTATTATCCTGCAGTTACCAGGATTCCAGGCTGCTGATGCTTTCATTCCCTAAGCCTTCTACTGCACTCCTGCTGAGCTTAAGAAATATTTATGGAGCAATACAGGGGGGTGCTGGTAAATGTTTAATAACTGAGCTTTACAGGGAAAAAAAGTATGCAGGAACACTTTTAAGTTTAATCTGAATAATTAATAATCTGGCAAATCTAAATAATCAACAAAACAATAAATAAAACCTTGATTTGTAGTGATTTCTGAAGTATAAATGCTTATGTTGAAAATTTAACAGTTCATTCAGAATTGCTCCAGGATATGCTTGTTTTAAGGATATTGTGAAAAAAATATGAATGATTTGGAAGAGTGCACAATTAAGGTCACTAGTTTTAAGACAGGTCAGATGGGTTTTGATGTATTATACCTCAATAAATCTCACTCATTTTGATTTCTTCTTTTAAAAAATGGTGCCATGTTGAACACTAAGGATTAAAATGAACATTTACTACTTTAGAAGAGCTATAGATCAAAAATAAACATCACAAGTTACCAAAATAACTTCCAGGCATAGGGAATTAAAATCTTAAATCCAGGAACCCATTAATAAAAACATGAAGACAAAGAGATGGAGGTAGTTTAATCTTTGTGTGTCTGCCAGTATGTAACTCAGGGCTCTGCTCTTCAAGGGGACTTAAAAATGTGTGTTTGAATTCCTTACTATTGAATAACTTATCTACTTCTTTAAGGTCTTGATGAGTGAATGTCGAGTCTACAGAAAAGGGAAAAGCTAAGCCATCAAGTGAAAGTGAAAGCCCCATTGAGGTCCCAGAACCCTTACATGTAAAACAAGCCAGAAAGAATATAAATATGTTTTGATGGAGAGCTATGGAACGGTGGAGAGGACATTGGACCTGAGGTCTGAGATTGGGGATAGATGTTTGAGAGCATTTATTTACATAAATCTATTTAGCAGTGGATCTCCCCACTCTAGCCTCCAAAGTAGGAAATCCTTTTCTTTTTCTGATTCACTTGATAACTCCTGCATAGTCCCCAGTCTGTGGTGATACACCTCACCACACTCTACAAGCTTCATTTTTCAAACTACATTTCACATGGCTACTCAAGATAAAGCTTAACCACTTCCTCCTTTCTGTGCTCATCATGTCGGATCTTCAAACATGAACTTTCTCACCAAAGGTTTCAGTTCCTATGCAAAGCATGGAATTTGTCATTCAAAGGAGTCTTATATTCCTGGGTGTTAATAAAAAGCTCTGTACCAAAGTTTCAAGCTGATTGAAAGGGCTTTCAACTCATGTAACTCATTTATCTCCAGATGCACGCACTTTGCCTATCTCAACAAAATATACGACATGGAATGAAAATGGCATCGCATCTTCATTTGCTTTAATCACCTTCTTCTGTAGTTGACTCTATAGCCCTAGAGCTTGGTGGGGAGAAGTAACTTATTATTTTAAGGAGACTCAGGTTCTTTTGTGGGGGAAAAATAAGTCATTATGGAACTGAAAAATTAGAGAAACAGGAGTTAGAAGACACCACAGCTATCATGTAATACAACGTAAAAGGTAATACAATATGTTATGTCTGTCTCCTCTCTACAACACTCTGACCAGTGGTCATCCAATCTCTGTTTAAACCCCTTTAATGTCAGGGAGCTCAGTGTGATGCAGCTGAGAAAAGTGCTAGACTTAGAGTCAGAAGATGTGGGTTCCAATCTCAACGCTGCAATTTAATAACCTTGGGCAAATTAATAAAGTTCCATGGACCTCAATTTCTTCATCTACAAAATGAGGTGGTTGGACTGGATGGCTTTTAAGTTTTGTTCCAGGTTGAAATGAACTCGCTGCCTGATGAATTAGCTCATTATCTTTTTAGACAGCTGTGGCTTTAAAGAAGATATTCCTTGAATTGAACTAAAATCTGATGTCTTATCCTTTCTATTCTTTGATCATGGTTCTGTTCTCTAAAACTACACAGAGTAAATTCATTCTGCCTTCTAAGTAAGAGCCTTTAAAATGTTTGAAGATGGCAAGTGTATCCTCTCCAAATCTCCCGTTTCTTCAATTGTTCTTGGTCACATCCCATTTCACTCACTGCAGTTGGTCATTATTCTTCCAGAATTTGGGCATCCAGATGTAAACACAACACTCTCTGGGATCTGACCAGTACTATCAGATTAGTTCCCCCTTTTTTCAGAACTTTAGGCTTCCTATTCCTGACTGTACAATCATAATATTAAGCTTTCTTAGGTGCCAAAATCCACTACTGGTCCTTTTTATTCTAGAACACCAACCTTCATTTAGAAGAAGAATTGAAAACACACATTTTACCTCCATGTTCCTCAGTTTCCAGTCAAGGATTTAATAGTTCCTAGTAATCCTTTCTAAATTTTTTTCCCCCTGATACTATCATTTTGGCCTCATATAGGATCACCAGAAGTGGATGAATTTGGCAGCTTTGGTCAACCTCATCAGGCTCTTTGACAGATCATAAACATATGCTCCCTGACTGTGCATGTCATATTTATGTTTTGAGGCCTCTCTAGCCCCCATTTGGGTATCACTGAACAACCAAGATACATCTGCAGCAGCTAGTTGGCTCAATGGATGGTGCCCCTGGACCTGGAGTCATTTAGAATTCAGTCAAATCCTGCCTTAAAAACTTAACCAACTATGTGAGGCCAATCATTAATCACTGTGAGTTTGTTTCTATACCATAAAATTGGGGAATAATAGTACCTACTTTCCAGAGTTGTTGTGAGGATTAAACGAGATCACATGGAAAGTGTTTTTTGCTATATTATTATATAAATGATGACTTGATAATTTAATTTATACAATAAATTTTTAAACATAAATAAATATTGTTAATCTCTTTCCCTTGAGGCCAGTAAATTTTCTTTAAGCCTGTTTGTGTTGGAGACTAGCTGGTTTTATCAGAATTTCTTTGGAAAGAAGGAACTCACCTAACTTGGAGAATAAACTTTTCTCTCTCCCTTTGATGCTGTTGCCTCTGACTCTGTTAAAAGAAGAAATCCTCAAAGGTACTCTAAACGACATCTATAAATCACAAAATCTCATCAGGAGGAGAATCTAAGCTCCCAGGATCATGGATCTGGGGTTCTTGCCAGGAACTTACGCGAAGGAAGTACCTTATGATGAGAAGTTTTTGTTTCATTTTGAATTCTTGCACCTAGCATCTGTTGAGACCTGAAGGCAATGCTGTGGTATTCACCTAAGAAACCATTCATGACTGATCTCATTTAAATCAACAGGGACTCAGTCATAAGTTCTCAATAGTATGCCTAGCACCCAGCAAAACAAAACACTGTAGTAAACAAATATTCACTAGATATATTGTCTTAAGCCAGATTTTGAGCGAATTAGTGAAAAGGAATAAGACCTTTCAGCAAGGCCAGTCTTCATGTACTTGTAACAGTCATGTTGTATATTTTGAGGGCCCTGCTGACACAAAATATCTCCCCTGGCCAGGTCCTGGTGACTGAAATTCTATTATTCCTTTCAGTTCTTGTCCCTGAGTTCCTTCCTGTTCACATTTGAAATTAAAAAAAAGTTTGGGAGGAGAAACACATTACACGAACTGACATTAAGGTATTTATAGCTTTTTCCATAATGAAAATATTTGGAGTGAGGAGGGAAAGGACACAACAAGATGGAGGGAAGAGATGAAACAAAAATTTTGGCCTACTTACCAAATTGCTTAGTGGAAACCTAGGCTGTTGGCTAGAACTGTTTATTGAAACCCATGGAGGCAGAGCACTATACTATCTAGTGTGGGAGTATAAAAGAGTTCTTACAAACATAGCTTCTGCCCTCAAGAAACTTGTAAGATTGTGAGAGAGACCCAAAACCTAACATACTTGGAGAATAGCTGGGATATGTTGGAGAGCATATCAACTAATGGAAAACCATGGTATTTACAATTAGAGGTGGGATGAGAGCGGACAATTAGGATGGATAGGGAAGAGAAGACAAATTTATTAAATTCCCATTTTGCTTTCCCTTTTTCTACCAAGGAGAATGAACTTTGGACCAAGACAGACTTAACACAAGTAGTCAGCCTACATTTAAAACTCAATATAAATGAGTATATGGTAAGCCATGACGTTACTGTCCTCTAGGGTTCTACACAATCATGTCTGGTTACAACTACATCCCAGAACACTGGAAAAACAGCCAAAGTGGTAGGTATTATTGTTGATCCACTATGAGTGATCTTTGAAAGATCATTGAGAAAGATAGAGGTTCTATAGGTCTGGTGATGGGCAAATATCTTGATTTCCAAAAATATATATATAGAGAGAGAATGGAGTAGAGTTGTTCAATGAAGGACTGTGCGATTAGCTTTGGTTCTTGACAATATTCTAGAATATGTTATTAAAGGACTGGTTTGTGAGCACTCAAAAAGGGATTCAGTGATATTCCCAAGAGCACGTCTTTTAAATTACCCTCATTTACTTTGTGTATAGAGTTACTAAATCTACAGATCAAGGAATATTGTAAACACAGCATATCTGGATTTAAGTAAGGTACTTGATGAAATCTCTAATGATAGCGTACTTGAGATGGAAAGACAGAGGAAGACTAGGATGATGGTACATTTAAGTGGAACTGGAGCAAATTGAATGACTGGTCTTAGAGCATATTCATTAATAGGTCTTGCACACAGTAGGTACTTAAGGCATAATTAGTTGAATTGAATTTTCTTACTATCAACTAACCAATAAGCATCTATTAAGAAACTATCATTTCTCAGGCAATATGCTAGGCAATAAGGACAGAGATATAAAAAAATGAAATTATCCCTACTCCCTAAGAGCTTACATTCAATTGCATATGTGTGCATGTGTATGTATATGTATATATGTGTGTATATATATTTATATATACATATAAATACACAAATTCAAAATAAAGATGACAGTTAAAAGTTGAGTAGGGAGTTAGGGACTACAAGAAAGGAGTACTTGTTTTGATGAGAGGGATTTCATGAGAGAGAAGCAAGAGTAGAGTTCATTCCAGGTGGGGGAATGGACAGTTAAGAGACACAGCGATGTAAGAGGGAGTGCCAGGGAGAAGACCAGTTTGATGAAACCATAGACTACAGAAAGAAGAATTTTGCATAATGAAGCTGACAAAATAGGTTGTAGCCAGTTGATGAATGATTTTAAAAGTCAAACAAAGTTTATATCTTTGTCCTATAGGCAATAAGGAGTCAAGTGGAGTACATTGAAGCAGCTAGGTGACATAGTGAATAGAGTGCTGGGTCTGGAGCCAGGAAGACTCATCTTCCTGATTTTAAATCTGGCTCCAGAAACTTACTAGCTATGTGACCCTGGGCAAGTCACTGAATCCCATTTGCCTCAGTTTCCTCATCTGTAAAATGAGCTACAGAAGGAAATAGCAAAACACTCCAGTATCTATGCCAAGAAGATGTAAAGTGGGGACACAAAGGGTCAGACACAACTGGACAACAAACAGTGGAGTATATTGAGTAGGGCAGTACCAGATCTGTGCTTTAGAAAGACCATTTTGGCAGCAGTGAAAAGGATGGAATGAAGTGGAGAGAGACGAGACAGGGAGGACAGAAAGGAGGCTGACGGTAAAAATCCAAACTGCCTCATACCTGACAAGAAAGTACATTCATTCATTTATGCTTTCCTTACTTCTTCTGATTCTACAGTGGTTTCTCCAAAATTATGAATTCATGTATCCCATAAAATAATTATTAGTCAAATTTGGTGTAGAGCCCAAATAGGCAGTATTTGAGGATGTATGACACTTTTTTGAGGAAGCCCCCAGATCCTCTGTGAGCCCCCAAATACACTGAGATTGCCTTTAGAAGGTTGAAGATTAGGAAGGAGGTACATTAGGAGTCTATTGATGGAAGCAGCCAAATAAATCTTTTGGATGCTTCAAAACTGATTGAACAAAAGACTGGCCTTGGATGAAGGGTATGGAAGAGATTTGTTTGCAGAGTCAGGTTGAAAGTTTCCTGCAAAAGTACCCACCTGGGGAATCTGAAAATACAAATCCTGATGAAAAGAATTACAGGTCACCATCCCAGCTATCACAATTCTTCCCAATTATCTAGCTCATGGTTTGTCCCTTTGGGAAGAAATTCCCATTCTGAATGTGCTAATTTCCTTCATATTTGCTCTCAAGGCAGTAAATGGAGAGAGTGGTAGTGCCAGGGTCAGTATACTCTGACTGCAGCCTCAGAAGAACCCAGAAACGGTCATGTAAAGTGAAAGCTCCCTCAGACAAAAGAGAAATGGAACTCTTTCCTTTTTCTGCCTTTTAAGGCATTTCCAAGGGGCTGTGTAAAAAAGCAGTGCCTTGTGCATACCCATGCATCTCCTGGAAGCCTCTGGAAGGATTTCAGGATAGAGACAAGGGGGGCTTCTTGGGTAGCACATGGCAAAGTCAAATAATTTGAGGTTTGTTCTTGGATATTCCTCAGACTAATGACTTTGGACAAGTCACTAAACATTTTTCATTTGGAATTATTATTGTTGTTATTTTTTGGTCTGGTAACTAAGGAAAAATGAATTCCTTGACTTGTGTTCCTCTGCTGTCACTGAGGCAAATAAAACTGTAGTGTCTGCCACTCCTCAGAGACGGTAGGGAATGACTGACCTTGCTAAACACCAGGATCACTGAGATTTGGAAAAGTTAATAGCCTCACATAAAATCTCCATCATTCCCTGCCGGGGAAGGTGCCTATATTTCTGTTATAAATCTTGGTTATTAAAAAAAAAACCAACTCTGATTTTAACAGTCTAAAGGCTTTCTTAGCTTCCCTTGGGAAACGATTTACATCAAAACACTCTTTGATATTCAACCTAAATTTTGACTTAAGTGTGATTGCACCTCATTCTTCACCTGCATCTCATGTTATTTTCTTTTCATCTTTGGTGTTGTTAGCTTTCCTGCCTCAATTCAGACATGATTAAATCAAGTTATCACAAGATCATAGGCTTTAGAACTGAAAGGGGTGTCAGAGATGCACTAATTCAACCCACTCTTTTTATACATGAAGGAATTGAAGCCCAGAGATGGGAAGAGACTTGACCAAAGTGGCACAGGTGGACAAACAGGGAGTCAAAACCAGGTCACAGAAATTGAAATCTGATCCTCTTTCCTGCAGCAAAGTGTACTGCACAGTCCTTAAAATCAAGATCTTTCAATATCTTTGCAGGCTGACGGCAGTCAGGTTATCTGGAGAGCCCTCTTTAAAGGGCTTTTTTTAAAGGGATTTTTTTTAAGGATTGTCTGTAGCAGGAGTTCTTTTCCTGGGATCCATAGAACTCTCTACCCTCCCCCAGGGGGCCATAAATAGATTTCAGGATGGTCCATAAGTTTAGATGGGGGAAAAATATAGCTTTATTATAGCTTTATTTTCATTAACTTTTGGTATCCTTTGAAATACTATGCATTTTATCTTATGGATTTAAAAACATTATTCTGAGAAGGGATGCAATGTCTTTGTCAGACTTCCAAAACAGTCCAGGGCTGACTAAAGCGTAAGAAACCCTGTTCTATATCAGGGAAAACTTCTGATTGGCTTTGGGGGGGGACTGAGGCTTCTTTTTTCTCACCTGACCCATGGGACTGATGGTGAGGTCACAGCAGTAGTGAACTAGGATGTGTGTCTAGGGTTTTCATGTCACTTTGTATGAACAACAGCATAAAGATGTTGTTAAAGTACCAAGTCATTCTTTCTGGTTCATTTCCCAGATTTCCTCTCTAAGGTACGTTTCACCCACAATATCAGGTGCCTTCTGATGTTGTGAGGCTATACCTAATGGGCTCCATGTTCCTGACTTTTCTTACCCATCTATAGGAAGGTCTATAGGACCATTCAATAATTCTCAGTACTTAGCTTGGATTAAAATTTAGAAAGGATTCATGAATAACCTTTTTGCCTTCTGTGTGAAATCTTACCATAGGATCATGGACAGGGGTGTGCTAGAGTCAGATCAAATCTGCTTAGCAATCAGTGAGAGCTGATTGTTAAATTTTCAGTGTAAGTACCAGCACTTTGAAAATTAGCAAACATTATAGATCAAGATTAGATTTATAGTGTTGTTGCTGACCTAGACTTAAGAAAGTGATGTAGAAAATGTTAATAATGCAAATTAAACTTGAAAGTATGTTGTGGGTACATTATACCCCCTGAAAGTCAATTGTTAAATATTTACCAGCATACTACTAATAATACATAAAACTCAAATAGAATTTAGAGATTATATAATTCAATGCTTTCATTTTAGATATGAAGGGACATTGATAAGCTGGAGGATGTTCAGGGTAGGGCAACCAGGATCATGAAGGGCCTTGAGGCAGCCCATGCTGTCTGAGGTCCAATTGAAGGAACTAGGGCTGCTGCCGAGAATCAAATGAGATAACATAGGTAAAGTGCTTTGCAAACTCGGGCTGAAATAGATTAAGTGACTTACATAGGACCAAATATCTAGTAAATATCTGAGGAAAGATTTGAACTCAGGTCTTCCTGACTCCAAATCCAGCACTCTACCACTATGACACAGTGGTCTGGAAAAGAAAAAGCTGATGATGGGCCTTGTAAAGTATTTGAAACGCTGCCATGTTAAGGAGAAATTAAACCTGATCTGTTTGGCCCCAGAAGGCAAGATTAGGAGCCAGGGGTGGGAGTTGTGACAAGACAAATTTAGGCCCTGACTAGGAGGCGGAGGTGGGGTGGGAATTTTTGTTTAGTCATTTTTCAGTTAGGTCTGACTCCATTTGGGGTTTTCTTGGCAGAGATACTGCAGTGGTTTGCCATTTTTACAGATGAGAAAACTGAGGCAAACAGGGTTAAGTGACTTGCCCAGGGTCACACAACTTGTAAGTGTCTGAGGTCAGATTTGAAAATCAGGAAGATGAGTCTTCCTGACTCCAGGCCTCACCCTCTACCCACTATGCCACCTAGTTGGTCAAGGGTGGGAAACTTCCAAAAATTAAAACTGTCCAAAAAGCAAATGGGTTGTCTTGGGAGATAGTGGTCTTCTCTTTATTTAAAGCCTGGATGACCACATGTCAGGGTGCTTGTTGGGGATTCTTTTGGGGGCTGGACTAAATAGTCAGTGGGGTCCCCAGAGACAGCTAGGTGGAGCAGTGAATATAGCATGGGACCTGGAATCAGGAACACCAGAGTTCACTGTAAGATACTTACTAGTTGTAGGACCCTGAGCAAGTCACTTAATATCACTTAACCTTTTATCTCAGTTTCCTCAGCTGTAAAATGAGCATAGTAATAACACTCACCTTGAAGAGTTGTGAGGATCAAATGAGATGTTTGTAAGGAGTGCTTAGCATAGTAGATGCTCTGTAAATACTTAATCTCTTCCTCTCCACACCTGCTCAGTCTGGAATTCTATGATTCTGTAATTTTCTACTCCTCTAGGAGAAACATCCAGAAACGTAGGTGGCATATGCGCTTCTCACGTTTCTTCAGGTGTTTGTTCCTGAAAAAAAAGCTGATATATAGAGTGGTTGAACTATATTCCCGAAGTAATTCAGGGAGGCACTAATAAGAAAAACAACTAGGGGTGGCTAGGTGGCCCAGTGAATAGAGCACTGGCCCTGGAGCCAGGAGGACCTGCGTTCAAATCCAGCCTCAGACACAACACAAAAAATAGCCATGTGACCTTGGGCAAGTCACTTAACCCCAATTGCCCCTCCAAAAAAAGAAAAAAAAGAAAAACAACAGACATTTCTCTTGCATTGTAAAGTTTGTAAGGCATCTTATGTCATTAATTTGAGTAAAACAAGTCTATGGGGTAAAGCACTACAGATATTTGTATTCCTCATTTTCGAGGAGGAAAAATTGAGACTCAGAGAAATTGAATAATTTCTGCAAGATCACATAAGACATTACTATCTCATATTCATTTTATATGTAAAGATAATAATAATAGATAATGCATAGTGCTCTAAAATTTTCGAAGTGTTTTATCTATATTCTCTAATATAATCCCCATAAGGTAGGTATTATTATTATCACAGTTTTATATAGGTGAGGAAACTGAAGCTGATAGAGGGGGAATAAATTGCCTGTGGTCACACAACTGTTAAGTACCTGAGACATAATTCGAATTCAGGTCATCCTACTCCATGTCCAACATTCTAGCGATTATGACACTTGTGTATATATCCTATGTACATGTTGTATCTATCTCCCAATAGAATGTAAGTTCCTTGAGGACAGGTATGCTTTCATTTTTATTTTTTCCCAGTGCCTTGTCCATAGTATGCATTTGATAAATGTTTGTTAATTGATTGCTTAAAATGTCAGGGAAGGGGATTAGAATATTGGTCTTGATTTCTCAACCAGAACACTCTCTAATATGTCAAGTTTCAACCGTATATGTTCTGACACCCAAATCAAGAGCTCTCCCCACTTTAGCAAATCATCTCCTATTTCTTTTTGCTTATCATCACTAGACTGCTTCATTACTTGTACCTACAAAGAACCCTAAGTAAGCCAATACCTAAGCCAAGAGTAGAGCTCAGGTCTTTTGACTTCTAGGCAGAAAAATGAAAAGGTCAGATCCCAGATGGATTACTACCTCTTTTAGTTCCTGGAATTGGGGCAGCCATCAGGAAAAACCAAATCAAACCAAAACCAAAACCAAGCCTACTGTTTCAGATATCCTTGCTCCTCTCATTTTGACAAACCACTGTTCTATCCCCAAAGGCTCTTTGGTTCTACTGGGCATATCAAGCAGTGTCAAAAGAATATGTTATCATCATGTCATTTGCCCCTTCTACTCATAGCCCCAGTCTATGTAAACCACTCTCCCTGGACAGCTGTCAGTACAAGAATTCTGTAGATAAGCTAATGGTAGTTGTTTCTTTGGAGAAAATCAGTATGACTATGGTGGAGAACAAAACTCTAATGAATGGAGCCAGGAAGAAGTTAAATTACATTTTGGTAGCATATCAAGGCATTTTTTCCCTCTGCGGTATAGAGAGCTCCCAGCGAGCAAAGTCCCTTCTTTTAGTTCAGATATATACTTGCTCTGCAATTTAGAAAACTGCCTGACACGACTGTGACCCTACGGTCACCTAGCAGGTAAGGATGTGTCAGAAATGAGATTTTAAACCCGAGTTTTCCTGACTCCAAGGACAGCTAGCTCTCTCTCCTTAAGCCACATCACCTTCTGCAGTGATGCTATTATTACTAATTCTTTACATAAACTACCCCACCTACCTGAAAAGAGGCTTCAGGCACTGGGTGTGATTCATGTGGAACTCATACAACTTAGTAACAACACAACAAACAGAGAAAAATGAAACTGCTCCCTGAAATCAAGGTCCAAAAGAAGGCACTGCCAAAGGGGGAAAAATGGGAAGGGGGTTAAGGAAATGGGAAGGTCTAGAGAATGTATGAACCATATATATGGAAAACATATTTGAAAGGAATGTTTTAATGTTGATTAAAGGAAGGCTAGTATAGAAGAGGTACAGTCCAAGATTTGATTAACTGGCTTAATTCCTATGATATCAAATCACCATGTAGGACTTTGAAAAGTACATTTTTAGAGGTTTGTAGTAGTAGTTGGTGAGAAGGGTGAAGGATAAAGGAGGGGAGGGGAGAGAGGCTGACTCAGTAACTATTGCCACTGACTATTCAAGTCAAATTTGTTGTTGCTGTTGAGTCATTCAGTCGTGTTCACCCCATGACTCTATGGATTATAGCACTCCAGGCCCTACTATCTTCCACTATCTCCCAAAGCTAGTCCAAACTCATGTTTGTTGTTTCCATGACACCATCTATCCATCTAACCCTCTGTCATCTCCTTCTCCTTTTGCCTTCAACCTTTCCCAACATCAGGGTCTTTCCCAATGAGTCTTGCCTACTCATTATGTGATTGAACTATTTAGCTTCAACTTCAGTATTTGTCCTTCTAATGCATAGTCTGAATGAATTTTTTTTTAAAGTATTGACTGATAAAAAGAGCAAATTACCTGTGAACACTCATACAAGTACCTGTGCATCTTTTGGAGGTCAGAACTTCACTCCAGAGACTATCATCAGAAAATGGATATCAAATTCTGATTATAGGATTCAAGCTCTCAATGTTTTCTTTTCTAGATTGTAAACCTCATCTAATAATTTTGGTACAGTAGACACAGTTGTCTTTCGTGGCAAAACTATGCTGCAATCTTCTACATGCATTGCAAAGATGAGGGAACTCCAAATAGTCAAGGATTTCTACTCATGGTTCATGAAAAGAATCAGTGTTCACTTGTTTATAACTTTATTTTTTCTTGGGAAGAAACTTCTCAAGATTACCTCAAGGCTAAAATTTGTTTTAGTTCCCTGGAATTTTCAGTTTTCCCATCACAATATGGGAAATAGAATTTCCTCAAACCACTAAAGAGTATTTTTTTTACCTTATAAAATTGGATATATGAAATAATGATAATAATCATAATGGTGATGATGATGATAGTTTAACATATAATACTTAAAAGTTTGCATATATTATTCCACTTGATTCTCCCAACAATCCAATGAGTTAAGTGCAATCATTGTTCCCATTTTACAGATGAGGAAATGTAGATTCAGAGAGGAGGAGTTTACTTGTGGTCATATAACTAGTAAGTGTCAGGAAGAGGATTCAAACCCAGGTCCATTTTACTTTAAGTATAGAAACCAAGGATGCCTACATTTATTCTGGCAATATCTTTTCTGAAGCCTTTTTCAGAAGTCTTGGAAAATGATGAAATAATGGAGCATGTGAGCACTAGTTTCCCAACCTGCATGCCGAAAAACTCTAATACATACACATACATACACACACATGCATTCATTCATACATATATACATATGTGTGTATATTTAAATTTACTCTGAAAGTAATATGAAGTGAAATTCTAATTAGAACAGGAAATATTAAATACCAATGAACTTACTTTAACTGCTCCTGACTGAGTGTGACAAGTATGAACCTCTTTCTGAAATAACAGGAAGGCTGATCTTAGTGTAAATGGACTTAGCTTGAGGTTTTCAGTTCTGTGTATGCTTTTGTAACTGGGAAATTATGTAACTGCAGACTGCCACAGTGTGGCAATTATAGGTGTTTGCAGGCAGGTTTTCCTGGGAGTTTATAAAGATTTATGGGTTGGCAGAGTTTACTTATTTTTTTTTTAATATCTAAGACCCTAAAATCCCAAATTCATTTGTAAACCAACAGGTTTATTTAAAAGAACTTGGGAAAGGAAGGTCAAGTTAAAGGTTAACAGTTGGCATTATGAATGAGGTCTAATTTGTATCCTGACCACTTAGCTACCTCTGGCAAAGTAGCCCTAAAACATAACAAGGGCAGACAATCCCACTTTCAAGATCTCTTCACTTCATTTTAAACAAGTCTCATTTATTTCACCAGCATTAAGTTCAAATATGGTAACAAAGTGAGCATAATAGTTTCCCACTGCTTTTCTGGCAGCTGCCCTTATTAGGAAGGAAGCCATTTTCTATATCTCAAATTTAATTGGGCTGTACTAAGCCCAAGCCCCCTGAATTTCAGAGATCAAGCTTGTTTTTCATCCAAATTGCTTTGGAAATAAAGACAAGGATGGGGGCGGGGGTGGGTAGGGGTGGCGCTTGTAACCTTCAGCTGCTAAATGTTACCTCCATTTGCCTTTCCATAGATCAGTTTCTCTCTGGAGGAAGTGAGAGTTTGGATGTGAAGAAGAGGACAGTGATAGTGGGTCTTTGATTTAATCTTGTCCAAAGAGAATTCAGTCTTTGTGTAAAGTGCCCTTCCATTACCATTCTGTAAACAGGCCTCTCCCCACCTCTCAAGCCATCATCAAGGTCCCTGTGGCCTACTGAAGCATCTTGTTCTGGCTGATGACTGAAGGGGGGACCAGGGACTTCCCCAACGTAGACCCCAGGCAATCCTAGTCTAGGTGGGGAAGGACAGGCTGGACTGCAGCCAGAGAAGCAAACACAAGCTGAGTTCATATCATCTGACTCCCCTGAAAGAGATGACTTAGCCGAGATTGATAAATATCTTGTTAAAATAGGATCATATGTCTGGCAATCTGAGCACAATGACAACAGAGACAGGACAATGCTGCTCTGATTGGATTAAAGAACTTGGAGGCAGCTGCAGCAGCATCAGAGACTTTGAGGAAGAAAAAAAAACACACCCACTGACAGACAGTGTGATTGTATGTGGTGGTGCCAGTGTCTAAGTATATTTCATAGGGGCTGATGTAATGGCTCCTTCGCATCCGAGCCTAAAAGGCTGACATCAAACTGGTAGGCCAAAAGGTGAATATTAACTTTAAGAAAAGTGATTTTTTAATCTGCTTCCAAGATTTATTTCATCCTTGTTTCACTAGTATACATTCTTAGGGGACAAATGAATATCTCTAGACGTGGGGGGCGGGAGGGTTAAACTATAGAGGCAGTGACTGTGAATACAAGTCAGGCCTGGGGGAAGGGAACTCAGAAAATGTTAGGGATTTGCTAGCAGGTTTGAGGTTGTTCGGACCCTTTCCCTCTATAACCATTTCCTTCTTCAGTGAACATTTCCAAGAACAAGACCTTTGAATGAATAAGACTAGGGCATTCAAGAATGGATCCCATGATAGCACAGGGTCAGTCAGTTAACAGCATTTATTAAGTGCCTACTATGTGTGAGGCACTGTGCTAAGGACTAGGGATACAAAGCAAAGGCAAAGACACTGTCTCTGCCCTCAGAATAGAAGACAGCCTTGATCTAGGAGGGAGTCCAGTTTCTTTCTTGCCAAGGAAAACCTTTTTGTTTCTGTGGGTGGCTGTTAAAAGTGTATTCATAATCAGGCTCAATCTTACCGCTTGGCAGAATGGGGGGGTTGCCAATGTGGTATGATCTGAGGGGCACTGAAAAGCCTGATTGTCTAAATAAATTTCTTTTACCCATTCTGCCTGATGTCATGACTACCTTTAGTGGGTGGATGAACTAAATGTTGCCTTAAAAATGCAAATATTATCTCTCTGGCTAGCATCTTAAGTCATTATCTGTACTAGCACCTTACCTAGGAACAAAATCTAGGTTAGGTCACCTAGAGAGGTTCTGAGGGAATAGGTCATGAGGAATATGTGAGAGTTGGACGGAGGTGGTGAAGGGAACAGCTTTAAAGTGGGATAGAAGCAGGGGCAGAAAATGAGTTGGTTCTTTAAGATGAGTAGTACAATGGTAGGACCCTGAGCCTCCAGTAGTATTATGGAATACTGGCTACCAAAGATCCAGATTAGCATAATTTTGCTTACTGTAGGATATAGTAACCAGGCAGGAGCTGTTGCTGGTTTGAACTCAATTTCTCTTCCTGTTATTAAGAGTAGTAAATACTGCCCTGTCTGCTACTTCAGAATTTTTGCTTCTGAAATAAGAGAGAAGAATTTCCTGCTTGGGAGGGACAGCAGAGGCCTTTGGGCTATACTTCTGCTTGATGCAACACTCTGTCCCTGAGGAAGTAGTCCGGCTGTGTGCCAAAAGCCTTTTGTGTTGTCCAGGGATGAGGTCAAACGAGAGGGATTCCTCCTTCAATCATAATTCTTTACTTCATTGTTTGAGTCCCTGTACAGGACCAGAACAGTCTTGCATCTGACTGGGGTGTGAAGAAATAAGACACATTTCAGATGCATTCCTAAATCATGAACTTTCCTCATTGACGTACATGCCATCGTAGATGGTGCAGCTGTACACCATAGATCTTTACGACTTGATTAAAAACAACTTCAGAAGGACATCTCTGGGAAGGCTGTAATGAAGCTGTCTATGTGGCAGAGTTGGCCATTGTCTTCAATAGGACAGAGGTTAATGATATTTAAAGAGCAAGCACTGGGATTGTCTGCAGCATTGTAAAGTTAGATTTAGGTGGTGGATTAGGACTCAGGAAAATTGATCATTGATAAACTTAATTTGTGTCCTTGTCAATTTTCCTTGCTGGCTTTTTTTTTTTCATACTTCCTGCTGCTGCATTTCAGGAAATGCCTTGATCTTAGCACCTAAGATTTCATGCTTTCCTCCCCCCACTGCCAATTATAATTATTGCTAAAATGGAGTCTCCATATTAACCTCCCTCCATCTTGGCTTTAAGAATTTCATTGTTCTCTGCTTTTTTTCTTTTTTAACATTGGAATTCTGGCAATTATTAATCATCCTTTCCGAGGGGTTCCATTATCATTAACATATATGAGTTTTTCTGTCCCTTTCTGAAGCTTTGCAAGCCTACTAAGAACTCTATCTATAACTCCTCTTAAACCCAACCCTCCACTCTTTTCGAGGATAATAAGTTTCAAGAGGTACAAGGATGATGGAGTTGCTCATCTCTTTTTACATGCTCAGCTTTTCGATCACCCTGGACAATTCCACCATTGCTCTCAATTGCTCATTGCTCTCTTAGGCAAGAAACCACAGAGTAATCTTTGACTTATTATGATCCTTCATTCAGCACATCAAATCCAACATCTCTTCCCTTCACAGTACTTCCTGAATGTTCCTCTGTTCATTTGGGGCTATATTTTTGATGATGGAAAACAACTGTGTTTTTAGAAAGTCTTTGATATCCACTTAGCCTTTTCTCTAAGAGGGAATATAGTTTATAAGAACAATTTACTGGGATCAAGATGATTCAATTGTAGTTAGTTCTTGATTGCAAAGACATTTTTGGAGATGCCCATTTATTTCTTCTTTGCCTGATGGGCTGTCCTTTGCTACCAAATGAGATAATTTATATGAAGTTCTTTTCCAAATTTAAAGTACTATATAAATACCAATCCCCATCCTTTTTTATTGTTATAATTTGCTTCATAAAGCAAGATGTTGCTTCATATTCAGTGGGTGCAACAGGTACACTGGAATATATCTCTAGGAGACATGATGGATTGTTGATGTGACCTAGTGAATAGAATACAGAAACTGAAATAGTAAGACCTGGATGCAAAACTTGCTTTGGATACTTTCTAGGTGTATGGAAGTTGGCAAGTCCCTTAGCCTTTCTAATCCTCATTTTTCTTCTCTGTAAAATGGGAATAATTATAACTAATACTTACCTCACTTGGTTGTTGTGAGCAACAAACAAGAGAATGTATGTAAAACACCTTGCAAACTTTAATGTGCCTTGAAAATGTCAGTCATTATTATTATGGTAATAATCATAATTATAAAGTCTCATCTGGATTCCTTTGAAATAGATCACATATGCTGTGAGACAGCTCTTTGGGGACAAGGTATAATCTCGGGTTATAGAATAAATGATATCTCTGAGTGAAGCTAACTGGGCTGTATGAGGATTGAGTATGTTAGGTTGGCATTATTGGTCCCTTTCTAAGCAATGAACCTAACCTTAACTATTAAGAGAGCTATCTCTGCTATCTGTTGACACTTTCATTGTTTAATAGCTTAAAACTGCACTAAGCCTTTTGGAAAACCCTATATATCTTTTAGTGCTTTGGAGCCTGGATAAAAGAGCACGATCTAGGATCAGTAGGCTAGAAGAGAGGCTTTTTCAAAAATATTCTTTGGTATCTGGAACTTAAACAAACAGTACTGGTCTTAGGCATTATTTATTTTAGGGGTTGTGTTAATAGAATATTCTTATATTGAATTTATGCTCTGCAATTGGTTGAAATTGAGAGCATCTGCTTTACCTCCCCCAGCCCTGCACCCCTGCCCTCCCACCAAAAGGTCCTCAAAGTTGTGTATTACTTTGACACTCAGAACTGAACTTGAAATGAGTTTGGTTGGAGGTTGTCACATCCATCAAGGCACGCATGCAGGCTCCAAAAATATGTGATGAATAACAATAGTACCTTACCTTGGCTTATATACTCTATACTCTTTTGACCCAACTCCACTGGAGGCATATTAGTAGCATTAGTTGGAATTTATATAGCATGTACTATATGCCAAGCATTGTGCTACATAATTTATTAATATCTCATTTGATCTTTATAACAGCTCTGTGAGGTAAGTACGATTATTATTTCCCTTTTACAGTTGAGAAAACTGAGGCAGACAGAGATTAATTGGTTGTCCAGGGTCATACAGGCAATGAATATCAGAGTAGAGATTTGACTTCAGGTCCTCTGATCCCAAATCCAGCACCTTTCCCACTGCATCATTTGGTGGTAGATCCAGGATTAGAACCCTGGTCTTCTGGGGGATGGAGGGAATGGAGAATCGGGTTCTGGTCTTTGCTGGCCATGCTACTAGTTAGCTGTGCAAACTTGAATAAGTTACTTAATTCATTTGGTGTATAAATAAGGAGGTTAGACTAGACACACTCCTAGGCTTCTTCCAACTTTTAACATTCTGGAAATCATAGAATCTTAGAAGATTATTGTTCTAATAATTTTCCCCTCTGAATCAGGCTAAAGAGGTCTGAAATTGCTGAAGAAAGCAATGACATTTGTCATAAGGTAAACACTTTCTTGTCTTCCTATCTGAGACTGATTTAGAAACTGTCATACAGCTTATCATCATGCTGGTATAGCATAATTCTTTAATTTAAGAAGTAGGCTTTTTTTTTTTTTTTGCAAACCTACCTGGATACATTTGTGGATCTGGGCAAAAACAGAACTGCAAAGTTCAGAGACTCATTTTCCCCCCTTTTCTTCAACACATAGCTTCCTGTTTCTATGGCAATGAATGGGATGTTTTGCACTAAGAATACTTTAAATGCCACTGGGGGAAGGTAAGAAACACACAGAATTCTCCATAGAGCAAGAGAGAGAGTGAGGTGAAAAGAGAGAAACGAAGAGATTCTAAGAAGGTAACCAAGCAGAATAAGGAGAGAAAAAGGAAAGCTTGGAATGGGGGTGGGGAGAGTCAGGTAAAGGCTGAACCCTAGCAGGAAAGAATGTGGCTTAGAGAATAATGTGAATCAAGAGGTGTAGCCATTAAGTATGAACATTCATATTTACTACAAGTGTAGACAAAGATGAAGAATCTGAAGTCTGGAGGGCATGACCCTTACCTTATTTTTGTATCTCATCCTCTGAAATGTTGAATGCCAGATAGACTTCACTTGCTTTTTCTATTTTTACTAAATATGTACAGGAGACATGATGGGATCTATGACTCCCAGTTGGTAGTGGTGGGTGGTGGGGGAAGGGTTCTTGGGAAACAATGCCATAGGAGCTTAGGATCTCTCCCAAATAACCCTCACCACTCTAGGAATTCTTTCAAGGGGTGCTCCCGCAGTTAAACTCTGAGTTAATGAAGCTCTTAGGGAGTCACACTATATTTGCAGATCTAATCCAAACTCCTAGGATTCTAGAGCCCTTCACCAACTGGCTTTAGATTTCTAATCTTCCCTACACATTCCTTGTTCTCTGTCCAGACTTGATTGGACCTGTGTATGAGACAGTGTTTTGGAATGGAGAGGAAAGCTCAGAGTCAGAAGATTTGGGCTCAAATCCCAGATGCTGTACTAACATCTGTGTGTCTTTGAGCATCACTTAACCTTGTTTCACTGTAAAATGAGGAGTTTGTATTAGATGACTATCAGCTCCCTGAGACTGTTGTTTCATTCTTTGTGTTTGCAGTTCGGTGCCTGGTACATAGTACTTCATAAATACTTGTGGATTGATTGTGGCTTTAGATACTGGGAATCTACTCTCCATTCTCTGAATAAGCCTTGTACTTTTCTGCATCTCTGTTTTTGCTCCTTTCATTTGTGGTGTCTCAAAGTCTCTCCACATCTTTTCTCCTATAGAATTCCTGCCCAACCCTTCAAGGTCCAGCTCCAGTTTCACTTCCCTGATCCCCCTAGCTAGGAATGTTCTTCCTACCCTTTGGACTTCTGTAGGATTTTGATGAACTTCTCTTTCAGGCTTATCACATTTTGCCTTGTATCATAGTTATTTTGTGTGTGTTTGTCTTATCTCTCCTACTAGATTGTAGATCCCTTGAAAGTAACTTTTGTATCCTTGTGTCCCTTACCAAATAGGGCAGTTTCTTATGCAAAGTAGGCATTCAATAAATATTTATTGGATGAATGAATAAAATATAGCTGAAAGACAGGGCATCTTAAAGGTACTGAAGGTTCCTGTACTTCAGGCTAGAACCTTGAGTCTGACTGTTCTAATGTATATTATGTGTAGGTTCAGGGGTGGAGAACCTAGCCTCGAGGCTACATGTGGTCCTTGGGTTCAGCCTTTTGGCTGAGTCCAAGTTTTATAGAATAAATCCTTTTATTGAGGGATTTGTTCTGTGAAGTTTGGGTTCAGTCAAAGGGCTGCACTTGACGACCTAGAAGACTGTATGTGGCCTTAAGTTTGCAAGTTCCCCACCCACAGATGACTAGAAAATCTACTGCCTTCTCTTCGTTTTCCTTAACAGACTGGTAGCATTTCTAGAGGCTGATATAACTGGATCACAAGAGTTAGAAGTCAAAGGGATTATTTTATTTGAGGGGAGAAATGCAACATTGAGGGAAGTAGAAGGACTATAGGGATTGGCAGTAAAGCTGGAGGAATGATCGAGAAAAAATATATCTCAAAATTGACATTAAATGTTATGATGAGAGGAACAGTAGTACAGTGAATGGAACACTGAGGTTGAAAGAAGGAACTTGACTTCAAATCCTACTTGGACACATCCTGGCTATGTGACCCCAGGGAAGTCACTCAATATCTGAGTGCCTCAAGCAACTCCCTAAGGCTAGAAATTACAGATGAGTTTCTGATTTTATATCAGTATAAGGAGTTTACACACCAAGAATTCCTCACAACAAGGAAATGATAGCTCTGAGTCTAGATTAAATTTTTTTTTAAATCCTTACAATTCTATGACCCAAGTAGCTACTTTTTCACTTCCCTTTTAATTCTATCATTGTTACTTTTTAGCTGCCAAGTAAAAATACATTGCAGATAGTTAGAGTTCATTCTGAAAAAAAAAAAATTCCCCTAGGAAGGTGTAAGCTTCTTGAGAGCAGGGATTGTCTCACCTTTTTATTTATAGCACTAGTGACTAGCATAGTGTCTGGAGCACAATAGGTATTTTGTTGATTGGGATATTGATTGATTGAATGATAGTATATGAGTTGGATTCAAGGGAGAGATCCAGTCAAAGGTTGCTGACAATGAATGTATCCTAGTCAAATGAGCAGCTCAGTTGGCTCTATAGAAAAGGCCTTCTGGTATTTGTGATCAGGGCCCCATAAAAAGGTTCACCTACAGCTGCTGCATGTGATAATTGGTTCCTTGTAAATGAAAGTTGACCAGGCGTCCTATGAGCCAATGACAGGTGGATTGGAATTAGGCCCACAAAAAGGAACAGGATGCCAAAAAGTTCAGGAAATGGCCAGGGCCCAGTCCAAACAGCCAGGAACAGGGACTGAGGTGAGTATCAGTCCCAGAATAGTTACAAGGAGGTGCCTCTTCCTAAGGGTTTGGCTAAGGTGAACAGGTTTATTTTCAGTTAATCCAGGGATGCCCAAATTGACATATAGTTGCCACAAATTGGTATGTTAACTTAAACAGGCCCTCACTTACGTATGATAAAATAAGCTCATTTATGCATCTTACTAGAATAATATTCAAGTATGTCTTGTTACACTCCTAAAATACAGGACAGATCCACAAATTTGCTGTAGAAAGGAGGTTAATGATAGATTTGCAGTTTCATGTGAGATCATCTTTCTTTTATTATACTAAATTATGGAAATGCTTGCTTTATTCCATAAATTAAAAATAAAATAGGTACTTTTTTTAAATACAGGAAGGATAGGAAGAAAGGGTCAGGATTTCTCTATGTGATGACAGGGAGTTTGACCTGAAACTGCCATGTTTCCCAAGTTCATTGTTCCTTCATAAGCAATGAGTGGTAGAAAGAGAAAAATTTAGTTCTCTTTTCACTTATAAAAGATACAGGTACAAGAGAGATATGGTCTCCACAACTGAACATCACCCAATAGCACCGACTGACCAGCTATTATCAAGCAAAGTAAATATTTGTTCAATAAATATTTGTTGGTTGATTTGATTAATCATATTGAAAGAGTGTGAGGACAGGATGTTCTATAAAAGCAATTCTTATATCAAGGATCGTTCTTCATCTCTGCTGCAACCACCTTACTTTAATTCAATATCACTTCATGACTGTTATACATCAAAAGCATCCTCACTGGCTTCCTTGATGTTTCTTCCCACTATGGTACCTCCTCTCTATGCTGAATCCAGACTAGCATCCTTAAGCACTACAAAATTATCCTGTTATTCCTCTCCATAAAACATTAAATAGATACCCTATTACTTCAAGTCAAAATACTTGAGCCTAGTTTTCAGTACTTTCCATAATCAGGTGCTGCCCGAGATATCTAGGCTTCTTTCTATTCCCTTACATGCACCCTCCAACCCAACCAGTAATAAAAAATACTATCATTACTAATATTACTACTAATAAAACCAACAATGACTAGCATAACACTTTAAGGTTTGCAAAGCATTTTACAAATATTATTTCATGTGATCCTCACAAAAACCCTGAGGTGTAGGTGTTTTATTTATCCTTACTTTACAGATGAGGAAACTGAGGAAGAGAGGGGTAAAGTGACTTGCCCAGGGTCACACAGCTAGTAAGTATCTGAGGCTGGATTTGAACTCATACTTCTTTACTCCAAGTCCAATATTTTATTACCTTTGACACCTACCTATCCATAACAGTTCTGCCTAATTCTCCATGAACACATAATGCTCATCCAAGCCCCTGGTCCTTTATTCATGGTTGTCCTGTCCTGGAATGCCCTGTCCTTTCATCTTGGTCTACATAAATCCAACTCATTCTTTAGGGGAGGACTCAAACCCCACCTCCTTTCAAAGCCTTCACCAAACATTCCAATCCACATTAGGATAAGAGAGAAATATAATCATAGAATGCTAGAATAGCAAAGGGACCGATATATCTTCAAGTCCACCCTCCTATCTCTCCTTTTACAGAATAGGAATCTTAGGTCTAAAGAAAACAAATGTCTTTCTCAAGGTCATATAGCTAGTCAACAACAGAGCCAAGATCTCTTGATTTTCAGGTCTTTTGATTTTTGACTCTTAGTCCCAGGTTTTCCCAACTGGACCATTCCCTTTTCTGAATTCTTCTAGCACTCACATTCTGTGCCACAAAAGTAAGTACCTCTTTGTGTGTATACATGCATACATGGATACATATATATGTATGTAGATACAAGTGAACGACATATGCATGTGTGTGTATGTTGTTTGCTCATTTCAGTTGTATCTGACTATATGTGACCCCATTTGGAGTTTTCTTGGCAAAGATACTGGAGAACGTTGCCATTTTCTTCTCCAGATTACTTTACAGATGAGGAAACTGAGGCAAACAGGTGTAAGTGACTTTCCCAGGGTCATGCAGCTATTAAGTGTCTGAGGCCAGATTTGAACTCAGGTCTTCCTGACTCCAGGCCTAGTGCTCTATATACTGAGTCACCTAGCTGCCATATCTATCTAATTTATCTATCTATCTATCTATCTATCTATCTATCTATCTATCTATCTATCTATCTGTCTGTCTATCATCTATCTAACATCTATCTATCATCTATGTATCACAACTATATATTATTATGTATGTAACAATATTAACTATATATAATATATTGTTTTATAAAAAGCACTATTTTATACATGAACATCTGTATATACATATGTGTATATGCGTGTGTGTGTATAAAATTGTTCAGCAATTGTTTTAGGTGTGTTGGTCTTATCTTTTAACCTAAGTCCTCAACTCCTGGGGGGCAGGGATCTTATCTCTTTTGGATCATAGGCTTCAGAGAGGACAATGATTGTGTCATTTAATCCAAATGTCTCATTTGATAGATGAAGAAAATGAAACCTAGAGAGTATGATGCTACTTTTGCACAGAGGAGGGGAAGGAAAAAACTGTGACTTCCATAGTATGGAAATTGTGCCATTGATGGAGATCAGCAGCTCATCTGACATAGACTGCAGTCCTGGAGAGCAAGCAGGGGCACTTAAAATGTTATGTGACTTTCTGTTGGTAAGACAGATGGTATATATCCCAGATTGTACTTGAACTTACATCTTCTTGACCTGGAGGCCAGCTTTTTATATTTAGACATTTTAACTTCCATTCCATTTAACAAGCGTTAAGCCCTTTTTATACACAAGGCATTGCAATAGACCCTGGGCATATAAAGACAAAAACAAAAAATAGGCCTTACCCTAAAAGAGATTACATTTTGCTGGTAGGTACAAGAAGTAAAATAAATATGTAAATAAAAGATAATTAGATGTGGGAGAGCTCACTAACAACCAAGG
Source organism: Petaurus breviceps papuanus (assembly GCF_028583685.1). Taxonomy (NCBI): domain Eukaryota; kingdom Metazoa; phylum Chordata; class Mammalia; order Diprotodontia; family Petauridae; genus Petaurus; species Petaurus breviceps. The sequence continues at coordinate 821,385 of NW_027187391.1, forward strand.
GGAACAGGAAAGGCTTAGAGTGGCAAGGGGCACTTGAGATGAGCCTCAAAAAAAGCTAAGAATGCCAAGAGGTGAAAATGAGAAGGGAGGGCATTCCAAGGCCTGGGGCCATTTTGTTCAAAAGCACAAAAGGAGGAGATGGGATATGGCAACTGGGGCCATTTGGGTTGGAACACAAAAAGAATTATAAGCAAGTACCAAAAATAAGCCAACTCAGGTATAATTCTACCTGAGAAAAATTGCTTGGGGTTGAAAAGAATGTGGATTTTGAAGAATTGATAGCAACAGATACAGATAACTTTTTTCCAAAAATCTGCAGTAAGGGGAGAAGTGAAGCACTGGTATGGATAGAGTCGAAGGGTCTACAGGAAGGCTTTTTTAAAATTGGGAAGACCTGCATGTGTTTGTAAGCAGATGGGAAGAAACCAGTGAAGCCAGAGAAATTAAAGAGAGAAAGAAAAGATGATTTCTAGAGCAAAGCATTAGAAGAGGTGGGAAGGATTAAGACTGAGTAAAGTGATTAGATTTAGCAAAAAAAAAAGGATATCTCTTTCTTTGAGACTGGGCTGGGGGAAAAAAAAGAGAACAGCGGCTGCTTTCTTTGCATGGCCCCTTGCTGTTGTGTCTTCTACTGCTGTACACTGGACATTGAGTTAGAAGGACTGGCGTTCCAATGCCACCTCAGACACTTACTAGCTGTATGACTCTGAGCAAGTCACTTAACTTGTCTGAGCCACATTCTTAATAACTAACATTTATCTAGCTTCTGTCAAGTGCATGGCAATGAATTAGGAATGGTTTGTTTAATGTCTCCTTTGTCATGCCTTTTCAAATTAAGAAGATGCCCAGAGTTTAGTAATGCCCACAGGAGTGGTATGAACAAAATTCTCATTATAGGATTATATTTGGGCCATGTATATGAAACATAAAGAGTTTGGGCAATAGTTTTCTGTGACCACACATGTGGAAAATCCTTTAATATGCCATATGGTCTCTGCTGAATTTCTCTTCTATGCTTTGGGGCTTCCTGTTGACCCCTGCCAAAGAAATGTTTTTCTTTCACTCTTTTGAACAATTTCTATTTCATTTGGGTATGGGCTTGAGGTCCTCCAATTTGTTTAAATGTGGGATTGAATCTTGGTGCAGATAATTATAGCTTTATATATTTAAAATAGAGTAGGTTATTTGCAATTAATAGAATTAAAGTAATATTTTTTCTTAAGAATCACTCACCAGGATAAGAATTTTGAGGAAGGTGAAAATCCATGAAATACTATTTTATTGTAATTACTAAAATTTATTTGTGAGCTGCGTGTTGCCAAATTACTGGCAGTACTGTGGATAAGCATTGGTACTCATTGCAAATTCAATGGAAATTTTAACTAGCCACTGTCTAAAGCAAAACAAATGGGAAAATACAGGGCTCCATTAGGGCGGACAACGGGAACTTCAGAAAGGAAAGAATGTTCATTTTACTAATTATGGAGGCCACAACCACAGCCAGCAAGGAGCTGAGTGGTAACAGAGAACTTTATCTTGCGATAAAGATTCACAAAATTCGTTTAATTTTGTATTTCATGAAATTACAGGATTCAAAGCTGAAAGGGACTTTATATATTTTCTAGCACAGGGGTTTTTAACCTGGGGTCTGTCAACTTAAAAAAAAAAGCATTTTGACAACTGTATTCAAGAAATTAAAAAAAAAATCCTATGTATTTTATTTTGTGCATTTGTTAATGTCATTCTGAGAATAATTCCATAGGCTGCACCAAAAGGTCAAAGTGTCATAGATACAAGAAAGGTTAAGAACTCCTAATTTATTTAAACCCTTTCATTAAACAAATAGGAAACTAAGGTCCAGAGGAGAGATAGCAAGTTGTTAGTAACAAAGCAGAAATTTGAACTCAGGTTCTCTGATGATCACATTACCTTTTCTGTGTACATTTTTATCTAATTAACAAGATTATAGAGTTGGTTTTTAAAGTTGATTTATTGAATTGAACTAAAAGGCCTGAGTCAATCCTCTTTGGATCTCTCCCAGTATTTGGTGCTGTAATCTACATGTAGTAGTGACCCGATAAATGTTTTTCTCCAGGATAATACACCAAGCCTTCTTGGTTTGGTTTTTAAAGCCCTTCATGTTCTAGGTAAAGCCTTCTTTCAAAACTTAATTCACATCATTTCCTTTCACTCTTTCTGTGTTCCAACCCAAATGGTCCCCGTGGCCATATCCCATCTCTTCCTTTTGTGCTTTTGAACAAAATGGCCCCAGGTCTTGGAATGCTCTACCTTCTCACTTCCACTTCTTTGAATTCTTAGCTTTCTTTGTGGCTCATCTCAGGTGCCATTTGCCACTGGAAGCCTTCCTTTGCCACTTAGTTGTTAGTCTAATTATTTTTTATTTACATATGTGTTTACCTCTTGTACCTCTCAACAGAATGTAATCTCTTTTAGAGTAAGGCCTGTTTTTTGTTTTTGTCTTTGTATGCCCAAGGCCTACTGCAATGCCTTGTATATAGAAAGGGCTTAATGCTTGTTAAATGAAATGGAAATTAAAACATCTAAATGCTTTAAAATGTATAAATAACATACATTTAAAAGGAAACTACTCAGGTCAAGGACATATAGAGCCTGGTGGAACATGAAAAAAAGGAAATGACAGCATTATCCTAAAGGAACCCATAATAAATACTACATCTTCTCCTTACCTTGTCATGTTCTTGCCTCATTCCTGGATTATCTACCTAACTTCTGAAAGGAATTTAAATGTATATCCTGACAGGTCTGCAAACTGCCTGACTGCTACTAACAGATTAATTTTTGGAAAATATTTTTATTTCTTTAAATATTTCCCAATTACATGTAAAACTTTTTAAACAATCATTTAAAAAAAAATTTGAGTTCCAAATTCTCTCCTCTCTACTTCTCCCCCATCCTTGATAAGGCAAGCAATTTGATTTTGATTCTACATGTAAGGTCTTACAAAACATATTTCCATATTAGCCATGTTACGAAGGAAAACACAAACAAAATAAAACACTACAAATAAAGCAAAGCAAAAACAAAGCATGCCTCAATCTACATTAAAAGTTTATCAGTTCTTTCTCTGGAGGTGGAAAGCTTTTTTTTTTTTTTTTACTGTGGGTCCTTTGAAATTGTCTTAGATCATTGTCTTGATCAGAAGGAGCAAAGCCTTGAGTCCAATAGGTGGTGCAGTAAATAGAGCACCCACCCTGGAGTCAGGAGGACTTGAGTTCAAATCCAGCCTCAAACACTTATCACTTACTAGCCCTGTGACCTTGACCAAGTCACTTAACCCCAATTGTCCTGCCCTCTCCCCTCTAAAAAGCAAAAAGAAAAAAAAAGAAGTAGCTAAGTGTTTGGCCATTAATAATCATTATAGCATTGCTGTTGCTCTGCACAAGGTTCTCCTGGTTCTGCTCACTTTACTTTGTATCAGTTCACATAAGTCTTTTTAGGTTTTTCTAGCAGATTAGTTTTAATGAAAGTTAGGTACGCTGAAGTTTAAATGGAGTATGGGGAGAAGGATGAAGTCCTAAAGAAGTGAGTAGTGAGTAATATGGAAGGGGAAAAGGGTCTGTAGCATTTTGGCTTTTGCCTTTAGCGTTGAAGACAAACATATCCTAGGCAAGGTGAGAATGGGGGTGGGGAGAGGAAGGGGACAGGAACTGTTACAAACATTGTTGGGAGGCTATGGTACAGAAGATAAATCTTATTCCTTAGGCCCCTACTATGAGAAACATGTAATTCTTTGGCTTCTCAACTGAGGTAGAAGATGGGTCTGCTTCTCTTGAGTTATTTTTCTCCCCACAAATGAGAAGTCACAGGGAGAAAATAAATCAGAACTTGGTATTGAGTTAAATTTGCTTCTCTAACAATAGCCCAGCTTAGATAATCAATATTACTTTTAAAGAACTAACAAACAAAAAGTAACCTTGCCATGGACACAGGATAAAAATGTGTAGAAGTTGGGAGAAATTTACCTGGGTTAGTTTAGATAGCTCTTAGAATTGTTCAGGGTTGACCTTATACGTAAGTGCAATAGACAATTGTCTACAAGGTAAGATTTTTGGTAAGCAGGGAAAGTTCCACCCCATTCCTTAACACCTCCTAGCCCTGTTTGCTAATTCTTAAAATTCCACTATTTTTTTTTAAACAAGCCTTTGAGAAAGATTACCATGCAAATACTACTGTTTAAGGATTAAACTGTTATCACTCTCAGTCCAAGGGATATCTTCCTCTTCTTAACTTGCAAACTTGTCTGGACCAAGTCATTTGGCATTTGGCATGTAATGCCTTTGTTCCAGTTCATGAGTGTAGTTCTTGTCTTCCCAAAACATGTATACATGTCTTGTCTTCCCTAACTACATGGAATTTTCCCTGAATCAATAACACTGATGTCATGGCAATAGAAACCTATTTTTTTGCTATGGTTACCCCACAGGTATTTGACTACATTGATATACATCTAGTTTGTAATTGGGTCCTATGTTTTAATTGATTTAAAATGTGATTATTCCTGTTTTTTTTATCAGCTCCTGCAAAAGCTATTTATACTCTTCAGAGTGTTGGGCTGAATGAAATGTTTGACCTGGAATGTTCAAGCACACTACCTTGCTATCTGAAAAAGCATGTTGAATAACACTGGTGTCTTCTGTATGACAGATATCTTCGCATCAGTACTTCCTGAATCCCTGGGCTGTGTTTCTTGGAGATTCTTCAAAGTGGGAGGGTAAGAGTGGCGAGCTATGCTCCCCTTCTGATGTTAGTGGGAATTCTGGGAACTTCATCATCATTCTCTCTCACCCTCTTGTCCAGATCAGGCTCTTGTATTGCTCTGTAAGTTCACTGCCTTATCTCCAGACTTTCACTCATATCTGCCTTGGAGTATTGTGGACATGTGGACTTCATCTCCCCAGCCTTCACTGATATCCTAGATGAGAGCCACAGGATCATAGTTCATAGTGCAATGGAGGTTTGATGCATGCCTCATACACTCATGGAAGACACTGAGGCTACGCTTCCAGGAGACTGAAGGCCTGGAGCATGCAGGCTTCATTGGCCACCACATGGTTGAGACCCCTTTTCCTTTGGTTTAGGAACTGGAAATGTTGGCATCTTCAGAATGATCTGATTCAGCAACTGCTAGGGCTTTTGCTGCATATAAGTCTGAGGGTGAAGAATTTCTTATGAAGGGTGGGGAAGGCCTGAGGGCTGCCTCTTTTCCTCCCTCTCCTACCTTAGACCATATAGTCCTTAGAAATGGACTTGGATCTTTGGGCCTTTCATGTGTTATGCCTGTTTATTGTTCATACATTTGTTTTTACTGTATCTTGGAGATATATATATATGTGTGTGTGTGTGTGTATAAACATATATCTACACATATATAATTGTGTGAATATATAATTATATAACCATATCTATATATGTATATGCTTTTTAAAAACCTAGTCAAACATTAAGTTGCTAAATGGAATTAAGATGCTGATCACTGGACCCCTAAAATGAAGGGCAGAGGGAAATATGGCTAGTGGGGACTTGAACTGATGCCAAAAGAGACTCCCCAACCCTCTCAGGGTACCAAATAACTCTATGGGGAGTACGGTGAGATTAAGTAACAGTAAATCAGTTTGCAAATGTTTCATGTATCACAGAGGAGGTGACATAACTGACCTAGAGCCAAAAGAGTGGGGACAGAACAACCCTATTTTGATCTAGATTTGGAAGAGGCCATTTAGATCTTTTACTGCAGAGGATGCTTCACTGGGGGCCCCTCAATTATTTTTTTAAATAACTTTTTCTCCATTATAATTGGTTTCCTTTGTCATCCTATGTATTTTATTTTATGCACTTAATGACATTACTCCCAGTTGAGATCCATAGGCTTCCCTAGAACGCCAAAGGGAATCATGAAACAAAAAGGGCTAAGAACCCTTGATCTAATCTAACTGCTTTATTTTACAAGCAGGGAAACTGAGACTCAGAGATGAAAAGATTTCCCCAAAGTTACACAGCTAATCTTTGGCAGCATCTAGGTCTTCTGACTAAGTGCACTTTCCTTTTCCTAGTGCTGAAATACAATATAAGAAACACTGTGGTGCACAGTTTGTATTTGGCTGTTTTGGAAATTGTTTGTCATTTGCTTTAGAATGCAACCTCTCAGAGGGTAGAGATTTTCTCTTTTAGCTCACCTTGGTGCCTTCTTCTTAGCACAGGACATGTGATCTCTATTAGTTTGATATGTGTGTTGATGATAATAACACATATATATTATAGGGGTTTTCTTTGAAACTGGCTCTGTTGGGGGCAAGGCCTGTGAAAATTTTATAGGCTAATGAAATTTTTGTAGGACAATAATTCTTTCTGAAGTGACTTGCAAGTTTGGTTTAAACACAGGCTTGCCAGGGATCAAGGACTATTCTTTCACCCCCAAGAGTCAATGACTTCATCCATTTAATGGAAACTTGTTTCAGAATATATACCTCTTCTTTCTTTACTGCTGCTGTTTGGGATTTTCTAATGCTCCTCCATGGGTTTACTGGAAAGCTAGACAAACATTTGGAGTTTTGTACAGGAGCACTATCATTAGAAAGCTTTTTAATAGGCTTGTTTTGGTGAAGTGTTTTTGGTTGCTATTGTTATTTATTTTTAAAGGGATAACAGGTTATTGAAATACTGAGCAAATAACTTCTTTATTTTTCTTCCTCCCTCCCTCACTTCCTTCTTTCCTCCATCCCTCCTTTCTCTGTTCCAGTCTCTTTCTTTTTCTCCTTTTCTTTCTTCTTTCCTTCTTTTCATTCTCTTCTTTTTTCCTCCTTTCCTTCATTCCTTCTTTCATTCCTTCTTTCCTCTTTCTTCATCTTTCATTTGCTCTTTCTTCCTTTCTTTTCCCCTCCCTCCCTCCCTCCATCCCTCTCTCCCTCCCTTCCTCGCTCTCTCCCTCCCTCCCTCCCTCCCTTCCTTCCTTCCTTCCTTCCTTCCTTCCTTCCTTCCTTCCTTCCTTCCTTCCTTCCTTCCTTCCTTTCTTCCTTTTTGTATCTGGCAACAAGTTGTCAATTTGAATCCCTTGAATTGGTTTCCATGGGGTCCTCAGTGATGCTTGGCTTAAATTTCTAAACACCAATCTGACTCTCTGGTGGATGAGATTTTAAGCCAACCTTTCAATGTAGACCATGTACCAGATAGCCAGGAGGCATTTTGTTGAAGATCTTGGAAAGGAAGGAAAGCCCATGGTGACATTGCTTGTCAACTTTTCTGACATGAAGAAAATATTTCTTCCAGATACCAAGCCTGCAGACAAGGCCTCAGCAGGATCTGGGGCAGACTGTCACGTTTTCACATTTAGCAGCATTGATTGTTTTTTGATGCTTCAGTGTTGTTCTTGGAGCTATTAAATGCCAAAGAACTGTTGTTTGAACATTTCTGCACTTTTCTGACTATGTTATCAATAAACTAGCAAGTGTTTCCAGGTCCCATCTTTGGCATAGAGTTGAACCTTACATTTGTATCTCCATAGTGGCTGAAAAGTCACATCTGCTTTCACTTCATTGAAAGCATCTTCCAGGACTGGAAAAGTTTAAGTGATGAAAACCAACTTCTGTTTATTTATTTATTTTTTTTAGTCTACCAGTCAATCTATTAACCAACAGTGATTAAGCAATTACCATGCTAAATAGTGGGAATAAAAAGAAAAAAAGCAAAAGCAACCTCTGCCCTCAAGGAATTTACATTCTAAGGGCAATGTAAAACATATCTATATCAGTACATTAAAGTTAAATACAGTCTAGACAGAAAAAATATAAAAATTATTTATCAATAATTTCAATTTATTTAAACCAATAAGCATTTATAGATTGTCTATTATGTAACAGACACTGTGCTATTCCCTGGGGATTCAAAGAAAAAGTAAAACATTGCCTCTTCTTTTTTTTTTTTTTGAGGGAAATTGGGGTTAAGTGACTTGCCCAAAGTCACACGTCTAGTAAGTGTGTTAAGTGTCTGAGGCCGGATTTGAACTCAGGCCTCCTGGACTTCAGGGCTGCTGCATTCTATTCACTGTGCCACCTAGCTACCCCAACATTGCCAGGATAGAAGACACTTAGGTGCCATGCATTCATGGCCACATGGTTGCCCAGGTAGGGAGATAAGGCAACAATGAATGCATGGCACCTAAGTATCTTCTATCCTGGCTGTGTTTATTCTTTCCCAATCATAATTGAAGGAATATTAGAGATGGAACAGACCAGATTGTAACATTGTAAATTTTGAAAAGTGTTTTGAAAGTGAGAAGGACCACCAAGTATATACAGTTCATAACAAAGTGTTCATAGCAGACAAACCTGGCAAGAAGCCAACCTTGAGGAATAACCTACTTTATCCGGCTCAGCAATGAATCAACCCAGCCCCCCTAGACACCATGTCTTGAAAGCAAAGAACTTGTCCATTGTCTATACCCCAATCAGAAGTGAACTTCATAGGTGGAATAATGGTCATCATCAATTTAAGTTTGAGTCTGCTTTTCATATTGTCTGAGGGAGCAGAGGAGAGTGAGCTCTTAGATTTAGAGGTTTTCTGTACTTTGGCTATTACTCTAGCTTCTTAGTAGATATCCCTTTGTAAAAGATAATTGATACTAATTTGTCAATTGATATTGAGGAGAGCTCAACTAATTGATATGATATTAGGGTAATCACTGAATTAGATGATATTAAGGTGATGATAACTGGTTAACTAATATTGAGGCAATTGTCACTGGGGAAATATTAATGGGCAATTGATATTGGGGGAATACACTAGATGGGATCTCATGAATAGTGTTAAAGAAACTTCCTTAGAACCCCAAGGGGAAAAGTAGTTAGCCTTGCTCTGTGGTATTGATCTGTCAGAGGAGTGCAGGAAAGGAGAGTAAGTCCCAAGCAAATAACTGTCTGGAGACACTCCTGGCTGTTCTGGAAAGGCTAAGTGTAGAAGATGATACTTAAGCTGAGCTTTGAAGGGAATTAGGTCTTCCAAGAGACAGAGGTGAGATCAGCACTTATTACCAAGCACTTATTAGGCACTCACTGCTATCGTACCAGAACCGAGTGTGCATTAAGGACATATTGTTCAGCAGTGCAAAAAGAAAGATAGTCCTTGACCTCAAAAGGAGCTTGCATAAGACACTTGTGCAAGGGGAAGATAACAAGACAGCTGAAGGGGTTAGAGGTTAGAGGTCACAGGGAGAGGTGAGTACACATGTAGGAGTGGGTATCGAAGTCAGGAGAATCTGAGGCAGAGCCAACCTGGATCCCTCCCCAAAATGAATCCCATGGGAAACTCACCAATGGGAAAAGGTAGCCTCAGGGATATTCTAGGGTGAGAAGGCTACAAGACTGAGGCAAACTCTAAGATGACAGGGCACCTGAAGCATGACATCAAGAGATGATGAATCTGGAGAGCAGGGAGAGGAAAATCAGGAGAGAATTTCAAGAATGGGGAGAGCCCATGCAAAGGAAAGGAGGAATATCATCTATGTCCTAATACAGGCAACAACCAGGAAGTCAGGTTTCTTAAGATAATGAATTTGTGAAGAGGAGTAGTGTGGAATCACAAGTATTGCCTGGCAATCCGATGTGTGCTCACTACACTACCTAGCTGCCCCTGAAGAAGTATTAGACATGATTCTTTGACTTTGAGAAGCTTGCAATCTAACTGGGAAGACAGTACTAACACAGGTTAGGTTTTCCTTTGTGTTTTTAATGGACCTGTGATTTCATCAGTATAGTTCCCAGTAAAGGGTTCCTCTACCAGAGAAAATCAATACCTTCTCTGTTAAGTGGAATCTGAGAGTTGCTTGGGGGCAGTGAGATGCTAAATGACTTGACCAGGGTCATGAAGATGCTATGTAACAGAAGCCAGACTAAAACCCCCACATTTGTGACTTTGAGGTTGACTTTCTTGTATACCACAGATAGCAAATACTGTAGGAATTGATCATACAATAGGGCAGAAATAGTCAAGGACTTCATGGAGGAAATCCTTGGTCAGGATTTGGATTGGAATAATTATGACTATGAAAAAAGTACTTAAATTCTCTGGACCTCATCTATGAAATGACAGAACTGAACTCGGTAATCTCTGAAGACCCCTTGACCTTTAATTCTATGATCTTATGATTGTTTCCCACTGGTTCAGCATTTATTAATCACCTACTGTATGCAGAACCCTATTTGAGGTTCTGGGGGAGATATAAAGATTAGAAAATAGAGTCCCTGCTTTCACCGATGGATAATTTAATTCTACTGGTGTCATTATTACTTACCTTTTACATATCTCATATTGGAGAAACTAGGATATAAACTGCTCTATCCCATCACACAGAGTCTAGGACTAGATAATAATCATCCAATTTAGGGATAATAGAAAAATTATCCATTTAAGCTGTCACCTCTCTGGGAGAGGAAGCATGTTGTATGGGAAGGAGTACTGATTGAGAGTAAAAAGAAGTGGATTCAGATCCTGACCCACCTACTTAAAATTTAAGACTTTGACAAGTCATTTCCTCTCTCTGGGACTGATCAAAAGAGAAATTTGCAATAGATGATCTCTAAGGTCCTTTCTTGAGTTAAATCCCACAGTCCTATGAATACTGCACATGTAAAACATGGGCAAGTATTGATACAAATAAATATCTATGGTAATGAATAAATTAGTGGGAAGAGGAATGAAGTACAGTCACAGATGTCAGTCAGTCACCAAGCATTTATTAAATTCTTACTATGTGCCAAGTGTCATGTTAATTGATGGTGATATGAACACAAACAGAAAGATAGTCTCGGTCCTTAAGAAGTTTTTATATTCTAATGGAAAAAGACAAAACATAAAGCTGAAAGATGGTGGGGGAAGGGGGATGGGGAGGATGAGATGAAAGCTTGGTATAGAGAAAAAGTCTCTTGATAAATAAAGTTTGGAAAGTGAGGAGCATGACCTGGAGAGAAATAAGACATGGTTGTCCTGGTCCTCCTTAAATGGAGGTTCAGGGAGAAACCAGTCAATCAGAAGGAGAGGCTGAAGAAGTGAAGGCTACTTTCAGTGTATGAAGTCCAGTGTGGGAGTGAGCTTCCAGGGAGAAAAGATTTCTGTGGCATGGTAGAGAAAGCCTGGAGAGACAGGAGTGCATCCAGGAGAAGAATGAATGTCAGAGAGAAGAGATGTGCCTGGAGGTTGGGGGAAGTGGGTTTGGAGAATAACTCTCTGAGGTAAATTGATGGAAATGTTAAGATTCAATCCCAGATTATCTTTCTACCAATTATTTGATGTCTTTTGTAGCTTTAAAATGTTTTATCTGTTGCTGTTTGGTCTTACAAAAGGCACAAGACTATAACATCAGGAGAGCAGACATTCTTTATGACTTGCAGAGAAGGAGAATTTCAGGACCTCCAGTGCAATGGAGAGGTCAGGGGATGTGGTGAAAGAGGAATGGAAGAGATGTAGCAATGTTCACAAAATGCATGCATCTGCACTGTAGGTAACGACCAGATGAGATGAATTACAATCATATGTTTTCTGCTATTCATTTCAACCCACTTAAATGTCTCTGGGCCAAAGTTTTAAAAGAAGGCTTTGCTGGACTTCCGTTCTCTCTCTCTCTCTCTCTCTCTCTCCTCTCTCTCTCTCTCCCTCTCTCTCTCTCTCTCTCTCTCTCTCTCTCTCTCTCTCCCTCTCTCTCTCCCTCTCTCCCACTTTCTTTCTTTCTTTCTTTCCTTCCTTCCTTCCTTCCTTCCTTCCTTCCTTCCTTCCTTCCTTCCTTCCTTCCTTCCTTCCTTCCTTCCTTCCTTCCTCTTCCTTCCTTCTTGTTCTTTTTGTTCTTCTTCTTTGTCTTCTCCTCCTCTTTCTTCTTCTTCATGCATGTGTGTGTGTACAGTATTAGGTGAAGCAGGGTATTATATAAAAAGAACTGTTCTTATTGGTTTGCAGATAACCAAATAGGCTGCAGACTACCAACACATGATGACCTTCAAAATTTGATCCAGATCGTGTGGTCATAAATGACCTTCTAATTACCAGGTCAAATTTCAGTGTGCAAGCACTTAGTAACTAGGGCTTTTTAAATAGATCCCTGAACTCTTAGAGAGAGAATGAACTTTGTGGATCCTCTTATTCAACCCCTTCATATTACAGCTGTGGGAAATGAGGACCCAGAGAGGAGAATTCCCCTCTTTGGGAATGGGCTAGGTTCATAAAGCTAGTAATTGGGTTGTTGTTTTTTTTAGTAATTCAAGATCTTTGGATCATGGAATAAATTTTGGGGGGGACCTTACAGGTCGTCTAGACCAAGCTCCTCACTTTAGACAAGGAAACTAAAACCTTTGCAGGTAAAGTGACTTTACACATGGATAGGAAATAGTAGGACAGGAATTTGAACCCTGGTTCTCTGACTCCAAAACCAGTAACATTTAAGACTAGAACTAAGGTTTTCTGATGCCCAGCCTGATACATTTACAGTATAAACTATGGTGCCTCCCAAAAGATAAGAGAGGAAAATTATAGGTGGTCAGGAGTGACTTTTGATATTATTTAAAATATGATAGAGATCTTGTGAATATATTTCCCTTGGGCCAATTCTTTCTAGGCTTTAAATGATAAAAGAAACAAATGTTATTTCCCTCCCTATTCTCCTTGTTGAGTAAAAGAGGATTTGAATATTGTGCACCCCCAAAGGAATTATCTCTGTCAACTTAGCTAAAATTTCCAAGATGTTAATACATTCATCTGAAACCAAAAATAACAGTAAAAACCAAAACTACTTCACTTAAACAACAACAAAATCTATGCCTTTAATAAGTTACGTTGTCTTACCCCTTCCCTTTAAACTTGCTGCCACTCAGGATGATAAAAATTGACATCTTCTCCCCTTGAATACATCTCTGTTTCTCTTTCTCCCCAAGGTATTATTATATTTCACTCATATGTAAATAAAGTGATTAGGCTAGATAATCTCATAGGTCCTTCTAATGAAACAAATTAACCTGAGTAGTTAAGTCAAGAAGCATTTATTAAGCACTTATATGTGTCGTTGAGTTTGTACTTTGCTTTCAAGGAGGACCAGTGACATAGGTGATGTCTCAATTTGCATGTGACTCAGATTCAAGTGAGGCAGAATTGGGTGAAGTCCTCAGCCTCACTCTCTTCCTGAGTCAAACTTTAGTCCAGTGGCAGGACAAAAGTCAAGACAACTGCGGGTATCCCAGGATACAGCGGATAACCTTGGCATCTTCAATGCCTGACCAAGCTCTAAGTGCTCCACAGAGCCTTCTTCAATTCCATATTTGAGATTTAACTTGTTCTGTGACTCTCACAGAGTAACCTCATCTTTCTGATTCTAAGGTTTCCCTTTCTGTTGAATGGGGACTTGTACAGTCTGCCCCATAGAAGTGTTGTGAAGTAAACCCTTTGGAAAACTGCAAGGTGGCTATAGAAGTTATTACTTGGGATGAGTTGTTGTTGCGGCTTGTCCTTCTTTCTTGAAGAGGACCATGGCATCAGGAAGGCGATGCCATGGCTTGCAAGTGACTTGGATTTCAGTGAGGGAGGGCTGTACAAAGTCACCAGCCTCACTCTCTCCTCTGGAGCCATCTGGGTCCAGTGGCAAGATATAAATCAGGACAATGGGAGATGGGCCCCACTTGGAATGAGAAAGACCAACCAGTGTGTGTGTGTGTGTGTGTGTGTGTGTGTGTGTGTGTGTGTGTGTGTGTGCTTCAGCTCAAATGGCAAGGACAAGAAGAACTTGAGACTGGAAAGCAAAATGCAAAGAGAAAGAAGTCTGATTTACCAAAAGAAATACTACTCCCACAAACCCATATTTCTCTTGGGTTCCCTGATTCTTTCCAGGTTTAAAATGATGTAAGAAATAGATGTCATTTTCCTGTCTTTCCAACAGAAGCCATGTTTTTTGTTTGTTTGTTTAGGCAACTGACTTAGGTCAAGCCACCTGGGAAAGATGAAGGTCCCTAAAATTGTTCGGTTGAGATGACAAAATTGGAGATAGGGTGGGTAGGGTAGGTGAACGTGGAGACTTTTGGGGCAAGGGGATGTTAAGAACAAACTCCTGTAGACAGATGTGATGGCATCATGATCCTAGGGTGAGCACTAGCCCTAGGAGGATTGTGCTGGAGTCAGCTCATACCAATTTTCAAGAGCCTCTTAGTTAAATTTTCAATGTGAGCATTAAAATCTCAGAAATTGACAACTGCTCCATATTAGGCATTGATTTATTGTACTGTTGATTTCTAGACTTAAAAAAGTAAGGCATAGAATATTAATAAATCAGATTAAAAAAGTGTTTTGTGTTTACATTTTTTCACCTGGAAAGCTGGTTGTTAAACATTTTCCAACACAGCAACAGAGCAGGGAGAGATAAACAGATGCTCCCTGAGAACTGTTTTGGCTACAACAAAAGCTTTATGTTCTAGGTCTTTTTCATTCTACCTGTTTTGACCACAGCACACAAGTCTTTTTTGCTTATAACTTTGGTTGCCCACAAACAAAATACTTTTGGAAATGCATACTAATACGATGGTAAATCTTTTGCCTGGAACCTTGCATTCACACATGCTTAGCTAATATATTCACTGAAACTGAGATTTACATGTTGAAATTCCTTTTTTATTACTGCCTTTTCTGCCCTGTTTATTGATGCCACAGTGTTTAGTCTCCAGGAAGCTATCCCAAGTTCCTGAAATGAAAACCACCTCCCTGAGGCATAGCTTTTAGCATAGTGACTCATAGGTTGGCACTCATATCTTGGCATATAAGTCAAAAGCCAGAAGTTTTGGAGAGACTTTATTTTGGTATCCAAGAGAGAAGGAAATACCTGGTACAACTTGTCAGCTTTCAGAGGAGAAAAGAGGGAATCATAATAATTTTTAAAAGATGGTATCCTGGGTGAAGATAGGGATGTTTATAAGCATAAAACACGTGAGACTGTTACTTGGCCAAATGGCCCAGGTATCCATTCCATTTTGTAGACGCTGTTCTAGGCTGGTGAGAAATGTTTTTCATCCCCTGGATGTACTCTTGAATGCCTTACTAGATGACTTAGGCAGGAGGAGGCTGGAATAGTCTTTTGGAAAGAAAGCCAAATGAAGTACTGGCAGAAGGGAAATCCCCAGGGACTGACATAGAAGAGTGAAGAGATGTTTGCCCTGGGTGGATTGAGAAAAGACACTAAGACCCTTTCCAGGCCTCAGAAAACACTCACTAGGAAAAAAAATTTAGCTTCCTTTCAGAATCAGCTTTATGTTTCATTCCAGGGTGATGGGGCAAAAGAACAGGGCTAGTGTAAAAAACTAAAAGAGAGGGCTAGTGTAAATGGGCAAAGATGCCATGACCTGCCTCCTCCCAACCCATACCATTCCGTTTCAGGATGCCTAGGCACTGCCTTGCTTTGCAGATTAGCAAGGTCATGTGGTTAAAGATGGACCCCAGGTAGGGAGTCTAATCCCTGTCAATTCTACAGTAAGTACTTGGTTTCCCTATACTTACAGAAATAGAATTGGAAAAGGTCTCAGGAAATATCTGGTCCCATCCCACCTGAAAAATAATCCTCTAGACAACACCCTTTGTAAGGAGCCATCCAGTTTCTGCTTAAAAGTCTGCAGTCAAAGGGACTTTACTACCTTGTTGCTCATTTTGAACAGCACTAATTATTAGATAGTTTTTCTTATGTTGAGTCTAAATCTGACATTTTGCAATTTAGAGGATAATAGACAGAGTTGGAAGGGACCTTAGAAGTCATAGTGTCTAACCCATTCATTTTATAGATGAAAACTGAGGCAGAGAAGTTCAGTGAGTATCAGAGCAACTCATAGCTTGCTGGATGACTTGGAGAATGTTACTAATACTCTCCTGATGATAGTGTGAGAGATTTTGTCAAGTGCTTTCCTGATATCTAAATAGATGATGTTTGTCATTTCCCTGATCTACTAGACTAGGAAGCCCACAAAAAAGAAAATTAATTTAATTTGATATGTTTCAAGATTCTAAGCCTTCTTGTAGTGACTTACTTCTCTTACCATGTTCTCAAAGGAGCATGGGGTAGAAAAAAGCTCTAAATTCAGTCAGAACAGATCTGGGTTCAAGTGCCATCTCTGGCATATATACTGGCTATGTAATCTTGGGTAAGTCCCTGGACTTTAATTTCTATGGAAATTCAAATTCCTCATCTCTCAAATGACAACGTATCTCTTGTCCATGTCCTTTTCCAATCTGAGTTAATCAGATCCCTTTGGACATCAGACCCTTTAGACTTCTCCTTTTTCTGCCCTTATCAGAATAAGTTGTGACTGGTTAGCCAGAGTTGAGCACTTGAGGGCTTCCCTTTCCTCTTATACTGACTTTCTTTTTAGGGTCCTACTTCGTGGAATGTTTTACCTATCATGTTCATGGATTTTTTTAAATCTATGCTCTTGAAATCAATGGCACATGTCTGGTGTCTTTATCTATCATGAACTCAAAGTGGATTCTGACCACGTCAACATCTTCCTCAGTAAATTGCAGTGGTTCTCTATTATCTTCAGAATTAAAATTTTTAAAAATCATCTGCTTAGTTGTCAAAACCGTTCACACCTTGGCCCCTCCTCTGTTTCCAGTCTTTTTACATTTTATTCCTCTCCACACACTCTACTATTCTATCAGACTAGACTTGTTACTTGCACAGGACACCATCTTCTGTCTCATTCCTTGCCTTTTGATTGGGTATCCCCTAGCATGAAATGTTCTCCAACCTTACTTGACTCCTGGCTTTCTTCAAGGCAGCTCAAATCCTACTTTCTATAAGAGAACTTTCCCAATCTCTGCCACTGCTAGTTACTTTCCTCTGAGATCACTTTGCCTTTGCCTTGTTTCTATCTCGTATGTACAACTTTTTAATGTTGTCTTCCCCTTAGAATGGGAACTCCTTGAGGGGAGATACCATGCTTTTGCCTTTCCTTCTATCTCTAGAAGGTTTATTTTTTTTGCTTTTTGGAGGGCATTTGGGGTTAAGTGACTTGCCCAACGTCACACAGCTAGTAAGTATTGTGTCTGAGGCCAGATTTGAACTCAGGCCTTCTGACTCCAGGGCTGGTGCTCTGTTCACTGAGCCACGTAGCTGCCCCTTAAGAAGGTTTATTGATGGTGGCAAAGAATTGGAAATTGAAGGCATGCCTGTAAACTGGGGGATGGCTGAGCAAATTGTGGTATATGAATGTAATGGAATGCTATGGTGCTATAAGAAATGATGAGCAGGATAATTTCAGGAAAAACCTTGAAAGACTTAAATGAATTGATGCTGAGTGAAGTAAGCAGGACCAGGTGAACATTGTATATAGCAATAGCAATGTTGTTTGCTGATTAACTATGGTAGACTTAGCTCTTCTCAGTAATACAATGATGCAAAGCAATTCCAAAAGAGTCATGATGGAAAATGCTGTACACATCCAGAGAAAGAATTGTGGAGTCTGAATGTAGATCGAAGCATTCTATTTTCACTTTTTTGTCTTTTATTTCTTGTGGTTTTTTGTTTTGTTATGATTCTTCTTTCACAACATGACAATGTGGAAATAGGGTTAACATGATTGTACACGTATAACCCATATCAGATTGCTTGTTGTCTAGGGGAGGAGAGAGGACAGGAAGGGAGGGAGAAAAATTTGGAACTCAAAATTTTACAAAAATGAATGTTGAAAACTATCTTTATATGCAATTGGGAAAAAAGAAAATCCTATTAAGGAAATTAAAAGGTTTGTTGACTGACAACTGTCTTCCAAGGTCTTCATCATTTCCTCTTGATCAGTTAAGTGACATTATTCATCAGAATCTGGTTCAAAATAGCAGCCTTTCTTTTTGATCTCTCTACTTTATGAAAGTTGAAATTACTAACAAGGCAAAACACAACTTTATCAAATGCTCTGATTTTTAATAGAAAGAGGATTCCAGTGGGCAACTGTATATAGTTGAAGTCCCTGACCTTTGTGACCTGTAACAGGATTTCATTATCCATTTCCTTCTTCTGGTCAGGTGGTTTGTAATATAGTCTTAGCCATGATATAACCTCTGCTTTTCTTTTGATTTTCAGCCACTTATTCTCTACCATGCTTCCCTTCTCAGGTTTGTATATTTCCACATAGATGAATATTTTCACAATATTCAATGCTATATATCTTTTCTACTCTATATATTCTTCTTGAACAAAGAATAAGAATTAAAGAACAAAGAATAATATATTTCTTGACCTCCTAGAACTTTCTATTATTTTATAATATTCTTTCCAAGGTAGATATCTAACAGAAAACAACACCAAGATAAATACTTTGATAGAAGAAAGAAATAAGTCCATAGCATGGAAGAGCAAGAGAGGATGAGATGGTGTAATGGGACCCCCATTGGGTCCTTTTGGCATTAGCACTGGGTAATTGGTAGCCAGGGGATAGGCAGCATGACAACACAAAGTACCTGGGGTATGGACAATAAAGGGTGTTGAAACAAAAGGTAGAAAATTACCTAAGAAAAAATCTACAACTCCTTCACAATTTTAAAGAAGGCAGAATAGAGCTGAGACTACTTTCATGTGATTGGTCACTATGCTAACCATGAGCAAATCAAAAGAGTAAAATGGAAACACTATAGTTATCTTACTGGTATTTCTAGAGATGAGCTCCCATTGATGCTTACTAGTTCAGGTGATTCTTCTTCACAAACATACCTATATAAAGGATAAGCATTATTTGCCAAAGCCTATACAGCTGGAAGGATCTTGCAATGCAATACATTTTATGTGTGGGGAAAATGAAAAAGAACAAACAAGTGGGCCAGAATCTTATTTTCTTTGCACCTGAAGGTGCAAATAGTGTACACCTGCTTAAATTATCCTTTTAAGTGGTGCAGAGATTTTCCACCTGTCAAGAACACTGATGGGGATAATGATTATGTCATAGAAAATGGTAAAGATTGGTCTAGGAGCAGGAACCCTGGTTGATAATGACTTCATGCTGTATCTCAACATAAAGGACAGACCTAGATATAAAATTCCTTAATTAACCCTTTATAACCGATCATTTTGTTTCCTCAGACATGAGAATGCTTATGAGATGTCTTAAATGATATGTTTCAGAGTCCTACCAGTCTGCCTTCTGCTAACTGGATCATCCTGGATTTCCTAGAATGGCTTCACATTTCCTGATGGCAGTTAACATGTAATAGGATTCCAGGACTTATTTGGGCATGAAACAATCACTCTGAGGAGGGTCAAGCACTGAACGTTGAGAGAATAATGCTCTAGTTGAACTGGAAAGAATAATGTCCGACATGTGGCTTAGTCATTTGAGAAAGGTAATGTTAACTTGCAGTATGTGATTCCAAGCATAGCAAAGCCATATAGTGTCTGCTTGTTTCCTAACCATTCTTAAATTAACGCTCTGCAATCTGTTACATAAATCTCTATTTTCTTATTTTAGGTTCAGCCAGCATTTTGCTAGTGAATAAATCAGACATCCCAGATGTCATTCCTCCCTGACTCGATATAAATCACAACCAAATGGCTTGGTGGGTTTGCTACAATTGCTTCACATGTCAATGAAATCTAATATTACTGCTCCTGGATTATTTTTTTCAAAGAGGAACAGTATCACTCACCATCAACTGGGCATCAGAGAAGTATATTTGAGTCTTGGTTTGAGACCTAAATGCTGTAGGGGCTTACAACTAACTCTTCTCCTGGGATTGTAACATTTTTAACTGAGCAAGATACACCTCATATATATATATATATATATATATATATGTATGTATATATATATATATATATATATATAAATTTCCTGTCAGTAATACAATATATAAAAATTATAGAGGACTTCCTGATTGGAGCAAGTCTCCCTATATGGCCAGGGCAGGGCACCAAGTAGATTATTAACATGCCCTTTCATTATAATCCATTGAAAATCAAGACCTTATTTAGTAGGTGTAGTGGGTTTCTCAGATGATCACTTCTTAGAATAGAATACAACAGGGAACTCTTACTCATGTACAATTTGGACTCTGATGGCCTCTGAGCTCCCTATCAGCTCTAAGATTCTGTGAGTCATGGTGATATCACTATCAGAGTAATAACTATTCTGTGAGTCATAGCCATAACTTGTGTGTATATATGTGCAGTGCTTTAAATTACAAAACACATTGCATTTCCTTATTTGATCCTTACAATATTGTGAAATACACATAAGTATTGCTAAATTCATTTTACATATCAGGAAACTGAAGTTCAACTAGGTTAAGTGGCTTGCCTGAGATTATACAACTATTAAGTGACTGGGCTGGAGTTTGACCCAAAATAAATTTATTTGATGTACATTTTTTTTCTTTATCAGAAAATGAATATTTTATGGCTGCACTTAAAAATTGCTATTACTTCCCAATGATATAATCCTTTTACTTTAAAATTTTAATTTTTTTTTTTAAAGCAAGTGGGATTAAGTAACTTGCTCAAGGTTACACAGCCAGTTATTTCTGGGAGTGGTGCTAAGTATCTGAGCCCAGATTTGATCCCCAGGTCATCCTGACTCTGGAGCTGGTGCTCTTACTCTCTGAGCCACCTGGCTGCCCTGAAATTTTATTTTTTTTTAATGAAAAATCTGTTTTCTCTCCTTCTTACCTCTCATCCCTGGGAGAAAAAAGAAAAGTATTATTATAAAACAAGATGAATGCACTCTCCCTTTAAGTATAGTTAAGCAAACCAAACAGATATATTGGCTATGTGTGACAGTATATACTTAATTCCATACCTGTAGTGAATTAGTTTTATGCCAAGAGGATGGAACCATGTGTCACAGCCAAGCTTAAGAAGTCAACATTGGTGACTGCATTGATAAGAATTTTGATGTCTCTCAATGTTGTTTTCCTTTATGTGATTGCCATCATCAAGCATTTTTCCTTACCTCACTCTGTATTCCTTCATACATGTCTTCCCAGGTTCTTCATATCTGTCATTTCTCATGGCTCTAGTGTTTTCTTATTTTAGACTGCTGCTTCTTAAGAAAGAGAGGTCTGCTATTGACACTCAAGGGGGCTACACCAGAAGCATATTCCTATTTCATTCATCTACTCATTCATTAGTTCATGTGTGCATTCATTCAACAGACATTTCTTGAGTACCTGCTATGTCCAAGGCACAGAGCTAGACATTTCAATACACTTAATGATAGCCAGCTTGCTTGGATGAGTTAATACAGTTCAGTTCACAGCTAGGAAGTAGATGCTGCAATTGAACAACCTACCTCAATATCAATTGGGTAGCTCTGAAAAGAAAAAAAAATTACGTTTGGAATGGGCTACTTTTAAATTTGGCATTGAAATTCAACTGCTAAAATATGGAATGAATAAAAATATGACCTTCACCCCATTGCTGTCACTGGAAATCAATATTCCATTGGTATATATATATATATATATGTATATATATATAGTCATATAAATAAATGTGCATACACGCACCCATATGTATAAATATATAGATATAGAGAGAGAATCTCTGCCATGGTCTCTCTGTTGATTAGATCATTGGAGTGAAATAACTAAAAGCAGCAAAAGGCTTTCAAAGGTTGCAAAGTTTGGAGAGGGTAGTGGGAGGCATTTAGCTTAATGTAATATTTGGCAAGAAAGAATTAAAGTTTATATTTCATAAGTCAGAATAATTTATTGTGTATTCACTCTATCTTGGAAATAATTTCAATTAGTGGAGTAGTTAAAATGCAGCAATGAAATCACAAAGTAGGTAAAATGTTGATCTGCTTTGGAGTTTCATTTGAAAATCCCAAACATGGGCTATTCTCTCAAATGTAGTGAGCTCAGTTACCCATTGGGATCATATCATCCTGAAGCAGAGAAGATAGGGTCTATGCCCAGGAATAGACCTATTTCCTTTAAGCCTTGGGCTCTTCTTTATGAAGTCCAGTTATATGTTAGGAGAATGAGGCAATGACTTGAGAATAAAGAATAATAATGAGTCATATTTAAATATTTCCTTGTAGTCTACAAAGTTCCTCTCAATGAAATCATGAGGTGTTTAGTTCAAGAGTAATTATTCCCACTTTGCAGATGAGGAAACTGAGGCTCTGCATTTCTAAGTGGCTTAACCAAGTCCTATAGGTGGTACATGAGGAAGTCAGAACTTGATCTTAGTTTTTCTTTTTTTTTTAATTTTTTAATTTTTTTTTAAAGCAATCAGGGTTAAGTAACTTGCTCAAGGTTACACGGCCAGTTATGATCTTAGTTTTTCTTGCTTCAAGGCCTGAGAGCTTTCTACTGCACCACGCTGTTGGATTGTCGCTCATTTGGATTAAACAGCTGGTTTAAACATGCTTCCTAAAGACACAAGCAGATTTAGTGTAGTATACCACAACCCCTCCCCACCCTGTTTCTGTGGGAATACAGACGTCAGGAGGTAGAATAGGGAATAATAGGAACCATTCTATCCAGTGACCTGACTTTGCCGATTTTGTGAGAAGCAACATTTTTTTTCTGCCTTTAAGAATTAATTTTTCTTTTTTCCCCACTTATCAAGTCACCATTTAAGGATTGTTCTCCTGTATGACTCCCCCAAGGAATGTGACCAAAAATCCAAATTGACCTCAGCTTGGTATGTTGAGAGAGAAATCTAGAGACTGAGAGCTAAGTGACTCTGAAGTCCTATTTAAAAGAAGGACCTGTTTTCACCTCCAGCCTGCATCACCAATTGTTGGCTAGATATCTCTATAAGGATGTTCTATAGGAATTCTGAACTCAGTATGTCTCAAACAGAACCCACCATCTTCTCCCCACTTCAACTACTCCTCTTCCCTTTCCAGGTATCTAGGCTGGCAACTTTATAATTAACTCATCCCTTCACTCTGCCACATCCCTAATATCTAATCATTTGCTAAAACTTATTAATTCTACCTTTATAACATCCCTAACATTCATCCCTTCCATTTTTAATCTGCTATGTTAATTCAGCTCTTGTCATCTACACTATTTCAATAACTTCCCAATTGATCTCCCTGCCTCAAGTTTCTCCCCTCTGCAAACTATCTTACATACAGCTTCCAGACTACTATTCTTTTTTAACTAGTTAATTTATTTTTAGTTTTCAACATTCACTTCCATAAGTTTTAAATTTTCTCCCCCCTCCTTCCCCTCTCCATCTCAGAGAGGGCATGCAACTCAATATCAGATCTGCATATACATTCCTATTAAACATATTTTCACATAAGTCATGTTGTATAGAAGAATTTGAATGAATGGGAGTAACCATGAGAAAGAAAAATATAAAACAAAACAACAAAAAAAATAGTTTGCTTCCATCTGCATTCAGACTCCATATTTCTTTTTCTGGATGTAGATGGCATTTTCCATCAAGAGTCTTTTGGAAATATTTTAGGTCCTTGAGTTGCTGAGAAGAGCTAAGTCTATCAAAGTCACTCATCTCACACTGTGGCTGTTATTGTTTACAATGTTTTCCTGGTTCTGCTCACTTCACTCAGCATCAGTTCATATAAGTCTTTCCAGGTTTTTCTGAAGTTCACCTGTTCATCATTTCTTAGAGCATAATAGTATTCCATTACATTCATATGCCACAAATTGTTCAGCCATTCCACAATTGATGGGCATCCCCTCAATTTCCAGTTCTTGGCCACCACAAAAAGAATTGCTATAAATAATTTTGTACATATGCATCCTTTTCCCATTTTTATTATCTCTTTGGGATACAGTCTTAGAAATGGTATTGCTGGGCCAAAGGGTATGCACATTTTTTATAGCCTTTTGGCCATAGTTTCAAATTGCTCTCCAGAATGGTTAGATCAGCTCACCAGACTGGTATTCTTGAAACACAGGTCTGATCATATTACCCCACTCAATGCTGAAGAAATTCTCATAGCCTCTGATTAAATATAGACTCCTTAGTTTGGTATTTAAAATCCTTCACATTCTGTTTCCAATCCATCTCTCTAGACCAGGGGTTCATAACCTGGGATCCATGAACATGTTTTTAAAAAAAATTTTTGATAACTTTCAATACAATTACTTTCCTTTATAATCTTATGTATTTTATTTTATGCAGATAAAGGGTGTGATTCTGAGGAACCCTTACATTTCACCAGACTGCCAAAGGTTTCCATGACATAAGAAAGATGAAGACCACCTATAGACTGGTTTCAAATTATTCCCACTCATGCAATCTATCTTCCTCTGGACATGGATAAATGCCATTCCATTGGGCACCAGTTTCCTATCTTTGAGGTAGAGGGAGAAGTGCCATTCCATCAAATCAGGTCCCCTAACTTGTCTCTTGCATTCTCTGTGAAGAAGAGAAACCATTGCATGGTACACCAGTCTCCTGCATTTGGAGCAAGGGCAGAAAAGCCTTGGGGAGAAGAAAAAAAAGGGTAAAAACTATTCATTGACCATCTCCATGGACTGGGTGTTCTATAGATATCTTAAATTTAAAATCTAAAACTGAGCTCATTATCTCCCCCTCTACTAATCTCCCCCCTTTTGAACTTCCCCATTACTGTTGAGGGTACCACCATCCTCCTACTTACCTAGGCTTAGGACTTAGGTGTCATCCTTGACTCTCTCACCCCTCATAGCCAATCTCTTGTCCAGTCCTGTCCCTTCTACATTCATAAAATCTTTTCTGTATGTATTATTCTCTCCATTTACACTGTCACCATTCTGGTGCAGGCCCTCATCACATCACACTTAAACAATTGCAATATCTTTTTGTTTATCTCCCTGACTCGTCTCTCTCCACTCCAGTCCACTTTCCATTTAGTTGTGGAATTAATCTTCCTAAAGCACAAATCTGACCATATCACACTTGTCCCCTCAATCAAATTCCAATGATATCCTATCAACTTCAGTATCAAATATAAAATCCTTTGGTATTCAAAGCCCCTCAAAATCTGTTCCCTTACCTTTCCAATCTTCTTATTCCTTATATCCCACCATATACAGTGACACTGGTCTCCTTCCTGTTCTTTATGTAATCTACTCCACCTTCCAATTCCAGGAATCTTCACTGATGGCCCCTATGTCTGGAATGCCCTCCTTCCTGATATCTACCTCCTGGATCCCCAAATTTCCTTCCCAGCTAAAATTCCATCTTTCCTCGTGTCCCTTAATGCTCATCACTTTCTTCCATTGATTATCTCCAATTTGTCCTTTATGTACTTTGTTTATTCATAGTTGTTTTTTTGTGGTCTCCCCCATTAGACTGTGAATTCTTTGAGAGCAATCTGCCACCTTGCTTTCTCTCTCTAGTGCTTTACACAGTGCCTGGAACATGGACAGCACTTAAATGTATATTGACTGACTGATATTCCAGTCCAATTGTTGTACTTACTTTTCTAAAAACATTAAATTCCATCTTCTGATAAGGAGTAAGTTACTTGAGAGCAAGGAATGATCTCATTCTTTGTATTAGTAGTCTCAATGCCCAAACATAATACTTGGACCATAATAGAAGCTTCATCAATATATCCCACATTAGACCCCTAGCATCAAGGTATCTAGTCGATTTTTTTTACAATTTTTTTGGCTGGGGTTCTTTCATGTTTTGTTTATTCCTTTAGTGGGCATCTATGATGAATGAATAGCCATATTTCAATATAAGGGTGCAGCAGTCAGCCAGAGCCAGCCTTTTCACTGTGTTCTATGACAACACCTCTATTCAGTGCAAGGAGAGGTCAAATCTTTCTAGTCCTGTCTAGGATCCCCCAGCCATACAAAATTGCTGGTGAAATGCCTCTGTTTGGGGTGGTAATGTAGTTATACAACCCCTAAACATAGCACTTAACCCCATCAGTTTATTATAAAGAGCCCATTTTAACAGCTCAACAGAACTGTTTCTCTTTCTTGACTGAATTCAAGTTTTCCAAATTAGTGATTCCAATTTTAAGGAAAAAAAGAACCCCAAATGCCATCACTTCCTCCATTATGAATCCTTAAGTAACTTGCCCTCCTACTTGTTTTTTTTTTTCATTGTCTTCCCATATATCAACATGGGGTGATCCACTCCCTGCCCTTGCAGAAATTTGAGGCTGAGAACAGCTGAGAGACCATACGGGGAAAAAGAGATTTCTCTTGTGTTTTTTTTTTCATGAACAGAATTTTTTCAGTAGATTATATGTTAACACTAGTAAATGTTAAAAAATGGGCACTTTATCAGTTTTTCTTTTTTCCTCTCAGAGATATATACTGAAGCATTAAGTGCAGTAAGTTTGGGAGTGAAAAGAATGCAAAAGAGAAAGAAGGATTTAATGTAGCATGTGGCTTCAGGATCCTGGATTTAAAGCTAAAAGGAACCTTAAAAGTTATCTGTTTCCAAGTGCTCATTTTACAGATGGAGAAACTGAGGCATATAGAGATGAAATGACTTGTCCAAGGTCACAGAGCCAATAAGTAGCCACTTCCTCCTACTACTCTGAATCTCGTGCTCTTTCCAATTATATCACACTGCCTTTCATATATTAGAGAACTATTCATAAAATAGAGGGCAACTAAGTGGCACAGTGAATAGAGCACCAGACCTGAAGTTAGGAAGACTCATCTTTCTGAGTTAAAATCTGGCCTCTGCCACTTAGTATCTGTGTGACCCTGGGAAAGTCACTTAACTCTGCCTCAGTTTTCTCATCTGTAAAATGAGCCAGAGAAGGAAATGGCAAACCACTACAGTATCTTTGTCAAGAAAACCCCAGAAAGGGTTATGAAGAGTTGGCCACTGCTAAAAAATGACTGAATAACAAATTCAAAACATAGAACTATTGGGTAAAAGGACAGTATATAACTTCATAATAATAACTCACGTTTTATTTTCCCACTGGTTGGGGCAAGGGCTTTTTCACTTCTCTTTTTGAATATCACTGCTTGACATAATGCCTTGCATACAATAAGTGCATAATAAATAATTATTGATCAATTGACTAATTAAAGGTTTCAAAACATTTGTTTGCTGCAATCTAGTGAAGGAAGCAGTGTCATTAAAGGTATTTTACAAATGAGGAATCTGAGACTGAGGTAAGGTGACTAGCCCAGGGTCATACAGATGATGTCAAAAAGTTGTTTTCATCTAGGCTCCCTGAGTCCAAGTCCAGAGTTCTTTACACTGTACAGTCCTCCCTCATTTCATGGAGAGTATACTTCAGCTTTCTTTCTTTCTTAGATGTTTCATTTAGTCTATTTAAAAAAATCTCTCCTTAGTGGAAATCACAAATATGTGAAAAAGCAACTGAAGAGTTCTCTCTGCCTTCTCCTTCCAATTTTCAAGAGGATTATTCTCTTGGATTCACTCATCTCTGAGGAAGTGACTATTTTATGAGAAGAGTCCTTAAGACCCAGCTGACAATGTGATATTTTTCTTCTTCTTGGCTACATCAGTGAAACTTAAAACCAGCATTGACATAAACCTAAATTCAGGCTAAAGCAGGAATTTAAGTAAGATAATGGAGTGTGTTGGGTGGGGGGGAAGTCCTTTCCTTAGTTAGCACCCTCTGGGATTCAAGGGAACTCTAAGAGTCTTTTTAGCTATTGTTAAAATGTGTCTAACTCTTAATGACCCTCTTTAAGGTTTTCTTGACAAAGATATTGGACGGGTTTGCCATTTCCTTCTCTAGCTCATTTTTTTTTTGCTTTTTTTGGAAGGGGGAAGGTAGGGCATTGGGGTTAAGTGACTTGCCTAAGGTCACATGGCTA
The DNA here is from genome assembly GCF_028583685.1 of Petaurus breviceps papuanus. Lineage (NCBI taxonomy): Eukaryota > Metazoa > Chordata > Mammalia > Diprotodontia > Petauridae > Petaurus > Petaurus breviceps. The sequence continues at coordinate 849,156 of NW_027187391.1, forward strand.
GTTCTTGTGTAAAGTGTCTGAGGTCAGATTTGAACTCAGGTCCTCCTGACTCTAGGGCTGGTGCTCTATTCTCTGTGCCACCTAGCCGCCCCACTCCAGCTCATTTTACAGATGAGGAAACTGAGGCAAATAGAATTAAGTGACTTTCCCAGGGTCATACAGCTAGAAAATATCTGAGGCTGGATTTGATCTCAGGTCTTCCTGACTCCAGGTCCAGTACTCCATCCATTGTGTCACCTAGAGTAATTGGGTAGCAAAATATATATATATATATATGTATATGTATATGCATATGTATGTATATATAACCATAATATCACAATGCTCAAGTCTCTCACTGGAGGTAAGTTAGAGAGATTTGAAAACAATTTTAATGATTCTCTATCTGTAGACCCTCATTACTTATGTCTACACTCAGGCATCATAGTAAAGTGCTAAAGGCTCTTGAATAGTCAATCAACAAGGCACTTATTAATCATCTAACATGTGCCAGTCACTGTGATAAGTGCTGGGTATACAAAGATAAAACAGTTCCTGCCCTCAATAAACTTACATTTTAACTGGGAAACCAAGGTACACATGTATGGTGGTGGTTATTGTCCTCCAATCTTGAAGAGGACGAAAATGACATCACTGTGTAGAGTCAAGGCATAGTGTGTCTGACTGTGGCTGATCAGACCAATATGAGCTTGGAATGTTCTACCACAGGTCAAACACAAATAGTCCATGTGAAACATTTGGGGTTGATTCTCTAAACTTGCACATCTCATGTCTCTTTGGAGTTATTTCAATTCTTCTTCACTCATAGAGCACAGCACCTTCCTGATGAGGGCACACCATGCTGGTTGGTCCTGTATAAGTGTCTCCCACGTCACACAATCAGTTCCAAAGTTCTTAAGAGAGAGTGTCCTTCTATCACTTTTTCTGACCACTGTGCAAGTGATTGCCTATTAAGACATTTGAACAATGTGGCCAAATCAACAGAGTTGTGCTCTCTGCAATAGAGTTTGAATGCTTGTCAGTGTAGTTTGAGAAAGGACCCCAGTGTTTGGTGCCTTATCCTGCCAGGTGATCTTTAGAATCTTCCTAAGACAATTCAAATGGAAACAATTCAGTTTCCTGGTATGGTGTTGGTAGACTGTCCAGGTTTCACAGGCATACAACAATGAGATCAGCACAATGGCTCTATAGACCTTTAGTTTGGTAGTCAGTCTAATACCTCTTCTCTCCCATACTTTCCTTCAGAGCCTCCCAAATACTGAGCTAGCTCTAGGAATGCATGTATCAATCTCATTATCAGTGCATACATCCCTAGAAAATATACTGCCAAGATAGGTGGTATTCAAAACTTATCCATTTGCTGTACCATGTATGACTGGTGTGGTGCTGGCTGGTGGAGCATCTTTGTTTTATTGGTGTTAATTGTTAGGCCAAAATTAGCACAAGCAGCAGAGAATAGATCCATACTATCAGTTTTAGAGGCTACATTAAGGGCACAATCATCTACAGACAAAAGATCATGCACCAACACTCCCTCTACTTTAGTCTTGGCTCATAGCCTTCTCAAGTTGAATAATTTACCCTCAGTGCAGTAGCTGACCTTGATGCTCAGTATTCATCTTCACTGAATGTGTTTGGCAACATGGCTGAAAACATCATGCTAAAAAGCATGGGAGTAAGCACACAACCTTTTTTCACTCCACTGGTGACTGGGAACATGCAAGAGCATTTTCCATTGCTTAGAACCCGGACAAGCATGCTGTCATGAAATTGACATACAATGCTGATGAACTTCTCCCAGCAACCAAATTTTCCATGAGCCCCCAAAACTGATAGTATCAAAGGCCTTGGTCAAATTGATGAATGTTGGATACAGACCTCTGTTCTGCTACTGGCATTCTTCCTGGAGTTGTTGGGCAGCAAACACCCTAAGGATTGTTCCCTCATCCTTTCTGTAGTCACACAGGTAGATGATCATCTTCAAGGTGAAGGATCAACCTATTAAGGAGGACTCTACCAAGAATCTTGTTAGCAATGACTAAGAGAGAGTTCCCTCTCCCACCATACTGCTCCATGATTGTCACATGACAATCTATTTCCTTTACCTTTATAGAGATGTGCAATGGAGACATCCTTGAACTCCTGGGGGATAACCTCCTCTCACCACATAACCCAGAAAATTTCAGTTAGCTTTTATATGATCAATGAACTCATTGTAAATCTCAGCTGGAATAGAATCAGTACTAGGTGCTTTGCCACAGGAGGGGAGCCTAACAGGATTCAACACCCCTTCTTCAGTTGGAAATTTGCTAAGAGTAGGATTGACTTCAAACTAAGGTAAATGGTTGATGGCTTCAGCATTGATTGATAAAAATCTTTTGAAAACACTATGGAAGTGTTCAGCCCATCTTCCCAGGATCATGTACTTATCACTAATCAATGTGGTGCCATCAGCACTGAATAGTTGAGATGCACCATAGGCCTTTAGCTCATAAATGGCCTTTCAGGCATCACAAAAGTGCTTTGGATTGTTACTATCAGCACTCCACAGTGCCTGTTTTAGCTGCCTTCATGGCTATTGGAACAAATTGTTCTCATCCACCCATTCCACAGAGGATATCTTCACATTTTGGGGGAAGACATCCCCCCTCTCCAACTCACCAATGAATCTGAGAACTCTTGGTTACCCTCAACTTAGTTCAGCTCATCTGCTGAAATGGTTTACTGGGATGTGGCCACTGCACATGCTACAGCTTCTTGGAGCCACAGACGAGAATTAGGTAGATCAGGTGCTTTTCCACAGGAGAGGAGCCTATAATGGAATTCAAAACCTCTTCTTCAGTTGAATTTGTCTGGAGTGGAATTGTGGAAAGCAGCCCTGAAAAGAGCTTGGTAGTCCCCGTACCAGAGATATTAGTCTTCCCTGAACACACCCTATACTCCTGATATATCTATATCTATATCATCTACATCTACATCTATCTATCTATCTATCTATCTATCTATCTATCTATCTATCTATCTATCTATCTATCTATCTATCTATCTATCTATCATCTACCTGCAACAATCTTATACTCTAATAAAGGCATAGAGGTAGGAGATGGAGTACCATGGTTGGGGAACATAATGTAGGCTATTTCAGCTGGAATGCAGTATATGAGAGGGAGTAATAGTAATAAATAAAGGGAATAGAATCAGTCAGGAAAGATGAATTAGATCCAGATTGTGAAAGGACTTTAAATGTCCAACAGAGAGGTTTGTGTTTAATAGGGAGCCACGTAAAGTTCTTTAGGAATATCTATTTGGCAGCTTTCTGTAGGATAGACTAGAAAGGTGAGAGACTTAAGATGAGGAGTGGGTGGGGTGTGATGAAATATCAGGAAATGACCATGAGAATGGACATGAACTGATGGATGTGAGGTATATTATGAAGCCATTAACTAAGCATGTATTAAATGCCTCCTGTGTGTCAGTCACCATGTTAAGTATGGGAGACACAAAGAAAGGCAAAAGACATTCCTCATTTTCAAGGAGGTCACAGTCTAGTGGGGGATTCAACATGTAAATAACTATGTACAAACAATACACATACACATATATATGTACACATATATACATAACACATACATACTACGTGGCACAGTGATTAGTGTTTCTGGATTGAAGTCAGGAAGACTCATCTTCCTGAGTTTAAATCTGACTTCAGACACTTACTAGCTGTGTGACCCGGGCCAAGTCACTTAATTCTGTTTGTCTCAGTTTCCCCATCTGTAAAGTGAGCTGGAGAAGGAAATGACAAACAACTCCAGAATCTTTGCAGAGAAAACCTCAAATGGGGTCAGGAAGAGTCAGACATGACTGGAACTACTGAACAACAAATATACACACATATATACATATATGTAATCATATATGTGTGTATGTGTATATATATACATAATGATAAATTGTAAATAATTAATAGATGAAAGACTAGTATTAAGGGGAACTGGAAAAAAGTTCTCGCAGAAGGGGGTGGGACTTTGACACTTGAAGTAAAGAATACAATTAATAAAAATGCTGAGTAGGGAAATGTCCTAGGAATAGTGACAAGGCCAGTGTCCCTGGATCACAGAATATGTGGAGAGGGGTAAGGTGAAAAAAGACTGGAAGGAGAAGATCAGGTTATGTAGGACTATATAAGCCAAACAGAGGATTTTATATTTGATACTGGGGGCAATAGGAAGCCATTGGAATTAAATGAATGGAGGGATGTGTGTGACATGGTCAGAGTTACATTTTAGGAAGACAGATTTGTAGCTGAGAGGAGGGTGTACTGGAGTGGGGAGATACATGAGGAAGGGAGACCAACTAGCAGACTATTGCAATTATCCAGGCATGAAGTGATGATGGCTTGCACCAGGGTAGTGGTGGTGACAGAGGAGAAAAATGTGGGTATAAAGGACATATTTTTGAAGGCAAAATTGACAAGACCTGATAATAGATTGGATATGTGAGGTGAGAGGATGAGTCATAATGTAGGACATCTATGTTGTGAGCCAAAGATAAATAGGAAAGTATTGGTAACTTCTGCAGTAAAATCAATAAGATTTGGCAGCTAATTGTATATGGTGATATAGTGGCGTAAAGAATTGACTCTAAAGATGTCAAGTTAGGTGGCTGGAAAGGTGTTATTACCCTAGGAAATTGGAAATAGGGATAGTAGAAATAAGGAAGTTGGTAAGAAGGATGGTTTGGAGGGAGAAGATAATGAGTTCAGTTTGAGACATACGGAGTTTAAGACACCTATGAGATATCCCAGTGGAAATCTGTCAAACAGTTGGTGATGTAGGACCAGGAAGAAATAACAAGTCCTACAAAACTGAAAAGACTTCAGATATAGGTCTGGTGATGGCTTTTATTCCTAAGATTATAGAATTTGTAACTGGAAGAATGCTTAGAGGTCATCTGATTGGGTCTTTTCATTTTGGAGATAAGGAAACTGAAAACTAGGAAGGATTACTTGTTCAAAATCCTACAGGTTAAAAATACTAGAATTCAGATGAAAACGTATTCTCTGCCTCCAAGCTAATACTTTCTCTCCTATAGTTATCCCTTCTACACCACAGGGGTTAATGAAATGGCACCTCTGCTATCTGAAAAATCCATGTAAAATTCTTTGTATCTCCCTTTGTACCAGAGAAGAAGTCTGGATTATTGTGATATTAAAAGAAAATATATTGATATTATACAATACTACACATATATTTTATGCATTTCTGAATTTTTAAACTTTTTCTGTGTCATCTGCTGGCCTTTGTCTGTTGGCTGTGGCTTCTGCAAAACTCCCCCCAAATTCCCATTTAATTTCTTATGCTGACCCACATTATATCAAAACCACAATGCAGAAAGTCATGGTATAGAAAGAATAACTGTACTTTGAATTGCATTTGTTATCTGAGGACAAGTTTGGACAGGTTCATGACTATAAGGTTGGTCATCAGGTGATGATCTTTTTGGCCATAGCAAATTATGAATTTTATTAAGAAGTGTAGAAACATTGAGATCTATATGTGTAGATGTAGTACTCACATTTATGAAATCATAGATTGCAGTATTAAAATGTATCTACTATTATATTTTGTTTTGTAAAAAAATAGTGATTTACTTTTTTCACGAGGGACATTTCCTGATAGTGTTCCTCTCAACAGAGCTCTCCTTTGGTTATGCAAAGCCAACAAATGTAACAATCACATCTCAATAGTGTATGTGACATTTGTCTACTGTTGTCTCAACTTTCTCTTGAGAAGTATATTTTTATCATCTGTCCTCTGGATTCAATATTGGTCATTGGTTTTAATCTGTGCTCAGCTACCTTTAGTTTTCTTCTACATAATTTTAGTCCTTATGTGACATATAGAAAGCACTTAGTAAAAGCTTATTGACTTGACTTGACTTGGTTTGCTTTCCCATTTCTGCATCAGTTTTGAAAGTCTTCCCACATTTCTCTGAATTCTTTATATATCAGATATTTTGCAGCTAACAAACACCTACTTTGTTTCCAGTTTTTGTTGTTATTGTTGTTGCTGCCATAAAAAGTACTGATATGATTGCTTGGGCATAGCTGTAATTTCACTTCTCTCTTTGGCTTTTCTTGTGTTTATAATCCTTGTAGTGGGATGACTGGATCAAAACATATACACAATTTATTCATTTTACTTTTCTGGCATAATTAGGAATTATTTTCTAATATGGTTGGACCATTCATAGCTCTACCAACAATACATTACTGTGTCTGTTTTTCCACATCCCCTTGAACCCAATTTCTATATTTTATCGTCTTTGCCCACTTGTTGGGTATTAACAGTGATATATTATAGTTGTTATCATATATATTTCATACAATCTTTTATTGCCAGTGATTTGGAGCATTTTTTCTTATGATTGTTAATAGTTTACAATTCTTTTTGAAAATTCTGGTTTATATAGTCTTAACACTTGCATTGAGGAACCACAGTGCCTTTCAAGTGACATATAGGGACATCCCAAAGTACTCTCTCAGCATGTCATTGGCATGAAAGTCACTGGGGGAGAGGTAAGATGTTCAGCTGTCATTTCCCATCTGTGTAATGGGACCTCAAAAGACACAGCCTAGTTAATCATCTGCCTCCTGGAACCATCCTTCGTGGTGGTCTTCATTCTTTATGTTAAATGGCCAGGTGGAAACTTTAGGTATTTTCCTGGAAAGCCTCTATTCTTTTATCTCTGTCTCAGGGGCATACCGAATTCAGAGTGGTGATACAAGCAACATCCAATCATCTTTTTGTGTGGCTTTCCTGGGCCAGGCAGAGTACTAAGGCCTTTATTAGGCTGAAAGCCAAAATCAATAAGAAGAGGGCTAGGGACTATTAAAGCTACATTCATGTAAGATGTAAGATGCCACAGGCTTCATAATGGCCTTCCCTACTACACACTTAAGCCTCTCCAATCCATCTCTGCTGCTGTCTGTGCAATCTGTCTAATGTCCTACTCTGATCACATCACTCCTCTATGTAAAAAAAATCTTTATTTGCTTATCAAATGAAATATGAACTCATGATTCTGACATTTAAAGCCCTCTGCAAATTGGCTCCAACCTACCTTACCATTCTTATTCCACATTATTGTCTTTCCTACTCTTTGCCTTTGCTCCTATGACTGGAATTAATCTGTTCCTGACCCATCTATGCTGGTTGGAATAATTTCCCTCAAGGTCCAATTCTGGAGCTGCTTCCTTCATGAAGTACTCATTGATTTCTTTCAGTTGAAGATGATATTTCTATTTTCAAATTTCCCTTAGAATTTTGCCTATTCTTTGCACTTGTCATATTTGGTAGAATCAATAAATAGGTTATTATTAAGCTTCTATTATATCTCAGGCATTATGGTAGGTGTTGTAGTAAGAAATACAATAAATGAAACAATGCTTTGGCACAAGAAGCTTATGCACAAAAATGATGTGTGTGTGTGTGTGTGTGTGTACCAAATCATTATATATATATATCATTATCAAAAATATAAAGAAAGAAATACAAAGAAGTTAGATACAAACTAATTTGAGAGTGAGAACACTCAGAGAAACCTTCCTATAGAATTTGTTGTTTTAACTATGGAAGGAAGAAAGGGATTCTTTGAAGAGGAGGTGAAGAGGTAAGGCATTCCAAGAAAGAGGAAGAGTCAGCACAAAGAAATGAAGACGGGAGATGGATTATTATGTTGGGTGATAAACAGACAGAAAGCTAGTTTAACTGGATTGCAAAGTGCAAGAAGGGAAATATAAAATGAGGCTAGAAAGATAGGTTGGCACTGGGTTGTGAAGGGCTTTAAAAGTCCCTAAAAGGAATAGCCAGGAGATGATTGAGCAGGGGAGCGACGTAGACTCAATGAGGATGAAGACTGAGTTTAAGGAAGAAAGAGGCTTATGTGAGAAAGGGAATGACATGAGATTATGGTCAGATAGAAGATTATCGTAGATTTTGATCAGGGAAGTAGAACAGTTGAAGATAATAGTGATCACCCCTATGTAGGTTTTTTTTACACAAGTTGAAAAATAAATTTAAGATGAGATACCAGTTTTCTTTTAAAAGATGGGGTTTTAGTGGATTGTAAGCTCAAGATGAACCAGTAGTGTGAAGAATTGGATATGGTAGCAAAAATGCCAATTTATGTTACATTGCAAGAAGCATAATGTCTAGGGCTATTGAATTGAATTGAATTGAATTCAACAAGTATATGCAAGGCATTATGCTAGCTATGAGATTACAAAGAAAAAAAAATTAAAAATATTGACCTTGACCTTAAGGAGCTAACATTCTGCTGGAGGTGGGTTAGGGGAGATATATAACATATAAACAGATAAGTAAATACAAGATAACACAGGAAAAGAAAAACCTTATTGAACATATATCCAAGACAGGCATGGAAGGTGGGCTAGGCTTAGTACTGACCATGGTGAGTTCAGGCTGGATTGCATTTAGGAAACTGTGGTATTTTCAATGATTCTTATTTGCTTCCTAGCCTTAAAATCCATCTTTAAAAAAAAGTACAAATGTGCTTCTGATAATAGTACTTAAGAAGATAGATTCAGGTGATATTTTGCCTCCTTTCTTCTCTGGGAAGAGCAAATCTAGGAAAGTTGATGACAGGCACAAGAGCTTCCAGTAGAGAGTAACCAGGATGATGAATGGTCCTGAGATCATGCCACATGAGCTAACTGTGGATGTTTATTCTAGAGAAGAGAGGACCCATGGTAGCAGTCTTCACATATTAGAAAAATGATCATCTGGAAGAAGGATTAGGCTTATTCTTCTTGGTAGATTTGGGGTAATGAGTGGAAATTGCAGAGAGGCAGATTAAGGCTTGATGTAAAGCAAACCTTGCTAACAATTACAGTCATCCAAAAGTAGAATCCCTTGTTTTAGGGGACAGCTGGTTTTTCTTCCCTAGAGGTCTTCAAGCAAAATGTTGGATGACTTATTGTTTGTTATGTTGTAAAGGATTCTCTCACAGATAGAGGTAGGGTTAGAAATGCCTTTAAATTTCCATCCCACTCTGAGAAGTTACATAAGAAGTAACATAAACCGTTACTAACTTTTTATGTGAATTCTATATTATGAAAGAAGCTTGCTTCATTTAAGCCTGATGGAAATGAACTAAACTTATCTTTTTTTTGTTGCTCATTTCCTAGCATTTGCTGAAAAAAGTAACATTATTTTTCATGTCTTTGATCTTTTTGGAAAGACTGAATTTCTCTTCTGTTCTCCAAGTATGAGAAGGAAACATGGATGCAAAATTAGAATGTAAGCTCCTTGAGGGTAAGAGCTTTCTGTGCTTCTGTATTTGTATCATCAGTCCTTTGCACTGTACTTGGCACATTGTAAGTGTTTAATAGATGTTCATCCATCCATCCATCCATCCATCCATTCATTTATTTGCTCACTCAAATTCTTACCTTATAGAAAATTTTCCAGGGAAATGACTCTGTTGGCTCTTGGAGCATAGTTGGAAAAATGAAAGTGGATGGAAGAAGAAAGAGTAAAGTAACAGTAAATAATAATTTTTGAATTAATACTGTTCAAAAGATGAGGCAGACTTCATTATGTGAAAATTTGGAGCTCTTTAGAGATAGAACTGGACACAAATAAACACAGATGTGTGCTGAAACAATTCAGGAAAGAGGGAAGATAATTTATTGGATAAGTAGGACAGGGGTTCATTGTGTAAATCTTTGGAAAGATCATGAATGAGTCATGGAAAATTGTGATAAAACATAAATTTTAATCAAAATTTGTGACTCAGCCAGGGCATCTCAAAATTAACAACAAGACAAAAACCAACCTGTAATTGATCAGTACAAAAGAGAAGTCCTGAAGGAAGGAGACTTTTTCTTTCTGATCCCCTTGAGGCAAGGAAGGAATTTAATGACGTTTAAATAGACAGGATATAAATCTGGTATCTTATTGTTTGGTTTGTTTCAGGGTAAGGGCTGAGGGTTAGGAAGAAATGAAAGAAAAGAAATTCAGAAATCATCCTCCCATAGAATAGATAAAGGAGAATTTGATTCCTTCTCCTTTTATATCCAAGCCTTGGGATGGTGTATCTCTTAATTCTTTCTCCTTCTCCCCCCGTCCTTCTTTCATTGTTTCCTTCCTTCATTCCTTTTTTCGTTCATTCCTTCCTTCCTTCTTCCTTTTCATACCTTCTTGGGTTTCCTATTTTCCATCCCATCTTTCTCTCTCCTTCCCCCTACCTCCATCCCTTTCTCCTTCCTGCCTTTCTTCTTATAGATTTTTCTAAGTATACTTTGATTTTACATCTTATACATTTCCCTTTATATCCTTTCCTCCAAGAGTATCACCTCTTATAACAAAGAAATTTTAAAACAGAAGAAAAAGAGGAATGAGAAAAACAATTTAACAAAACCAATCAACATACCAAAAAATATAATGTTATGTGCAATATTCCACATCTGTTGATTTCTTCACCTCTGGACAGAAGGGCAAAGGGAAATATGTCAGTTTTTTTTTTCAATACCATAAGTACTTGAAAATCATGAGTTGTCTTGCCTTAGACTTTTCTGGAATCTAGTAATAGTAATAGCTAGCATTTATATGGCACTTAAATGTTTACAAAATGCTTTACAAATATTATCTCATTTTATCCTAACAACAATACTGAGAATTAGATGTTAATATTTTCCCCATTTTAAAGATGAGAAAAGTGAGGTAGACAGAAGTTAAGTGATTTTCCTAGGGACAAGTGGTCAATGAATGAGACAAGTTTGGGACTCAGGTCTTCCTGACTTATAGCCAAGGATGCTATCCACTGCACCACCTAGCTGCCTCAATAAATGTTTTAATGTGTTGAACAATATAAAAAGGAAATAGATTTGTTCACTTCCCCACGTAAATGCTTAATAAACTCTTGTTGATGGACTAACTAAGAAGAAGCTATAACATGGAATAGTAAACATGATTGACCCCTTCGAGACTTGAAAGTGCAAATGCGATATTTTGAGAATGAAAGAAATCCTCCCTCTCCCCCAACCCTGGATTTTACTCAGATGCAGATATGTAGCATTTGTATTTATGTTCTTTTTTAGTTTTTGTTCATGTTTTATTCATTTGAGTTCCCTGTTGTTAGTTGTAGGCTCTAGAGTACCATGAGCCCAAAGTGGTTGTCCCAGCAATAATGGATGATCATATTAGAGGTCTGCTTATCTTTACTTGTTTATCCTTATCTGACAACACTGAGTTAATTCTCAAGACACAGTTATGTTCCTGAGGCCTCTGAGAAAACACTAATCCAAGTCATTCCTCTAAACCACCTGTCTCTCCTTCAATCATTGCCTCCTTCTCATTCACTCCTGTAGGAGCTGTCTGCCTCTCTAACTCAGCATGGAAGAGTGGAAAAGGGGGAAGAGAACAAGCATTTATTAAGCACCTATTGTGTACCAGGCACTGTTTACCATGCTTTAAGGATTATCTTATTTGAGTGGAAAGAGCAGTGGGGAGATTCCTGGGAATGATTCTTATTTCCATCACCAACTAGCTGTTTAAGCATCGCTAGCCTAATCTTTTTGAGCCCCAGTTCCCTCACCTTTAAAGTAGGGATAATGATGACTGAAAAAGGTATGGCCAATCAATGGAGTTGGAAGGGACTTCAGAGACCATCTAGTTCAGGAATTCCTAACCTTTTTTGTGTCATAGACTCCTTTGGCAGAACAAGAAAGCCTCTGGATCCTTTCTCAGAATAAATGTTTGTTACCTATATTCATAATCAAGAGAAATGCTAAATTTCAGTTTGAGGTAATGAAAATAGTGATGTAATGCTTTCTTATCCAAATTCATAGATTTCCCCAAATCTAATTCAAATTCACTTTTAAAATCAAAATTCACTTTTACAAATAAGAAAAATAAGGTTCAGAAAGTTTAAGTGACCAGTCCTCAGTCATGTAGGTTGTAAAAAGCAAAGACAAGATTTGAAAGTAGGTCCTCCACGTTCAGGCCCCACATTTTTCCTACTATGCTGAAAAAGGACTCTATTTTCCAGGATGCCTGGATATGAATGCAAATGCTAATTGGAAGATAAAGTACTCCAGTTTCAGGAGACAATGTGTGCCCACAACACAGATTCATTGTGTTTGCATGATTATATAAAGGAATAATAGAAGTCTTTTCTGAGATTCATGACCATGAGACAGGACAGACAGCCCACACTGGGGACAGAATCAGGATGAGCACAGTAGGAAGCAATGACTATTGCCTGAGGCAAGTGCATCCAAGCCAGGAGCTTCATGGAAACCAGAAACAGTCAGGAGCCACAAGGAGTAGAGAGCATCTACTGACACCAACTGTTTCAAAACTGAGAGGTCAAACCTTTGTACACTGAACCAAAAGTCAAACATCATTTATTAAGTATATACTATGTGCTGAGTAATGGGGCTACAAATACAGAAGAAAGTCACTCCCTGTTCTCAAGGAACTTATATTCTACTGGAGAGATTCATTGTGTCTCCTAAATAAATATAGGCAATATACAAAAAAAATACAAAAGGAAAGGGGAAATTGGAACTAAAAATTTTAAACTGAATGTTAAAAGTAAAAAAATGTAATTGGGAAAAGCACAAAGTGATATGGGCATTAAGGGTATCATTAAAGGCTCCAACTCTCCTGTTTGCACTGGCCATTATTCCCCATACCTGGAATACATTCCCTCCTCCTGGTAAAATATCTTACTTCCTCTAAGACTCAACTCAAACTCCATGTTTACATGAAACCTTTCCTGATCTTCCCAGATGCCAGTTCCCCAAACTAACTAGTATTTATTCTGCATCTATATCTATATACACACAAAGATATATGTGTGTATATAGATACAGTGCATACTTACATATGTATGTATGTATGTATGTATGTGTGTATGCACATGTGAATACACACATATATGCACGTTTTCTTCCCGATAGGATATAAAATTCTCGAAAGTAGAGAATCTCAGCTTTGTCTTTGTACCTTCAGTACCATACACAATTCTAGATTCCCAATAGGTGCTTTATTAAATGCTTGTTGATTTATTGGTTAATTGATTCTGGTTTCAGAGTAGACCTTGACCAATAAGAAACATGACTGTTTTGGAGGTGTTGTTTTCTTTGTGGAGAAAAGAAATAAAATTATTTGTTTGGCAATGTGACTGAAGTTGTTATTGTTGTTTTTGTGCCTTTACTATTCATTTCTGGCCTATTTAACTCTTTCAATGTTCTTCCTTTCTTAGGTCTGTCTGGTTAAGTTTGGGGAGAAACTCAATGTTTATACCTGAGTTAAATTCAGAAGTTCCCAGTTTCCTAGCTAGGTAGAGGCAAACAGTGAAAGAGGTAAATTACCATTGAAATTTCCTATGACTTGAAGTCAAGATCATGAAGATCTAGTTGGAATAGGAACCCTGGGCTATATATCTATATATAGCATATATATAGAAGTACCTACTTCACAGGTAGGTACTATAAGTATCTAAGGAGCTAATGTATGCAAAGCACTTTGCAAATCTTAGAGCACTCTATCAATCATTCCATTAGAATTTATTAAGTACTGACTATGTGTCAAATTCTTTGCTAGCTGCTGAATATGCAAAGACAAAAGGGGAGCAGTCCCTGTCCTCAAGGAGCTTACATTCTAATAAAGAATATAACTATATGTAAATGCCAATGAAAATTCCATCCAGGTAGGGATCATCCTGTCTTTTGTACTTATATACTAAGTGCCTATCACAGTGACCCCCAATTTGGTGGGGGATGGCCAGTTGTACTCTAAAGACACAAAATTTGGCTGCCAGAACCCTTACTCAGTTGAAGCCATAACACAGAATTTGACAACCTACATCTCTACCTGGGTCCCCTCACTTTTTCCAGAGACTCTCACAACAGTCTGACTACTGGTATGACAGGCATGCTAATGTTGATAATTAAGTATCTTCACAAATGATTATTTCAGTTATGTCAAGTTTTACCCAACTAGAGTCCAAGAAAGAGCTGCACAATCATGTAGTGAATTTATAGCAGTTTTGATACCCATTGTGGGAGTTGGGGAGGAGGGAATGCTTCACCTATATTTTTCCAAAAGAATTATTTAGACTTGGATTCTGTTTTACCTGCATAGATAAGTAATGAGAATTGATTTTTGCAAAATTTGCAGACTTTTGCAATTTTGGGAAGAAGCCACTTAACCCTGTTTGCCTCAGTTTCCTGTAGAGTGAACTGGAGAAAGAAATTGAAAACCACATTAGTATCTTTGTCAAGAAAATCCCAAATGTTGTTTCAACATTGTTATTATTAATAATATAATTCCTTAACCCAAAAGGAGTAAGAAAGAATTTCTGGTACCATGTCAAGTTAATGAGGAGATGCAGCCAGCACAAGGTTGTGTTTCCACATTAAATGAAAATTGTATTCTTTGTACTATCTACCTGAATTTTTGTTTCCTTGCAAGTAACTAAATACAAAATAAATCTCTTCTTTGTATGGAGAGCATAATTTTCTGGCATTAAATATATATGCATTTATAAAAAAGTAAGAATATAGTAAGAGTAAATGGTATTTACATTTCATCATGTTGAACCCTAAGCTGTCATCCTTTCCCACTCCTAGTCTTGACTCTGTGAAAAGAAATTTTTGGTCAGAGTGGTTTACTCAGGTCATATTGTGTTAAAAGGCTGCTCACTTGGGACATGGGTGTGACAGACTCTGATAAGAACACACATTTCTATGTATTCATGAACAAGAAATAGCCTAGATTCCAGGACAGAGGCAGATTTAGAAATATTGACTACATTTGTGTCTATTTTTTAAAATTTTGAGATTCAATGCCATTAAAATATATAGTTTACAGGGTACATGGGAAAAGGGTTTGGAAGAAACTACTGAGTAGTATGTGATTAAGTTTTATGGGCTACCAGACTTATTTTTTGCAAGAAGATGGCTTAGGAATTGAGAGAAATGGTTTCTATTTGTTTAAAAAAATCCCACCAATCTGATATACCACATTGAGTGGACTTCTTTGGTTGGGAAAGAGGAGCAAGGGTGGTGCCGGGGCAAGAAGGGAGAGAAATACTTCTGTCTAATGATTTACACTTCATTTCTAAATTTTAATGCAGTTCTGATTGCAACCAAGTTCATTGTCCATGTTACTAAAATTTGTCAGTCTGACAAAATGTAGTAATTGCAACCAGATGTGGTATCAAGACAAGGTCAGCAAGTTATCACAAAGAGGGTGGGGAGGGGGGAGATGTCCATATAGGAATAAAAGAATCATTCTCAATATGTTTGATTTAACACCCTTCCCTTCTACTCTCCCTCCCTCTCCCCCAGCTAATGAAAGAGATCTGCAACAAGGAAACAAAACAGCTCATGGAATTGATGAACAACACAGTTCTAGTCTGCAAGCAACACAATGAAAATCTGTTCATTGACGGCACAGTGACGATCTCAGTCTTCAATAGGAAAGAAAGGACATGAAACTAGGGAAAGAAGTGAGACAAATTGGAATATCACAGGATCACAACACCAAGGGTGGAAGGGACATTGGGGTCTACTAGTCTAACCGTTCATTTTACAGATGAGAGTACTGAGTATTGGGGAAGATAAGTGAGTTGTCCAAAGTAATGCAGTTATAGCATCAAAGGTAAGATTTGAATCCTAGTCCAGATCCAGGCTTCTTTCTATTATACCATGTCTTGGTCCTGAATTTTGCTGTTCAGTTGTTTCAGTCATGTCCTACTCTTTATGACTCCATTTTGGGTTTTCTTGGCAAAAAATACTGAAGTGATTTGCAATTTCCTTCTCTAGCTCATTTTACAGAAACTGTAAGGAAACTGAAGCAAAAAGGTTTATGTGACTTGTCAAAGGTCACACAGCTAAGTATTTGAGCCCTGATTTGGACTCATGAAGATGAGTCTTTCTGACTTCAGTCCCTGCACTCTGTTCCCTGAGCTATCAAGTTGTCCCTTTGACCCAGAATAGAAAGAATTTAAAATATGGTATTGTCTTGGTAATAGGAAAAATAAAATTTTAAATGATTAACTCTCTGGCTTTTAACCTGGGGCCCATGAGCATGTTTTAAAAAATACATATTTCGGCAACTGTAGTTTGATTTAATTTATTTCCTTTTTAATTCTATATATTTTGATTTAATTAATTTATGTACTTAAAAATATTATTCCAAGAAAGGGTCCAGGGTTCATAACACAAAAAGGTTAACAACTCATGGTCTAACATGATCTGAAATGAAATGCTGTTAGATTGTCTCCTCGGTATTGATCACTGTTTGTCCAACATAACCCTGTCCCCAGTTTGAGCAACAATCTGAGAAGAAGGAAGGAAGGAATAAAACAAGCACATTTTCTAATTGCCTCTTACACGCTAGGCACTATACTGAGAACTTTACAAACATTATCCCATTTGATTCTCTTAATAACCCTGGGAGGCAGATACTATTACATTTGCTTTATTAGGTAAAGCAAAAGACTAGATTCTATTCCAGATTTAAAATTTTACAATTCCATGCAGGGCTTGCCATAGTGTATTTTGTGTATATTAACATACACATATATGTATGCATGTGTAGACAGATATAGATAGACATAAATATCTATATCTATATATATCTTGCTGATCAGTACTATATTTTGTTATGATAATGACCTTGTGGGTGTGCAAATCAAGTGCCAAAATTGAGAGTGCTTGTTGATGTCAGCTTTCTGGAACTCAGCATCAGATGCATGATGAGCCTGCTAATTGTGTTGAAGACTAGCATGTAGCTTCAGCTGCAGCTTCAAGGATATTGAGTAAAGATGGTGCAGTAAGGGATTGCTATGCAGTATCCACCCTATGGTTCTGGCCAGCAATAAGATATTGGGAGGGGGAGAGGAGGTCAGCACAGAACAGTAACACCATTTGCAAAGATGTGGATGCAAAAGCTGAAGGAAAGGAAGATAGATTGGCATGACTTTTTCTTGATGAATGATCCATTTTGAACAGAGATGAGGGTTACAAGACTTATTCCTACCAAAGAAGAGACCATATTTCAAATCTCTAATTTTCATAGCACATGTGACTTGATAAATGGAGCTATAGCTGAATATTTGCATGGGGAGATTTTTTAAAAGGTAGAATAACAGAGTACTTGTATTCCAAGAAGGGTTCTTAAATATTTTAGTTCTCTTTTCATGGTACCATAGATCTAGATTTGAAAGGGACTCCAGAGGCCAGGGAGTTCTCTAGTCCCCATTTAATTCATCCCTCTATGCTCTTATTTTACGGAGGAGGATATTAAGACCCAAAGAAATTAAATTTTGTGCTGTGAATTGCACTAGTAGCAAGCATCAGAGATGGGATTTGAACCTGAGTCTTTTGATTCCTTGGTTAAGGAATCCTTTGTATTACAATGAAGGAATTGCTGTAAAGGAGTGTAAAAGCCTCTAAACTTCATTGGAAGCAGCTCTAAGAGCACAAAATTATTTGTGTCAAAGGATGAACTGGATTGGGAAGAAACAGGGCAGAACCAACCATCACATTATTGTAGTCCTCTAGGCATGAGGTGATAAATACCTGCACCAGGATGGTGAAAATATCAGAAAAGAGAAGAGGGCACATGGAAGAGAATTCATAAGGATAAAAACAACAAGCCTTGACAACAGATTGTACATGGGGGAAGAGAGGAGATAAAAGAGGTATGGAGTGAAAAATGACACTTAGGTCTTGGACCTGGGTGACCTTGAGGGTGATGATACTTTCAAATAAAGGTAGCAGGAAGGGAGGGCTTGGGGGCAGGTAGTGATAAGTTCAGTTTTGGATATGTTGAGTTTAAGATGTCTGATGAGATAGTATAAAGGGAGAAGAGGGCCCAGAACATGGACATCCATTATTAGCAGGAACGTCCTAGATGAAGATGCAACAAAGGAGACTGAGAAGGAAGTCAGATAGTATAGTATGAGTAGAACCAGAATAGAGCAGTGTCACAAAAATCTATAGAGAAGAAGGTGATTGACAGTACTAACCCTGCAGGGAAGTCAATAAGGATAGGAACTGAGAAAGGTCATTAGATTTGACACTTAAGAGACCATTGGTAACTTTAGAGAAAGTAGTTTCAGTGGAATAATTAAGGTAGGAAGCCAGACTGTAGAATTAAGCAGAAAATGAGAGAAAAGTAAATAGAGGCATGGATTGTAGTTGGCCTCCTGTAATGGAAATGCAAATTTAAAGATCTTCCCTGCCCCTAGGCTCTTTGATAGGCTTAAGAGACTCTGAGAACCTTCCTTGATTTGAAAATATACTCTGCCCCCCAAAAGGCTGAATGTGGCCACATGGAGCCTGTGGCAGGAGGCTTGGTTTTCAGGAATGCCCACACCTTGATGCTGTGTGATTGGGCAGTGGGTCAAGAGGGTTGTTACATTCTCTGACCCAAGAAAAGGCTATATAATCCCTGATGTGAGACTTTGTTTTGGGGCTCACTTTGAGAAGTGTTGTATGATTTGACCAGATGAGATTCTGGGCAGCTGTTGAGAGCCCCCTGGCTTTGAAAACACAGATGTTGATGCTTCTCTCTCTGGTAATTGTGATTTGATATGGATGTAATGGTTGGATAGTTTGGAAGCCTGTCTGCTTGATCTGTTTCTCTGTCTTGTAACTTCTGTCTGCATACTCTGAAGTTCAGGGTTCTGACCTTCTTCCCCTGAAATAGGTAAATGATATATGTTTGATTGATTAAAGTAATCTTGTTAACCCATTTTGAGTTGCTTTCTTTTAGAAAAGCATATCTAAGAACATGTGTTGGCAGCCACCCTGAGGATGCTGGGGTGCTTGCTGCTACAGTTCCTCAAGGAGTTTAGTCACAAAAAGGAGTAGAGAAAGGATGATAGTGAACATGAATAGATCAAGTAACTTATTTTTTTCTAAAGCATAGTAGACACACAGCCATATCTGTAGGCAGTTGAGAACCAGCCAGTATCCAGGGATAGACTGAAGATAAGTGAGAAATTAAGGGTGATGGAGGGGTTAATTTGCTAAAGAAGATGGGATGGGAAGGCATGACTTGTATATATGGAGAAGATCCATCTGCTCATGTGGTGTGGAAGTGAAGATATAATGCATCTAAATAATGTGAATTGAGGAGGAAGAGAGAAGAAGGTCTTAGTGAATGGCCTCAGTTTTTTTTAGTGAAATATGATGCAAGGTTCTCAGCTGAGAGAATGAATTTGGGGAGCTATGGGAGTTTTGAGAGGGGGGTGAAAAGGTTTGGAAAAGTTGCTATGCTAAATGGGACAGTGAGTAAATTAAGGAAATATAAAAATATGTCCTGCCTTTGGTGAGGACATATAAAAGAAATCTGTATTATTTTGTGATTTTCCTCCAGCTTAATTTGTCAGTATGTGAGCAGGGGTGAAGGCAGTAGATATGGGGTAATCCAAGGCTGAGATTTGTTAGGGTATAATTGATGATAGAACAAAGAAGTAAAGTACTGGAAAGAAAAGGACAATATTGATTGAATGGTTTTACTAAGGGGCCAGAATGTGGAAAGGAATAGAAGGTAGCTAGTGTAGAGGTGATGGCTTGGGAAAGAAGTGAGGTTGAGAAATTAGGATAGTGTGAGGATGAAGAACAGTATTTGGAGTTGCAAGGCAGAAAGAAAGAGGGAATGGCAACAGATTGTGATCAGATAAGGGAATTTCATAATTCATGAATGTGGAAATGGTACATTTGTGGGTGTTGACAATTGGAATCAGGGGTATGACCATCTCCCTCTGTAGCTGAGTTGAGGTGGGCAAGATTCAAATTTATAAAAATAAGAGCCATTTTCCAATTGATAAACGAACTGGCAGTCCTCAGGGAAAGAAACTCAGGCTATCTATAACCACATGGAAAAATGTTCCAAATCACTACTAAATAGAAATACACAAATTAAATGAGAGTCTACCTCTCCAAAATCAGATCGACAAAGATTACAAAAAAAAGAAAAATGATAAATGTTTGAGTAGCCATAGAAAAACTGAACACTGATTTGTCGTCGTTGGTGAATATGCAAATGGATACAATTATTCTGGAAAACAATTTGGAATCACACATAGAAAGTTACTATATAATGTATGCTGTTTGACCTACTTATACCACTTCTAGACTTAATACCCCTTCAAAAAACAACTAAAGCCAGATAAAACCCGGAAACTAATGGATGCCAATCAATTGGGGAATGGCTGAACAAAGCATGGGCAGAACTGCTTTTATTTTTTTCTTTGTATGCCCAGTGCCCGGCACAAAGCCTAGCACATGATAAATGTTTAACAAATGCTGTTGAATTGAATTTATTTCACCTTCTGTTCACTAATTTAGGTTTTGTATCTTCAGGAATCTGGAGAAATTGTAGAGTTCTAACAAAACTCTAGATGCTTACAATGATGTTTTGCCTAGGTCAGGAGCAAAACAGAAACATTCTGGAAAAGAACAAATGCCACAAACACTTTGCCTTTTGGTTTTAGTCATGCCAAAAGGTGATATCAGAGTACTGAGTCCCTGGCCTTGAATTGCTTCTTAGAGTCACCAACCATTAACATAATGAATTCAGCTTAACAGGTGTTGGAAGGCCTGCTGGTGAGATGCACTCTGTTAAGCCTTGAGAATACAAAGATAGATGTGATACAATCCCTGCCCTCCTTTCTCATGTATTCAATACCAGGATAAAGTATAAGAAGAGAAAGGAGAGATTCACAGGGCTATCTTGAGTGTAAAAAGAAGATTACATTTAGCTGGGAGGCAGTGCTGATCTTGGAAGGCTTCAGGAAGGAGGTGACATTTGAGCTGGGTCTTGAAGAAAGTGTAGTATTTCAAGAGGAGGAGATGTGCATGAAGTGAGTTCAAGAGGCCGTTTAGTCTAGAACCAAAGCTATTATGTACAACTTAGGAAAACAAAATATAATGAGTACTTAAAGTGAAGTATTCTTAGTATCATATGACCTCCAGAGGCAGGTAACATAATTATCAATACTTCATAGCATTTACAGGATCTGAAAATGGAAACATTTTAGTTGATGGTTATTGCCATAGATTTTCCTTGATCTCTCTTCTAAACACATTTAAAATCGTGTCCTCCCCACTTTCATATGGTCCATGATTAAATTACCCAGGCAAAGCAGCCAAAAGCAATCAAAAGTGATGGAAATCAAGATGAGAAGTTTTATTTACAATGCAAATGATCTGGTTCACTCTCCAGTACAAAAGCAAATCAAATCATCCACTCTTCAAATTGAGTGGAAGGCCCCACACATGCCCCTGGCTGCATCAGCCCAAGCTGGCTCTACGTTGATTCTTGGCCTGGGGAGGATCTTGGACAGATTTCACTGCAGCCAGGGTCTAATTCACAGTATGTCACTGAAGTGATATGATGGGATGAAATGGAAATGTGCTCCATCACAGCATGACAGAATGCAAGTGGCAAGAGCCTGTCAGAATGCGGAAGTATCCACATGACAAATATCCCAGGGAAATGATCCAAAGTACCAGGGGCTGATGGACTAGAACTTCTAAATCCTTGGATGTGCTCAAATGGTGGAGATGCCGATAGCATGACCAATTGCCAGCCATGTGAGTGTGGACAGAGCACATCTCCCTTACTTTCAGTCTTCTTATTTGAGAAATGTGTGTAATAAGCTTCTTACTTAGCTTAAAGGGCTGTTCTATTGTATATCCTATACAGGGTAGGTAGAGAAGTATGTGAAAAACTTGTCAATAGGCATCATAGGAACATTGATTTAGAACTGGAGGAGACCTTAGATATTAATGTAAACCCTTCATTTTACAGATGAGGAAACTGATATGCAGAGAGATAAAATTTACTTGTTTGGGTCACACAGCTTATAAATATCTAAGGTGGGACCTGAACTCAGGTTTTCCTGGATCCAAGTCCAGCTTTCCTTCCACTGTAACATGCAACTTCTCTAGGGTTATCATTAGAGCTGAGGAAAAGTCCAGATAAAGAGCCAAATAAGTGTAAACTAAAAGTATCATTGAGTCGGGAACTTGCATTCCAATAGGGGATCATTATCAAAGCAGGTGAAAAGGATTCAGGTATGAGAGCAAAGTGATGCTGGGTAGGACAGGACAAGAACTTGAGGCAAGATACAGAAATATAAAGGAGAGAAGTCTGATTTAACTTGCTGCCACAAAGTTTTGGACTCTTATGGCAGCAGCATGCAATCATTTCCTCTGTGGCAGTAGAATCATGGATCTGATAGGATATACTATGACTCACCCATGTTATTAAAAGATAAGGGATTTAATAGTTGCAACATATCTCATTTGACATTTTATAAATTTTAAATACATTATCAATGTAAATTACTATTACCACCATCATCCTCATCACCATCTTTCTCTCCCTCTTCCTCATCATCTTGCTTTTTATGTAGTATTATGTTTCCTCAGAAATATCCAGCATCCTTTTCTCAGTCTTCATCCTTCATGATCTTTCTTTTTTTTGCTTTTTGGAGGGCAATTGGGGTTGAGACTTGCCCAAGGTCACATGGCTATTTTTTTGTGGAGGCCAGATCCAAACCCTGGTCCTACTGACTCCAGGGCTGGTGCTGTATTTACTGTGCCACCTAGCCGCCCCACTTCATGATATATTTCTATAGCATCTCACACCATCAATGATTGTCTCCTAGATACTCTTTCCTCTCTATGTTTTTAAAATACTGCTCTCACACGGTTCTCCTACCTGTCTGAGCATTCCTCAGTCCGTCTCCTCTGTTGGTTCTTGATCCACGTCATGCCCCCTAAATTTGCAGGTCCCCCAAGGCTCCACCCTGGGTCTTCTCTTTTCCTTCCATGCTATTTCACTTGATGATGTCATCAGCTCCCAAGGGTTTAATGATCATTTCCAAGAAGATGATTCCAAAATCTGTATATCTATCTCTAGTTCCCTGGGTACCAATCGTCTTTTGAACATCTCAAATGAAATATTTTAGGGACCTCTCAAATTCAACATGTGTAAAAGAGAATTTTCTATCTTCACCCCCAACCTCTCCCATCTTCTGAACTTCTATATTATTGTCGAATATACCGCCATCCTCATAGCCACCCAGACTTGCCACCTTGGTATCATCTTCAACTCCTCACTCTCACCCTACATCTCCAATTCACTGCCCACTCTTTATAGTTCTTTACATCTCTCATGTATGTATCCTTTTGTCCACTTACACAGCCACTTAGTTCAGGCCCTAATCACATCACCTGGAATACTTCAATATCCTTCTAATTGGTTTCCTTGCCTCATCTCCCTTTCAACCCCAAGTCATCTTCCATTTCTCTGCCAAAGTGATTTTTCCTTAAGAGTAGGTCTGGTCATAATAACACCCAGCTCCTCAGTAACTCCAGTAGTTCCCTAGAATCTCCAAAATAACATATAAACTCTTCTGTTGGGCATTTAAAGCTCTTCATAACCTGCCCCGTTTTCTTACCTTTCTGTTCTTCTTACACTTTACTCCCATTCACAAACTTAACAATGCAACCACACTGGTCTATACACTATTTCTCTCACACTGTCCTCCCTCTCTGGTCCTAGTGCTTTTGCTGTGGCAATCCCTCAGGCCTGGAATGCTCTCCTTCTTTACCTCCCCCTCTTAGTTTCCCAATCTTCCTTCAAAACTTAGCTCAAATCCTACCTTCAAAATGCTTCTGTCTGAGATTTCATTTCCCCTCCGCCTGCACTCCTGGACTTCATGATCTCCAGAAACTCATTGTTCCACAGGATCAAGTTAGTTCTGATACTCATACCCACCCCATCAGCATCCGCTACCCCTGGGACTCCTCCCTCCTCTTGTTGGAGAGTGGACATTGGGGAGCTCCTTCCAGAACTTCCACGCTTTAAAAAAGGGTTCCCAGAACATCCATCCGCTACCCAGCTACTCTCCCAAACTTCATGTTCTCCAAAACTCATCATCTTATAAGAGAAAATCAACTCTATAACTCAGACTTCCATGGATCCTTTCCCATGATTTAGACTTCCTCCTGCTCCAAAACTGGTGCTCTCCTCTTTCTCCCTTTTCAGCTTATTTTTATGTCTTGTTTTCTCTCATAAGATTGTGAGTTCAATGTTTAATGTGAAGGTAAATGTAGACTCTATATAGGATTGCATGCCGCCATGGGTGGGGGAGGGGGATAAAATTTGGAACTCAAAAACTTGTGGCACTGAATGTTGTAAACTAAAAGTAAATAATTTTTTAAAAAATAATATAAGCAGACAGAGACTGTTTTTTACCTTCCTTTGTGTCTTCAGTACTTAGCACAGCACCTGGTACACAAGGCACTGTGTTTATTTACTCTGATGCATCATCATCTTTATCATCCTCATCCTCAACATCCGCATACTCATCCACTTCCTCCTCATCATCATCATCACCATCCTCCACTTACTCCTCATCTCCTACAGAAAAGAGGTTGGCATGGCCAGGAATTTCTTTTATTGGAATAAGGGATGGCTAGCGCAAAGAGAATGCTATCCAATGTGCAAAAGTAGCTCACCCTGACATGTAGAGATAAGGGTCATTGAATCATAAATTTAGGACTAGAAGGTACCTTAGAAACTATCTAGTCCCACTCCTTCATTTTGCAGATGAGGAAACTGAGGCCAAATGGGGTCGTGATTTACCCAAGGTCACACTGATGTTGTTGTTGTTTAGTTTTATCAGACCATTTTCGGCCCCATTTGAAGTTTTCTTTGCCAAGATACTGGACTGATTGATTGTCCATATACTTCTCCAGCTCATCTTACACATGAGGAAACTGAGGCAAAGTTAAGTGACTTGCCCAGCTAGTAAGTATCTGAGGTCAAATTTGAACTCAGGTCTTCCTGACTCCAGTTCCAGTGCTCTATTACCGTGCCACCTAGCCTCAGAGGCAATTGTAATATTTTAGCCATGTTGTATGATAGTAGAGAGGGAGTAAGACTAGAATAGAAGGGAAAAACACAAGAGATATTTTAAAAGTAGAGTTGTGATGATTAAAAAGTTTCAAGAGACAGTTTTCCTGGGTAACTTAATCATTTCATTAATAAGGCCAGCATGTTATTAATAAAAGGATGGTTGTTTTGCAGAATTTCTTAGACCAAACACAATCATGCAGGTGGTTTTTATACCCTTCCAAGAGGGGCTAAAGAGACAGAAAGGGTACATTTAGAGAAGTGAATCAGGAAAGAATGATATCTTAACAACCAAGAGGGAGAAAGAGAATAAAGCCGAAGAGAAGCTAAGGAAGGCATGTGGACTGAAAATAAAGGTCCTTAGATTTGGCAAGTAAGAAGTCAATGGTGACCTTTGAGAGAAGAGTTTCATTAAAAAGGAAAGGACAGCCCAAGTGATTGAGGGAAGGCAAGTAGAAGCGATGGAGTAAGGCAGCTTTTTAAAGAGATTTGGTCTTAAAGAGGATGAAGGTGGTTGGACTAGAAGATAAATGGCAAGACTATTTTAGGATTAGAAGATTTAAGTGGGCTTTTAGGGAAATGGGAAAGAGTCCCTGGAGTGAGAGAATCTGAAGATGCATAAAAAGAAAGGATGTTAATTGGGTGCAAAGCCCTGGAGGAGGCAGAAGGGAACAGGGTTAAGGGCATTGGTAGAAAAGAGGAGGGGCACCTCTTTCTGTGAGATACACAGGAAAGAGGAGAAAACAGGATAGGATGCTTAGACTTTTTTGAGGATAAGTAATGTCTAGTACATAGTAGGTTCTTAATAGATACTTATTGATTAATTATAACAGTAAATCAATAAAGCAGACATCAGCCTGGTAGATTGGATACAGAGATGGTCTCTCTCAATGAGACAGGTTAAAGCCCAGCTTCTAAAATCTACTGGTTGTATGACCCCAGGCAACCCCATAACCCCTCAGTGCCTACATAGCTCTCAAATACAATAAGATATTACAAATACAGAACAGATGCCTATACGGATCAGCAGAAAGTGTTTCCTTATTAGAAAGTTCACTTAACTGAACTGAAGTCCTTATAGCAGCTCACTCTACCAGTGAAGTAGCAGCCAGATGGCTCAATGGACAGAGTTCTGAGCCTGGAGTCAGGAAGACCTGAGTTCAAATCTGGCCTCTGACACTCACTGATGGCAAGTCACTTAACTTCCGTTTGCTTTAATCTACTGGAGAAGGAAATCACAAATCACTGCAGCATCTTTGCCCAGAAAATCCCATGGATAGTGTAGACCATGGGCCAATGAAGTCATAGGTCTGGGCCAAACAAAATTAAGTGGAAAAAAATGATGCAAAAGATTGAAGTAATTCTTGAGGTTCCTTTAAGTACCCTGCAGGCCCAGAATTGGGTGTCACTTGAGGCAGCAGTGACTGAGTCAGAAAGCTCACTGTGAGTGTTCTGTGTATGTGACTTCTGTAACTGGCATTTCTAACAGCACCAGAAATATGACAGTGAGTTTTTGTTGTCAACCTCCCATCCTGTTCCCGAGATGTGAAATAGCTCTTAACATAATGTCAGGTCATGACTGGCACACTCTTCTCCCTTTCAATTCTAAGAGGGGGTATTGCTTTGCTACAGCATATGTGAAAGTGGGAGGCAAGTGCCATGTTCACTAACTATTCTATCCCCTTTTTCACAGGTAGTCAGCAAGCATTGATTAAGTCCTTACTATCAGCCAGGTACCATGCTAAGCACAAGAAATACAAAGAAATAGAAAATACCAAGTGCCATCCCTCAAGGACCTTACATTTCTAATGGGGGGAGATAACATAAAAATACACACAAAATATATACAGAACAGATGGAAAGGAATTTCAGAAAGTCAGTCACTAGCAGCTAAGGGAGATAGGAAAGACCTCCTGCAGAAGGTGAGTTTTGAAGGAAGCCAAGGAATTCAAAAGGTAGGGGTGAAGTAGATGAAGCATTTCAGGTATGGGAGACAGCCAATGTAAAGCTACAGAATAGAGAAAATATTGTGGATGAGGAGCTG
This sequence comes from Petaurus breviceps papuanus, assembly GCF_028583685.1. Lineage (NCBI taxonomy): Eukaryota > Metazoa > Chordata > Mammalia > Diprotodontia > Petauridae > Petaurus > Petaurus breviceps. The sequence goes on from NW_027187391.1 coordinate 876,180, forward strand.
AATTGTCTCTCAGTTATACCAGAGGGGAGTCCAGGTCAAAAGACCTGAGTTCAAATCCCAGCATTGCTGATTATCTAACTGGGTGAACTTTGATAAGTCATTTAACTTCTCTGAGTCTCAGTTGAACTAGATGAAAGTTCTTTCTAGCTTTAGATATATAATCCTGTGACTAGAGGTTCTTATATTGACCTTAAGTTGAATGGGGAAGAGTTTTGGACAATCATGGTATCAGCTATGTAGACTGGGCTACACATACACATACATGCATATGTATACATACACATATGTATCACACACATGCACACATCTATACATACATGCACATGTATATATGTGTATGTGTATACTCACACACATATATACATATATAATACATTTTATATATATGTATATATCTCCCTGAATTACTTTATCATTCACTGCTTTGCCTTTCTTGGCATATTGACTCTCTTCATTGGGGAGCTATAACATTTAAAACATCACAGATCATTGCTTTTAGCAATACTAGCATGTGTCAATAATTAGGAAGACCTCCAGACCTAAGAGTAACCTTTGTGTGGTGGAAGGGGAAGAAGAGGCTGGAGAGGGTGGGAGAGAAGGCATAATCCAAAGGCTGGTCTATACATTATTGGAGAAACTATGGGGCCTTGATATCCAAGAGACTAAGACGAACTTGTTCCACTGAGGAAATCTTCAGGAAGGCAGAATATAGAGGGGGCAATTGCAAACCTAGTGGCCATGTAAGTCAACCCTCTGAACTTAATCTTCTTCCTAGAAGCTGTCCTTTTATTCTCAAAGTGTGCTTAATCTGCTCAAAGGCAACTAGATTATGGTCAGCCTAATAGTGGATCAGCAGCAGGGTATCTCCAGGCTTAATTTTCCCTGCTAACACTTACTATATGTGTGATCTTACCTATTTACCATGTCTGGCTCTTAGTTTCTTTACCTGTTTTGTTTTGTTTTTTATTTGTATCTCCAGCTCTTAGCACAGTGTCTGGTGCATAATAGGTAGTTAATAAATGTTTATTGACTGACTGACTAGATGTCCTTTGAAGTGCTTCTAGCTGTACTTCTGTGATTTTTCTGTCTTAGTCATCCTAGTTAAATGTCACCCCCTGCATCAATAATGATGGTGATATGCAGTTCACTTGTCCCTAGCTCTGCTTTTTCCCTCCAGCTATTATGCTAATACTTTCAAAAGTCATGGCTTAGCTCCTTCTCCAGGAGAAATCTAAGGGAGAAATCACAGTGCTAACCAAGGCAGTAAGAGTCAGAGACTTCAAATTTAGGCAATCAACATGGTGCCATGGAAAAAAGCATCTGGGAATCAATATTCTTCGCTTTCCTACTCCCTAGCTGTGTAATCTGACACAATCCCTTTTTTGCCTCTGGTCTCAGTCAGACTGTCTGTAAAATGAGAGGATTAGACTATATGACCTCTAATGTGTCTTTGGATTCTCAATTTTTCTGAAAACCAAAAATGATTAATAAGAAAAGAATCATTTGCAATGGCGGAAGTGTAATTTATTAAAAACTTCAACAACATAATTAGTGCTATGCCATACCATCAATTTACATTTTAGACTTTTGATTTAACAGTGATTCAATGAAAATGAATATTGCAACTTCAGTATTCCCCTCCTCCCTTTGCAATGCTTCAGGCACATAAATAAAAGGTAAAAATGAATTAAAATAGTGTAAAAATGAATGATCTTCCCAGTGCCTGCACAGTTGGGGATCACTGACTTGGCTGATGTAGTGAATTTAATAAAGTTGAATATAATACCGGAAGTTAGCAAACAGAAATGATTTATAAATTCATGAAGCCAATGCAATGACAATTCCCGCTTATCTGTGTGGAACTCACTTACCCTTTTTGCTGCTGGTCTGACTGGCCCTTTTATATGAGGACCCATAAAGGTAAACAGAGTAGTTTTATGATGCACTTTGCTAACAGTATACAGATGTGATTAAAGGATGGTCAAATCTCCATTTTGCTTTCTGATATGTGGACCTAAAAAGGGAGGTGGCTGAATTACCATACATTTGTAACTCTAAAAAAGGTTTCCTGTGTAACCCAAGATAAATTTAACAAATTCTAGAAGAAGCTAATGATTTTAAAGGCCACCATATAGGGTGCTTAAAGGGACTATTAAAATAAGCTAGCTCTTAGCCAGTCAATAAATATTTATTAAGCATCTATTGTGTACAATCCCTTCTCTCAAGGAGCTCACAGTCTAATGGAGGAGATAACATGCAAATAATTATGCATGAATAAGCTATACACAGGTTAAACTGAGGATATTCAACAAAAAGAAGGTCTTGACATTAAAGGAGTTTGGTGAAAGCTTTCCATACAAGATGGTGTTTGAAAGGAGTCAGAAAAGCCAATTGGAGATGAGGAGACAGAAAATTCTAGGCATGGGGGGAAGGCAATAAAAATGCCCAGAGTCAGGAGATAGACCATTTAAGTATGAAGAATAAGGAGATCAATATAATTTGGACTGCATGTACTCATGAGTGGGGAGAGGTTTAAGAATTTTGGAAAAGGAGAAGACAGGTTATGATGGGCTTTGAACACCAGATAGAGGATTTTATATTTGATTCTGAAGTTAGGGGGTATAGCACACTGAGCTCTCAATCTGGAATCAGGAAGCTGTTGTTCAGTTCTGTCTGACTCTTTCTGATTCCATTTGGGAGTTTCTTGGCAATGATACTAGAGTGGTTTGTGTGATAGTAATGGCAATTAAAGATTCCCCTGTATTGGCTTGGTTTTCAAATTGATTGTGTTAAAACCCAGAGTTTGTTAATCCCACCTGTGGGATGGGCTTGTTGATGTGAAAAGAAAGTCCTGAACTGGGAGGAGCTGGTGATGTAGATTTGGAGAGACACTAGAGAGAGGCGGAAGATCTTTTTTGGAAGCAGCACCTCGTGGAGAGAGAGAGGCTAAGAGGATTGCTGGTGGCCGCTTTGAATTGCCCTGGACTTTTGAGACCTGCCCCCTGAGCTGCCAAGGACTGAGGAGACATGGCTGTTTTGCTGGTACTTTGTCTGTCTGTTTTGATGTTATTTTGCCAGATTTGTCCACTGGTGAAAGACTGTCCTGTTGAAGAAGTCCTGGAACCTGGCATTTGGTTAAGAAGGCCTGAGACTGTCCTGCAGACAGAGAGTGAATACTGTCCACTGGTGAGGGACAGTACTGTTGTTGCAGGGGTCTGGAGACTGTCCTGCAGACAGAATGAATACTGTCCACTGGTGAAGGACAGTGCTGTTGTTGCAGGGGTCTGGGAGCCTTTCTGTTGGTACAGAAGCCCTGAAGAAGGATTTTCTTGTTGTATGTTTACAGAAATCCTGGGAGAGGGCTTTGCTAATGTGTTCAGGGGTTCTAGGACTGTTCTACAGACAGAGGATAAATTCATGAAGGGACTGGCAATGTATCTTATGGCCTTGCTAAGCCTTGTCTCTCCAGGAACTAAGATTGCTGAGAACTTGCCTCGTGTCAAGATGAAGAAAAGACCTCCATTTGGGTATTAAGTGCTGTGTTTAAACTTGATGTAACTCTGGGGTAGATTCAATTGTGATCCAGTGGTGGGGAACTTTTGACCTTTTTGTGTTCTATGGTTGAGCAAATGAATGTATTTTACTTATGTTTGGAAACTAATCTCCATTTGAGAAGAGGGGCTTTGTGGTGGACTTAATTAAGGTATAGCCTAGGGGTGGAGAAGTATTTAGAACAGAGACTTTGTAATTGATTGAATGATTGGAAGGTCCTGGGGTGGGGTAGTACTTGGAGATTATTTAATCATACTTAGTAAGTACTGTATTTTGAATGATGTCATGTTTTGATTTTCTCTGTTCTTAGTTTGTCACTGAATAAAATAGAGAGCACCTATGCTGGTATTTTGAACCTGGGAAGTTGCCTTCTTTTGGCATTACATTACAGTTTGTCATTTCCTTCTCCAGCTTATTTTACAAATGAGGAAACTGAGGTGAACAGGGTGATTTGCCTGTGGTCACACAACTGGTAAGTGTCTGAGGCCAGATGGAAGATGAATCTTCCTAACTCCAGGTCCAGTACTTTCTAGCTGTCCCAAGGAATCAGAAACACTGGAATTCAAATCCAGCTGTTGGAGATGTAACAAACATCTGTACACTTACCTGCCTGTTGGCTGAGAGTTACCCTGGTAATAGGGGGCAAAAGCTGAAACCACTTTGGATTTTCTCATTAACAAATAGGGAACTATTTTCACTGTGAAGTTTCCTTAATAAAATGCACCCAAACTTTAAGACCAGGAGTGTGTTGGAGCCAATTCAAACTGGCTCAGAAGAAGCAACTGTTAAATTTTCAGCGCAAGCATTTTCACTTCAGAAATTGTCAAAAGCAACACCATTGCCCAAGATACTTCATTAAGTGGAAGCAATGCCCTCTTTGTGTACAATTTATGCTCCTTCTCACTTCTAATCCCTGGTTTGGCCCTGTGTGAGTTTAGGTGAGTTGACCTTCTTTTCTACAGAAAATTTAAGGGAGAAGATCCTTCCTAGTTCATGTCTTTCAGAGGAAAAAGATGCAGGCCCGTGTGGTCTGAAATGAACTGAGCTCTGATTTTTTCCTCAAGTTGACCTTGACATCATCTTATTGTACAATCTTCCTTTCAGCTACTGCAGCAGTTGGGAGATGAACTGAATAGCTAGAGACTTTCCCTGCTGGAAAATTGAGGGTGGAGTTAATCCTTTCATTTGGGGACTCCACCCTGGAGCTGAGCTATCCTCATTGGTGAATGAGTAAGGGAAAACCGATCTGACACTATATTATATTGGCACTGGAGTAATCCAGGAGGGCTGTGTAGCTGCAGGTGCTACATAAAAATAAGGTGGCAGTGAAAGCATAAGGAAAGAAGAGAAGAAAAATTTGAAAAAACAATTTTACATGTTTTAATCTGTTGTGTGACAGAGTTAAAGTCATAGTGATTAAATTATTTTCCAAACAAACACATACACTGCAAGTTATGGTCAAGTCTGCCGATCTGTCTTAACAAGCAAGTGTTGGCAGATGAGAGTGTTGTACACTGTTGCGAGGTCCAGCATGCATCTGCAAAAATATGTGAGTGTAACGACTTGTTTACAAGATGATACTATGCAGTTACATGATGCAATATTGTGTCATCAAAATTTCAATGTAGGAAAAACCCCACAAATTTACAATAAATTATTAAACTTAATATATGTCACTTAAAAATTATATTTTTGAAAAATGTTAAAGCATTAAAGAAAGTACATTTCCGGGGGGGGGGTGCTGTAATATTAATGGGATTTAGATTTTCCTCACCCATTAATAGGCCTCACTTGGAATCCATTAAGAGAAGCTTGCTTAGAGGAGGCTTGCTGGTAGTAAGGCTTTCATACCTTTTGCTAATTTCTAATTGGGCACTGTGTCACATGAGTTGTGATGCTTCTGGCTCTGAGAAGTGTATATATACTCTAAGTTGGTATTTTCCTTTGGAGGCACACTTATGAGAAGGATCTTGTGATTCCCTGGTAGAGATTCTGAGTGACCATATATTCAGAGCTCCCCAACTGCTGAGTAAAGGCTCTCTTGATCCAGGGATGCGTACAAAGTGTATAGCTGATTCAAGCAGTCAGACATCTGTCTGTTGGTCTTTATTTCTCTGCTTGTATTTTCTCTGAAGTTCAGGGTGTTGACTCTCCCCCTGAACTAGTGAATATAATTAAAAAAAAGATTGTTGACCCCTTCAATAGCTATCTTTCCTAGTAAAGCTGATCTAAGAACCCGGGCTAGCAGCCATCCTGGGTATGCCAGTGTGGTTACCACTACAGGTACTGAGTAACTTTTTTAAAGAGGGTAGTAGGCCAAATAAGTTTGGGAATCTCTGTTCTATATCTAGGTGGCTTCCAACCAAGCTTAAAATCACATCTAGCCATCCATCAGGACACTAGGACCTATCTGGCACTACAATATGCCATCTGCTGTCTGCTCATATCACTTTTCCATCTTTCCCCTCCTCTTACTTTCTACTTTTTGCTTTTGTTTTGGGAAGAGTAATCAAATCAGTATTACTTAAGTTACTGGGAAAGAGGACAAGATCATTTCCTGAACCTAGGATCCACTCACAAGCCCTCTGACTACCTCAACCAAAACTCCCTTCTCTGGTGACTATTTCCTCATAAATGTGTTTTATCCTCCTTTTACTTTATGAGCTTCTTGAGGGTAAGTACTGTGTCATTTTTGTGTTCATATTTCTCATGCCTAGCACAGTGCCTGGGACCTAGTAGATATTTAGTAAATGCTTATTTATTCAAGTCATAAAGAGACTCACGAGTGAGTATATTTATAATGTTTTCTTTTCACCACTTTAAATTTTATTTTACTGCATATAGGACATTATTAAAAATTATCCATCATTTTGTTGATAAATGTATAGTTTCTATGGTGGATAGAAGTAACAGTGGATAGAAGTTGGCTTGGTCAACTGGGAGTAAGAGACAGATGACCATGTACTCAAAGATCCTAGTTAGTGAGGGAAGATTCACTATTTAACAAAACCTGTTGGGAAAATTGAACATCAATCTGGCAGAAATTAGATTTTGTTCAACATTTCATACCTTATACCAAGATAAGCTCCAAATGGACAGATGACTTAGATATCAAAGGTCACATCATAAAAAATTAGAGGAGCAAGGAAGATTACTATTTAGATCTATGAATAGGGAAAGAGTGTATGAGTAATCAAGTGACAGGATCCCACAAGATCAAAAGGACCATTTGGGCTATATAAAATTAACTTTTTGCACAAATAGGTCTGATATAGTAAAAAAATAGAACATAAACAAAGAATTTGGGAGAATTTTTCTGATAAAAGTCTCATTTCAAAAATACAAAAGGAGCTGATCCAAATGTATAAGATTAAGAGTCATTCCCAATAGATAATGGTCAAAGGATATTAAGCAGGAAGTTTTGAAAAACAATAAATATAAGATATTAACAGTCATATAAAAAAGTTGTCCATATCACTAATAATTAAAAAAAACACAAATTAAAGCAATTTGGAAGTTCTACTTCACACACATCATACTGGCAAAGAGGATAATAGAAGAAAATAAATACCGGAGTGCCTGTGAGAAAACAAGTACACTGTTGGTGGAGCTGTGAATCGATCCAGCCATTCAGGAAAGCAATTTGAAACTATGCCCAGGGGCAGCTAGGTGGCACAGTGAATAGAACACTGGCCATGGAGTCAGGAGGACCTAAATTCAAATTTGACTTCAGACACTTAACACAAAACTAGCCATATGACCTTGGGCAAGTCACTTAAACCCAATTGCCCTAACTTTCCCCCTCCAAAAAGCAAAAATAAATAAATAAATAAAATGAAACTATGCCCAGAAATCTATCAAACTACATAACATTTGGCCTATATATCCTACTGTGAGGCCTATAATGCCCTATGGAATAAAAAAAAAAATCATATGTATAAAAATACTTATTACAGTTCTTTTCATGGTAGCCACAGATTGACAACTAAGGTAGTGTTCTCTTAGGTAAAAGCTAAACAGATTGTTGAATGTGAATAGAACAGAATACTACTATTCCAAAAGAAGTGATGAAATGAACAATTTCAGAGAAAACTGGGAAGACCTTTATGAGCTGATGAAAAGCAAAGTGAGCCGAACTAGGAGAACCATTTCTGCAATTATAAAAACATTATAAGAGAAAAACAACATTGAAAAACTTTAGCCCTCTTGATCAATATAGTTATAAATCAGCAGTCCAAAAGAATGAAGATGAAACTTGCCACTCTGTCTGTCAGGGAGATGACAGATACATTTTTGGACATGTCTAACAAAGGAATTAGTTTTGCTAGAAAGATGATGTGATTGCTAGACAGGTATTCAAGGATTTGTTTTTCAGGTTTATTTATTTATTTATTTTTAAATTTACTCAGTGAGAGAGGGTGGCACTTGGAATGGTAAATTAATAAAAATATTGTTACTTCAATAATAAAAATAGTAAACTAAACAAAGTAAATTATGATGATGATAATTAGGAGGAGGAGGAGGAGAGAGAGAGACAGAGACAGAGACAGAGAGAGAACAGATGACAGACAGAAAGTCAGGGTACTCATTAGTATCCAAATTACATCAAGAGATATGGAAAGTTCCTAGTATTTTGGATTGGGTAGGCTCTCTGTGCACGATTTCTGGAAAGATATGGACAAGATTTCCCAGGATAAAGAGAATGGGTTCTGTTTTGTACTTTTAGCAAGAATACCCACAATGATAAGTCCACAAATCTACCAAAGTATTAAAGATATATAGTGGGTAAAGTGCTGGGCTTGAAGTAAGGAAGAGTTCAATTCCAATCTTCATCACCAACAATTTGAACTCTGGGAAATAGTTCACTTAACTTCATCAAATCTAACTCTCCTCATCTTTAAAATGGGGATAAGGTCTATGGTACCTACATTATTGGGTTGTTGTGAGGTTGAAAGCTTGAATGAAATAATGCATATAAAGCACTTGGCTAACCTGAAGGCACTATATAAATACCAGTTATTATTTCATATGTATCTATGTATAAATATACACATGCCAAACTATATTCCACACAACCATACAAATATACAGCATCTGCTTTTCAAATGGACAATTTCCCACCCTCGTTCTATTTGTTTGGCTGTTGTGTATGCTCTTTAGTCCCCATGAACTCTTAGAACAAAGGGTTACACATTCACTCTTCTCAACCCAGTTGTTTTCCATCATGCGGACACATGGTCAAAGGAACCTGAACCAACTTCAGAATTTTCTTTGCTGCTGTCAGGCTGTTTTTCCATCCTTGTGCAAATGTTTTTCCCCTTGAGTTTCTTAGGCAGAAATGTTGCCCATCTCTCAGCTCTTCATCTAGCTTATAAAAAGCTCTGTGTCATTTCATCTGTTCTCTTTCATAATTTGGCCACCTTGTTTGCCAACCTCATGGGCAGTCTTGAGGCATGAGCATGAATGCACAGTACTCTGATGGTCAGTGTCACCTCTCAAAAAAGTCTGTAAAACAGATGGAACACGAATGGATGGAGAGAAGACCCAAGATCCAATTTCCAAAAGAAAAACATCACAAAGAACAAGAGTCCCTATTAAAAACAGAGAACCTCTGTTGCACGCCCATGGAAGGCTGACATTGACTAAAGCGTTATTTCTTTCTGCCCAAGTAAAGCAACAGGAAAGTCAGATAGATAGGTAAGGAATCACTGTTACCTTCGGGTAGCAGCAGGGACACACGCAGAAGGGGAAACTAAGAGAAAAGGCTGAGCTCCCATAGAAAGTCACCCACCATTCTCACCTCCAGCCCTGTTTCCCTTCAAAAGGATCTGATATGAGGACATTAAATCAAAATGGGACAGTGAATGATCCAAGCAAAACCTCTTGGGAATTTGGCTAAACTGTGGTTGTCACCCTGCAGGTTACCTTTACTGTTCAATGAACCCATTTCCTGGATTAAAAGAAGAAGCAGCAGCTCAAGCTTGGTATAGTGTGATATTTGACATTTCAAATAGTTGCTGCTACAATGCCAAAGTGTTAGCTGCTAATCCAAGACTCCTAAAGCCAGCTTGCAGCCCACTCCTCAATGGCCTGTGTCTCTTTATAGGGTTGTCAGTACCTGGGATGTTCCCCAGAACTGACTCCTTACAGGAAATATCCTTTTTAAATAGCATTGAAGCAAAGAAAAGGACTTTGAACTAAAACATTTAATGCCATTTAGAAACAGATGAACCTAGATGACTTGCCATCTCTTAAACATGGCCTACGATTTCCTACCTTGTGTCTATGTAACTTTCTTTTCACCAAGTATACTTTTCCATTATGTCTGAATGTCAAAATCCTGACTTCTTCAGTGAAAACCTACTTCAGTCAGTCAGAGAGCATTTATTATAAGCATTTACTGTGTGGCAGGCCCTGTGATAAGCACAAAGTACTGGGGATATAAAGAAAGTCAAAGAATAAGAGACAAGAATTTCAATTTGAATATAGAATCATGAATACATCTGTCAATAAGGTGTCTCCTGGGAAACAAAGCAGGTTTCTGGTAACTGTCATTCTTTTGTAAAACCTTCACCCAAATCTTTCAGGCCAGTTTCAGTTTGTGACCCAAAAGATGTGCATAAACTACCACAGGTATGCATGAAGCAGTTGAGCTGAGTTCTCAAAAGCCTGTTATACTTCTTGTATCAATGAGTTCCTGATGTATTAAGGAGGTCAAGTGAGATTGACTCATTTCCTTTTAATAGCATACCCATATAAGATGATTAGTGAGTGATTTAACAATGATAACAGAGTTTAAAAATTTCTAATAGTATCTAACAAATACTAGCAGTCTTTAGTTTTTGAAGATTCTTTGGATATGGCCAATGGACAAGGGCTTCTCTGTTCTCTAAATCAATACTTCAAGTTAAGACATAATGAGACCCACATACTTGACAGAAGTTCCATAGAAATGGCATTTGATTGGCAGCTTCATTTTAGCATTTTTCAGCTGATCTAAAATGTTCATGAGTCTTTTATCATACTTTCCCAACATCTTCCCAAGATGACAAAGCCATCTGGGCACCCCAACAATTCCAGATAGTTTATATCTATAAATATTTTCTTCATAAACCATTGAAAAGTTTAAAGTACCCTCAACATACCTTGTGGTACATACTTAAACTGTCAAAATTCTGGTGAGTAGATGAAGATTATATTGCCCTCCCCTGCTATTGTGATATACTAATACTCATTCTACCCATTATACAAGTCCAATCCAGGAAACCAAATAGGTCAGGACATCTTGAGCAGAAATTGTCTACTTTAATGCTCTTGTCCAAAGTGTATGTATAGATCAATCTTAATTCTTCTCTTCAAAGTCCAACAGTCTACACACGTCCAAACTTTTCTAGTCTTGTTCCATACAATTACTGTGCATGAAGCATGTGGGCTATGGGACTTCATTGATTATGTTACTGACTAATCATTTATTCAGATTTTTTAAGTTTTTCTGTCTGAGAGAGCAGAAAGCTTTGGGATGGCTAGGTTTCTATGGAGTACAATAGAAGAATATTGGGCTATCTATGTTTGGGCCTTATCAATAGGAGTACATTGCATAAAGGTTATTAGTTGTTGAAGTTGATTTGATATGTTATTACATGGGTGTATCACCTCTCCCCCACACTCATGTAATAGGGAAAGGCCATACTCATGCTGAGTTTCTTCGTCAAAGGATCCTTCCATTTCTTAAAGCACATTGGAGAATCACCAAAGTCAAACTTCTTTGGATTCTCTGCCAAGGTGGAGAAGTCAGTACTTCTTTGATTTTCTTTGCCACCACTGGTTTGTACCTTCCTGTGACCTTCCAAATAGGAAACAGGTGTTGTCAAAGTGTCTAGATATTGAGGACTAGATTATGACCATCAGTATTCTGCTAATACTCTGAACAAATTAGATTTAATTCTAATTAATGCTGATAGTTGAGGGATATTCACCAGGTCTGGACCTACCAGAGCCATGATATCTGTCTTCTCAATGATACCCATACATAACTTCCTTAGAGAACTTTAAGCTCATATTGATATAGACCAAACATAGTTAGTTCTTTTCTCCCATACCACAGAGGTCTATCCCATACATAGTTTATAGTAGCATCTTTTTGAAAATGTCTTTACTAAAATTACTGTAATGGAACTATCATTGGAAATCCACTGTCCTGCATTCCAAGGCACTGTACATCTCCAATTTTCACCTCTTCCTATATGAGATCCTATGAATTCAATCAGTCAGACAACCAGCATTTAATAAGTGGCTACTGCATTGTAAGCACTGTGCTGGGTACTAGGGTTATGAATAAAAAAATATGAAACAATCCCTATTTACCCATGAAAGGATGTTGGTAGTGTGCCGTTTAAACTTTTTGACATCTGAGATAACTATTTGCCTGCTCCTATTGATTTTCCTAACTCTCATGCAATAGACCTTAGCTTCTGCCAGACCAAGTCTCTTCTTGTCACTTAAGTGCATTCAACATGCACATGTCCATATAGGTCACAGGGATAACAAAAAACAAGGCTGCTTCTCTGATTATACCATCTCTGATGAAGGTGTGTTGCATCTGATTACTATGATTATTGGTCCCTGGATTCTTTGTCTTTCTGGATGAAGTGGTTTAGCCCATAAAATTTTCTCCTAGCTCCTCCTACCTTCCAATCTAGGTGGTCAGTGATGGTCCCTTGCCTTGCTTCCATGACTTATACATGAAAAGAAGTTTTGGAGCCAGCTATAAGCCTGTTTGCTCCACTACCAGCCCCCTTCTTGGTCCTTCAACCTCTTTTTGAAAAACTTCACTTTCTGCAACAACTTGTGTCCAGTCCACTCTTTGTCTTTCTCAACTCTAAACAGGTGCCCCACTCAGTTCTATTCCTCCAGAAACCTGTGGCACTCTTGAGATGCTCTGAGGCTATCCATCTCTTCCATCTGTACTTCTCCTTTGACTATTAGCCTTTCCACATGCATCAAAATTTCCAAAGTTTATTTTTTTCCTTCTTGCTGGTAGATGTGGAAGAACTGGACATAGGCTCTTTTTTTCCTTCTCTGACTTGCCAAGTTGCCCTTGCAATCTTTGCAAGCATTCTCGCACTGTGACCTCAAGATCCGTTGACTTCAGTATGTGTATGAAATAAAATACAGGTCCCTTAAGGATTTCTGTGAACACCCTGCCCCCCTTC
>NW_027187391.1:893943-907472 GCF_028583685.1 Petaurus breviceps papuanus
GAGACAGAGATAAATAAAGACAAGGAAGGGAGGAATGGAAGAAGGAAAAGGAGAGAGAGACAGAGAGAGAGAAGAAAATAGATGCAACTCACTTCTCTAAGATAACATAAAAATCCTTAACCTGGCATTTAGGATGTTTTACAATGTGATTCCAACCTACATTTACAACTGTATTTCACATACTCTTCTTTATACACTCTATGTTTTAACCAAATTTTACCACTAGATCTGAATCTCTGAACGTGGCATGATGTTTTTGTTACTCCTAGAATTCCCTTCTAATCTCCTTTCAGATTCCATGTCTTGTTTCCAGCCTCAGCTCATGTGACACCTCTTACATGAAGGCCTCCCTGATCCATTTCATTTATTTGAACTGTTTCTCTCTTCAAATTACTTTATGTAGAAGGTATCTGTGTAAGTGTTATCTTCCCAATCCCTGGGAATATAAAAGCTTTGAAGACAGGAAGTACTTGTTTTGATTTTTAAAAACCAGGGCCTTGGACATAGAAAGTATTTGATAAGTGTTTGTCATGTTGGAATGAAGTACTCATCAGAAGGTTAGAACAAAACTCCTTCTCCTAGCATGGTCAACAAATAGAATAGAGATCTATAAAATCCATAAGCCAGTAAGCTTAACTTTTGGTAGTGTCAAAATTATGAGAAAAAATGATTAGGGATCATTTGTGAATATTTTCAGAAAAAGAAGCAGGAACCAGTAAAAGTGAACATACTTATACTTCATCAAAAATAGTTCCTGTCAGACTAAAACATTTCATTTTTCAACAAAATAACTAGAAGATCTTTAGCCTGGACAGGAGAAGAATTCAGGAAGAATGAGACTACTATCTTCAATGCAAGAAAAGAGAATAGTTAGGAATTTGTGTCTAGGTGATCTGCTTGCCAGGCAGGCAAAATAAGAAAGAAGGTTATTATGGCCTTAGGGAAGTGAGGTGGTATAGTGGATAGAATGCCAGATCTGGAGTCAGGAAGACTCATCTTCCTGAGTTAAAACCTGGCCTCAGACACTTACTAGCTATATGACCCTGAGCAAGTCACTTAATCCTGTTTGCCTTAGTTTCCTCATCTGTAAAATGATCTGGAGAAAGAAATGGCAAACCACTACAGTATCTTTGCTAAGAAAAGCCAAATTATGAAGACTCTTAGACATGACTGAAATGACTGCACAACAAATTATTTCCTGAGAGAAATTATTATTCCTCTCTCGTATTTAATAACCAATTATTGGATTAGGACCAATATTTTTCCTTTTCTACTTCTTCATCCAGAAATCAACCAGTGTAGGAAATATTTTTTTTTAAAGCAATTGGGGTTAAATAACTTGCTCAAGGTTACACGGCCAGTTATTTCTGGGTGTGGTGCTAAGTATCTGAGCCTGGGATTCGATCCCCAGGTCATCCCGACACTGGAGCTGGTGCTCTTACTTGCTGAGCCACCTGGCCACCCCTAAGCAATTGGGGTTAAGTAACTTGCTCAAGGTTACATGGCCAGGTGTTTCTAGGTGGGTGCTAAGTGTCTGAGCCCGGGATTCGATCCCCAGGTCATCCCAACACTGGAGCTGGTGCTCTTACTCGCTGTGCTACCTGGCCGCCCCTAGTGTAGGAAATCTTGGGCAAGATTTATCAAGCTAGAAAGGCTAAGATTTAAATAACTTCTAAATTTAGGTATTTAGGTGAATGGGTGCATTCCTGCTCATTGTGTTTACTCGGGTCTAGAAAAATATGGATTCATCCTTTTGTCATATGGATGATATGGTTATTGATAAGTTTCTTTGATCAAGACTAGGTGCTGAGTGTCATCTTTTATCAGAATAAGCTTACATGTCATTATAATATTCATTCTCTCATTAATTATTAACCAGTCACAGTTGATTGCCACCCTCAGGAACACTCATTATTCCAAGGGCATATAAACTGTGAGCCCACCACAAGTCATCTTTGGTCCAAGAAAAATGGCCAAATGCCCACCCCTTTTATTAATAATATGCTAGAATTATTAATAAATTTGTTAATTACCCAGAAACTATGTTTCTTGAACTTTTTAATATACCACAGTCCTTATACTCATCCTACTAGTTTCACCTAAGTCTCTTTCTAGAATCTCTCTGGCTTCTTCCTAGACTCACTATGAGAATTAGGGTAAAAATTGTACCTTCTACATTTCCATGCTCCATTGCCATATCTGATGGTCACCAGCGGAATTCCTCTTTTTAAAGGAAAAGATGTGTTTTGAACCAAGGAGGTCAAACCCTGTTAACAACAGAAAGTTTCCTCTTCAAACCAGTCAAAGAATGACAGAATTCAAGAGTGAAAAGGGACCACAGAAACAATCCAGTTCAACCCATTGTTAACCAGGCAACCCCTCCTCCAATACCCCCAACAAGGAATCATTCATCTTCTGCTTGAAGACCAACAGAGAAGAAGAGTTCCCTGCTTGCAGAGGCAGTCCATTCTACTCTGGAGAGTTCTCATTGCTAGAAAGTTTTATATCAAGTGTATATCTTTTATATCTCATTCTCTGCAATTTTTCCCCATTTCTCATACTTCTGCTCTCTGGGACTAAGCAAAACAAGTTAATGCTTTTTCCATATAACAGCTCTCATATACTTGAATGCTGCTATCATATCCTCCCTAAGTAGATTCTTCTTCAGGCTAAATATGCCCAGTTCCTTCAGCTGATTCTTACATGGCAAATTCTTCAGTCTTCTCATAATCCTTCTCCCCTTCTTTTAACTCCATAATAACTTGCCTTAAATCTTTCTAAAATATAGTAGTAAAAACTGACCACAAAACTACATTTAAAAACTACTGAATTGTTGTTTTGGATGCTATGACTCTCTTAATGAAGCCTAGGATAGCATTGGCTTTTATTTTTATTTTTTATTTTTTGGCTGCTGTGTTATACTCTTAAACATATTGTGCTGGTAATCCACTAAAACCCACAGAATCTTTTACAGAAAATTTTGCTTAGCCCCATCTGTACCTGTAAAGTTCATTAAAAAAACACCCACAATGTGTAATTTTACATTGATTCCTCTTGAATTTCATCTTATTTTATTTAGAATCTTTCTGTCTTGTCAAAAATTTTTTGGATCATGTCATTCAGAATATTAGATACCTCTCCAAGCTTAATGACCACTTAATGAAGATGTGCTTCATCTAATCATTGATAAAATTGCTGAATAGAGTCAAGGAAAAATCCCTGGGCCACTCCAATAAGAGACCTCAGTTCACATCAACTAATTAGTGGCTAAGCTTTAAGGCCAGTGATTCAACTGTTAACAACTGGTTCACTTATCTGTATATCAAAGATCTGTAGATCAGCTCTTCCAATTTTCACCAGAGAGATAATATGAGAAATACTGTCAAATATTTTATTAAAATCAAAGTGTGTCTAAACCATTCACACGAGTTACTTGTCTAGTTTTGTTGAGAAATGAACTTAATTTAATCTAATGAGATCTATTCTTGATATAGTCATGTTGGCTTACTGTTCACTGCTTCTTTGTAAAATATTCTCATAAATCTTCCCTTTAATCATAGTATTCTCCTTCCCCCCACCCCTTAATTTTAGTACTATAAGAAGTCAAGCTTATAGGCATAAATCAAAGTTTATAGTTTTTACATTTAACCAATTTCCCTTTTTTTTGAAATAGGAGAACAAATTATGTTTTTCTGTTGTCCTGTGTAGTTAAACTCCTTTAAAAGGATATCTACAGCCGTAATTTTGAGCTTCTGAGGTCAGAGATAGTGTTTTGACTTTCTTTGAATCCCCAGTGTTTACCACAGTGCTTGGGAAACAGTAGGCACTGAATAATTGCCTTTTGACTGAATGACTGATCAAAATAGTACCTTCACTTCCTTTCCTCTCACTTCTTTACCCTCTGCAGAGTACCTTCTGTTCCCATCATTCCATTGAAGATGTTTTCTCTACACTTACCAATGATCCAACTCTCATCCTCTTTGTAGCCTTTGACACTATTGAACACCCTTTTCTCCTGGAACTCCCCTCACTTTAGGGTTCTCTCCTAGATGTCCTCCAACCTGTCTGAATATGTCTCAGTCTCCTTTCCTAGATTTTCATCCATGTCATGCCTGGACCCTCTTCTCCCTCCATGCTATTTCACTTGATGATCTTATTAGTTCCTACAGATTCAATTATCATCTCTGTATTGATGATTCCCATATCTATTTATCCAGCCCTACCCTCTCTCCTGACCTCTGATCTTATATCTCTAACTGTATCTTGGACATTTCAAACTGGGTGTCCTAGAAACATCTTAAACTCAGCAGTCTAGAACTGAACTTATTCTACCCCTAAAAATCCTCACTGCTTCCCAACTTCCTTATTACTCTCTCTCTTTTTTTTTTTTTTTGCTTTTTGGAGGGCAATTGGGGTTAAATGACTTGCCCAAAGTCACACGATTAGTTTTTGTGTGTGTATGCTAAGTGTCTGAGGCCGGATTTGAACTCAGGTCCTCCTGACTCCAGGGCTGGTGCTCTGTTCACTGTGCCACCTAGCCACCCCACTTCCTTATTACTCTTGAGGGCACCAGCAACCTCCCAGTCACCCAAGTTTGCAACCTTGGTATTAATCTTGACTCACTTTCTCACCATCTTATATCCAATCTTTTGTCAATCTGACCTTTACGACATCTCTCCAAAATTTTCCTGTCTCTCCTCTGACACTGCATAACCCTGGTGTATCCCTCATCACTTTATGTATAGAATATTGGAACAGTGTTCTGATTGGTCTCCATGCCTCAAGTCTCTCCCCACTCCAATACATCCTCCACTCAGATAAAAGTGATCTTTTTTTTTTTTAAGCAATCGGGGTTAAGTAACTTGCTCAAGGTTACACAGCCAGTTATTTCTGGGTGTGGTGCCAAGTATCTGAGCCCGGATTTGATCCCCAGATCATCCCAACACAGGAGCTGGTGCTCTTTACTTGCTGAGCCACCTGGCTGCCTCAAAAAGTGATCTTCTTAAGGTACAGGTATGATCACACACAAAATTAAGAAAAAAATCATGTATAAAATACACACACACATATTTATATATATAATCCTATGCTTGTCTTTTAAACCCCACATAACCTGGTCCCTTCTGATTTTCCAGGCTTCCTATACTTTGTCCCTCTCCACATACTTGACAATCGGGTGACATTTGCTTCCTTGCTGTTCCATGAAGAAGATGCTCCCTCCCCCAATTCTTTGCATTTTCATGACTGTTTCCTGTATCTAGAATGCTCTCTATTTTTTCTTTGTAGCTAAAGAAAGTAAACTTCAGACGTGGAATGTAACTTCTGTAAGTTGTATACCTAGTGTCAGAGCTGGGATGAATGCCTGGGTCTTCTGACTCTAGCCCAGTGTTAACTCCATTAGGTGTCTTCTAGTTTACTTGGAAAGAAGAGATTGTAAGCCAAGTTAGGAATAAATGAATATTCAATATATTTTTCTTGAATGGACCCTATTAAGGATTTCTAAGCAGCCAAAATAGGATGAAGATTCTCAAATTCACAGCATATGAGTTTTAGTCATTATGGATGTGTGACAAAAGTTAGCACTTTAAAAAAGCATTTTAATAAAGGAGTGTAAAATTTGGCTTGTGCTTTTAAACGGCCTCCATCCTGATTCATCCAGCAAACTTTGGAAGTCATTCATGCTGCCTTATTCTCATTACATGAGATGCATTTAACATAAGCGCTCCCACAAATAGTTATAAGAGGTCAGCCTGAAATTCTCAAGCCTCCTATAACTGTGCAATCCAGCCTCAATGAGACTTCCACCTGTGGTGATGTATATATTTCACCACATCCAGTTTCATTTCTCCTGTCATTGAAATGCCAACCTCCAGCTTCCCCAAAGGGGGCCCTGCCTCCATCTGTGAGCTCTTAAACCATGTGTCTCTGTCATTTCCTTTTAATTTGAGAAGAAAGTCCAGATTGCTATCTTGAATTCCTATGTTAATGTTAATGATCCCTTCTAATTTTAGCCCTACCATTTGGTGAAAAGAAAAAGAAAATCAAAACACCTTCCTGACTGTTGGGGTCAAGGGAACCTGGAATGCATTTCCAACAGAGCCAGTGAAGTCTCCTTATCTGGCTGTTCTTGAGCTGTTCCCAGTTTCCTGGGATGATTAAAGTGCAGGGCTGCCCAGAGGCCCCATATTTTCCAATCCTTTGATTTAGTGACTTCTTTGGAACTTGCAAGAAAAGCAGCAAAGGTCTTCAACCTGTTAGTCTCTGCTGCTGGCTTGGCTTCCAGGACCCAAGTAAGGACAACACTAGCTAAGGGCAGGGAAGCACCCAGAAAATATGTGCTCTTGCTTCTAGAGGACAAAAAAGAAATATCATCACAAATAACTTGATGAAGAGGAGATCTAGTGAGCAATTTGTGAGAAAGCTGAATCTTGCCCCTATTAATCACTGCCTGGAGCTCTTTTCCACTGGAATAGACTGCTAATTATCCCCTGGATTTAGAAAAAGGGGATGTCTCACTCAGACCATGGACTAGAGGTAGACAAGATACCACCTACAGCCTAGGGCACAATGTATAGGGGTATGCAGAGAACAGTTCTAAATATTACTTTAAAATATGTGATCATATTTTTGGTGCCAGAAAATCCTGCTCTTTATGATCCATAGCTATTTCTTTTCATAACAAAGTCATGTTTATTACAAAGAGGGCTTTAAGGTTCCTGTGAATGGTATTAATGATAATAATAGCAATAGTTGGCATTTACATAGCACTTGAAGGTTCTGCTAACTGCACTACATGCATTATTTCAGCTAATCCTCACAAAAACCCTCTGAGGTAGCTGCTAATATTATCCTTATTTTCCAGACAAATAAACTGGTACCAAGAGAAGTTAAATAACTTGCCCACATTCAATCAACTAGTAAGTGTTCGTGGCTGGATTCATATTCAGGTGTTCCTGACTCCAAGTTCAGTGCTCTATTCATTATACCACACTGACTGTGTGTGTGTGTGTGTGTGTGTGTGTGTGCGTGCGTTCGCATGTCCATGCACATAATTTTTAAACCCTGTCTTGGATTCACAAATACTTTTTCCTGGTTTTAGTAACCCTAGTTATTCATATAGGTGAGTACATGCAATTGATTCTTTTTTTTGTTTTGCTCTTTTGGAGGTCAATTGGGGTTAAGTTACTTGCCCAAGGTCACACGGCTAGTTTTTGTATTGTGTCTGAGGTTGGATTTGAACTCAGGGAGTCCTGACTCCAGGGCTGGTGCTCTATTCACTGTGCCACCTAGCTGCCCCAATGCAATTGATTCTTAAATGGATCTCTTTCTCCTTAAAAACAAGAACAAAAATCCAACTTTCTCACAATGTACCATTGAAATAGCCATTCCTGAACATAGACACACTGGTAGAAGGAATGGACAACTCTTTCCTCCATTCTTTCTCTATGTTTCTCTACCTTTCATCCTTCCACTCTTAAAAGTTAAATCAATTGCCTCAACAATTAGCCATCACCAAGGTCATCACCATTAACCAAAACAAATACCTATTGAATACCTACAGTATACAGCATATTTTGCTAAGAAATAGGGTACAAAGAGCAACATGATTCTGTTCCTTGCCTTCTTTATAATAAGTAGGGGAGAGGAGACAAAGACACTAAATAGTAACTCACATCCCATCCCCCCCATGTCCAGAGAGAGAGGGGCAGTGTGGTATAATGGAGAGAGTACTGGACTTGGAGTCAGGAATCGCCAAATGCTGTCAATTCTACCTCAAAAACATCTCTTTGATCCCTCCTATACTCTCCACTCCCAGAGTCACTGACCTGATTCAGGTCCTCAGTACCACTTACCTGAACGATTGTGTTAACTTTGTAACTGGTCTTCTTGACTCCCTTTGCTTTATAATCCTCTCTCCACAGAGCTGCCAAAGTGATATTCCTTAATGCATAGGTCCAACTGCATCACTCTCCTGCTCTAGGACCAGTTGCAAACTGCTCTATTTGGCATTAAAATCCTTTAATAATCTGTCTCCAGGCTGTCTTTGCAGTCTGATTTCACATTATTCGTGCAGTCTGATTTCACATTATTCGTGCACTCTTTGTCTCAGTCAAATGAGCCTATTTGCTGTTCCTTATACATGACCTTGTATTTGTCCTGTCCCTGTGACTTTACACAGGCTGCCCCTTGCTTCTGGAATACACTCTCAGTCTTTTGGAATCCTTAGATTTGTTTAAGAATCAGTTCAAATGTCATCTCTTACCCAAGACTTTTTCTAATCCTCCCAGTTCTTAGTGCTGTCCCATGTTCTAAAATTATTTTGCATTGGATTTCCCATTTATTTACTCATCAACTATCTATCAATCTCTTTCTCTATCCTCTCTATCTTTTATCTACCTATTTATTATGTATGTGTATATGTATATCTCCATACATATATGTATCCATAGAGGGAGAATTGTATGACATTTTGTTCATAGATGATTGCACACTCAACGTAGCCTCTGAAGCTACAGATGCAACAGAGTATGAATTCTCAGTTGATTGTGCTAATTTTGATCTAACAATCAACACCAAGAAAACACACATTCTCCGCAAGTCAATGCCACGCCATCCATACATGGGACCATCAGTTACAGCCAATGCAGAAATTTTGGATACTGTGGATAAGTTCATTTACCTTGGCATTCCAGGGATGTCCATTTATAAGACGAGGTTGGCACATGTATTGTCCGAGCTAGTTTAGTGTTTGGGAGGCTCCAAAGGAAAGGAGAGGAGAGAGGTACTGGACTGCCTACCAAGTTGGATGTCTACAGATCCGTGTGTGCTGACCTCATCTCCGTATACCTGTGAGACCTGGACAGTAATATCAGCCCCATGCCAGGAAACTTAATTGTTTTCATTTGAATTGTCTTAAGAAGATTCTGAAGATTTTTTTTTTAAAGCAATCGGGGTTAAGTAACTTGCTCAAGGTTACACGGCCAGTCATTTCTGGGTGTGGGGCTGAGTGTCTGAGCCCGGATTTGATCCAGGTCATCCCGACACTAGAGCCGGTGCTCTTACTCGCTGAGCCACCTGGCCGCCCCTAAGCAATTGGGGTTAAGTAACTTGCTCAAGGTTACACGGCCAGGTGTTTCTGGGTGGGTGCTAAGTGTCTGAGCCCGGGATTCGATCTCCAGGTCTTCTCAACACTGGAGCCGGTGCTCTTACTCGCTGTGCTACCTGGCTGCCCCTGAAGATTCTGAAGATTACCTGACAAAATAAGATACTGGACACTGCGCTCCTTTCTCAAGCTAAACTGCAAGGCATGCAAACTCAATTGCAGAGAGCACAACTCATATGGACTGGCAACGTTGTTCAAAAGGCAAACATATATTTGCCCTAAAAGACTATTTGACAGAGAACTCATGCAAGGTAGGTACTCACATGGTAGTCAAAAAAAGTGATACAAGGAAATTCTCAGGGTCTCTCTGAAGAAGTTTGGAATTGATTGTAGGACATAGGAGATGCTGGCAGGGAATGCCCAGAATGGCATGCCCTCATCAAAGAAGGTGGTGTGCTCTATGAGTGAAGGAGATGGTGGAGTAGAAGCAGGAAATTCCATGAGCTCTGGCCACAGCCACCTCCAATACCTGTAAAACATGACTCTAAACAAATTTTAGAGCTACAGAACCCACAAAGTGACAGAGAGAAATAAATCTCCCAAGAAAGGCAGCCCAGCAGGTAGACAGGAAGGGTCTATCACACCAGACTGGGAGCAGAGTGCAGTCCCATGTGCCAAGCCCAGGGCAGCCCCGACCTGCTCCCGACTGGCCAGAGCAGACTTCAGGAGAGTGAATCACCAGCAGCTGTGGCTATTTCCAGACTTCTCAACCCATAAACACCAAAGAGAGAGTAAAATGTCAGTGGGGAACTCTGTTGGTACTGGGTGACAGAAGAGCACCATCTGTCCCCTGCCCCAGGGCAAAAGGCAGAGGAGGTGCAGCGGCTGCTACGTGACTGCCTCCAGAGCTTCTGGTCTGCAGATTGTAGGGGGACCAAGTGACCATTCAGAAGGTAGTCACTCCTGCTTTGACCTGCTTGCATCTGGATTACAGTCTTGGGTGGTAGTCCTGGGGTGCATAGTCAGTATTCCAGAGCTTGGGGTGTCTGTAGAGAGGGCGCCCTCCTCAGACCTCTGACAACATTTGTGAAAACTCCAGCAATTTGGGACAAAGTTCTCCATTCTGGAAGCAGAGTTCTACTGTGGTAAAGAGCTCAAAAGTCAAGTAATTGGCTGGCGAGATGAGCAAGCAGACTAAGCACAATCAGACCATAGAATCCTTTTTTGGGGATGAAAAGGATCAAAACATGGAACCAGAAAAATTCAACAAAGGCAAAACTCCTGCATCTAAAGCTTCCAAGAAAAATATGAATTGGTTACAGGACATGGAGGAGCTCAGGAAGGATTTCAAAAATCAAATTAGAGAAGTGATGGAAAAATTGGGAAGAGAAATGAGAATGATGCAAGGAAATCATGAAAAGCAAGTCAATAGCCTGCTAAAGGAGACCCAAAAAAACACCAAAGAAAATAACATTTTAAAAAATAGACTAACTCAAATGCAAAAGAGGCCCAAAAAGCCAGTGAGGAGAAGAATGCCTTAAAAAGCCAAATTGCCCAGATGGAAAAGAAATTTCAAAAACTCACTGAAGAGAATAATTCCTTCAAAATTAGTTTGGAACAAATGGAAGCTAATAACTTTATGAGAAAACAAGATGCTGTAAAATAGATCCAAACAAATGAAAAAATAGAAGGCAATGTGAAATATCTCATTGGGGAAACCACTGACCTGGAAAATAGATCCAGGAGAGATAATTTAAAAGTTATTGGACTACCTGAAAGCCATGATCAAAAAAAAGAAGCTAGAAATTAAAAGAAACATGAGTTGTATAAATTTAGAGACATCTCCACTCCTCATGTAGATTATTTGTGTCCAGACCATGATAGAGCCTTCTGAACTTGTATTGGTCTGATCAGCCACAGTAAGACACAGCTGACTCCTTGACTTCAACATAGTGATATCATTTTAGAAGGAAGGATATTTAGAAGGAAGGACAACAGTAACAAAAACAATAACAACAACATGTATCCATCTACCTATTTATCATCTATCAATCATCTCTTTATCATCTCTATTTTCTGTCTTCCTATCTACTATATATGTATATTTTTATGTATCCATCTACTTATCTTTTTGTATGTGTCAATGTTGTTTCTTCTTGTAGAATGTAAGGTCCTTGAAGGCAGAGACTAATTCCATTTTGTCTTCATATGGCCAGCACTTGGTACATAATGGGTGATTAATAAAATGCTTGCCAAATTGAATAGTATTTCCTTTAGAGCATTAAGGTTTACAAAATGCTTTTCCTCACTATAATCCTAAAATTTAAATATTACAAGTTATTTTTCTCATTTTAAAGATGAAGAAACTAAGCCTTAGGAGGAGAAGTGGAATGGAACAAGTATTCATTAAGAGCCTACTATGTGCCAGGCTCTATACTACAAACTTTGCAAATATTACCTCCTTTGATTCTCACAATAACCCTGGGAATTAGATGCTATTATTATCCTCATTTTACCATTGATGAACTTAAATCAGATAGAGTTTAAGTAACTTATCCAGGGCTTCATAGCTAGTGAGTGTCTGAGGCTGAATTTGAACTCAGATCTTCCTGACTCCCAACCCATCTGCTGTGTCAACTAAATTAAATTGTGCACAGTTGTAAAACTGGGGAGTATTAGTATTAAAACTTGAACTCAGGGCTTCTGACTTGGAACTCACTGTTCTTTTCATGATGTCACCTTTCCTCTTGTGTATAATTTAAGTGCTTCAGGAAGGGAGCCATTGCCTGGTGTTTCTCTAGCTACAAACTGGATGAAATCATGGCCAGGTAGGGATTTATGAGGGATGTGGAAACCAGGCAAACCTTCCTCTAGAGGGCTGAAACCACAGCCCTATCAGGACCATTGTTACTGCTCTATAGACAACATTCTAAGGGTGGTGATGAGGTAGAAACATATATGTCTATTGACAATTTCTATAGTTAGATTAGAGGTAGATGTGGCTGTTTTTCTGTTTCAAAAGATGCAGAGATGATTTCGTGCAACTTGTAATTTGGATAGATATTATAGATGGATATGAGCTAGAATCAGAATTGAAGAGGAGGGGATTTGACTTAATTGGTCTGGGGAAATTATGAAGCCTTTCAATGATCCTAATTGGTTGCTTTAGCAAAAGTCCACCTTATTTTCCAGTATTCTCTTCTTTGGACAAAGGGATGGCTATAGAGTGAGGAAAATTTAGAATCAATGCCTATCTTTGAAACGAACTAGGTGAGCATCCATGGGTAGGTTGCTAAACATCTTGGGGACTTAGGCAATTCCCTAAGATTATACATTTCAGATGAACAAGATTATGAATTATAAATGAATTGTCAGTTTTATGTTAAAGGAAGGTGTTTCAACACTGGGAATTTTTTTACAGTGATGATCACAGGTTGGGACACATATACACACAGAGAAATGATCCTGATAATACTGTATGGTTGCTATTATCAGAACATCATGATCTCTGAAGAAACTCAACTGTAGGTTATACAAATGTAAGGCAGGATTTATTATAGCAATCAATTATTCCATTCTACTTAAAGTGTCAAGATACTAATGCTTTGATACTTTAATCTGGTGAATATCTATTATTGAATCTTATCTATTGAATCAATCAATTATATGTCTTAGACTAAATGAAGGAAATGTTCCTTACCATTTTAGGTGCTTTTGAAAGCTAATGGGTGAACTAGACCTTAGGGCTTCTTAAAATTTTTCCACTCTCAACCCCTTTTCATTTTTAGGCAGTGTTCCTTGGTGTTGCATGGCCTGAGGGTGTACACAGTGCAAAGTGCACATGCTTTGTATTCAGAACGAAGCCTACAGTGAAATTGCAGGATGCAACAGACAAATGTTGCCAGAAACAACTTGGATTCATTACACATTTGATTTTCAATTAATTTTGGGTCATTGCATGTTCAGAAACCTTTCATTGTTGCTAAAGTTTTTGCGACTCCTATGGGGTCAAGACCCACAATTTAAGAGGAGCTGAATTAGAGTGATGTTGCATAGGAAGTATCTTTGGATTGGTTGTGGAAACTTGGTAACCCTCTGTGGTTCATCTATAAAACAGGAATCCAGTTTGGAATTGAGTATTTGAATGAGTGGTAAGCCAGGAGAAAATGTTCCAGCCAAAATCTTGGGAAGGAATCACTTGGCAGTGGGAAGGGGGTTGGAGAAGGAGAAGGGGCTTAACTTCAGACTTGGTCTCAGTTTCTTCCCTTTCACTCCTTGGCTAGAAGAGGACCTTGTCAACTTTGGAGAATTTGAAGATTTTTACTTTTTCAGAATAACAAGTTGGTAGTAGTGTTGTTTTCAGGAGCTGAGGATATGAGGAAAGAAGGAAGGAAGGAAGGAAGGAAGGAAGGAAGGAAGGAAGGAA
>NW_027187391.1:907572-955893 GCF_028583685.1 Petaurus breviceps papuanus
AGGGAAGGAAGGAAGGAGGGAGGGAAGGAAGGAAGGAAGGAAGGAAGGAAGGAAGGAAGGAAGGAAGGAAGGAAGGAAGGAAGGAAAGGAAGGAGGAAGGAAGGAATTCCTTATTAAGCTTCTATTATATTCTAGGCACTATGCTAAGTACTTTATAATTATTATCCCATTTGATCCTCACAACAGCCTGGGAGGTAGGTACTATTATTACCTCAATTTTACAGTTGAAGAAACTGAGGCAAACCGGGGTTAAGTGATTTGCCCAGAGTCACAAAGCTAGTAAGTGTGTGAGGCCAAATTTGAGCTCCCATCTTCCTGACTCTGTGCCCAGGACTCTATGCACTATGGTGCCACCTAGCTGCTTGCAAATGCAAGGCTCAAGGCTCTGTAGGGAACAGAAGAGCTACCCCGCTGTTTATGGAAAAGATCCTGATGACTAGGAAAATAATTTCTGAAATCTGTGAGTGTTCCTTGTATGGCACCTGGGTTCAAATCGCCAAATGACACATGCTGGCTGTGTTATCCTTGGCAAGTTGCTTAACAACTCAGTATTTTAGGCCAGTAGGTCTCAAACTTTTTGATATCAAGACCCCTTTCCACTCTTAAAAATTATCAAGGCTTTCTTCCACCCTCCAAAAGAACTTTTGTTTATATGGTTTATACCAATTGATACTTACCATATTAAAAATTTAAACATCTCAGTATTGTTCTCAAAATAGTTTTGACCTTGTAGACCCCATGAATCAGTATTGTTAAGCCTCAGTGGTTCCAGAATATACTTTGAGAACTCCGTAGGCAGCTTTCTAAGACTTTTATTTGCTAGGACCCGTTTTGATAGAGTTTTCTCACCTAGGACTTCCCTATACCATTGAACTCATAGGTTCCACCTCTATTCCTAATTTGATTCTATTTCTATTTTCTCTGTATTGAGTTAAAGAGTTCCCTGCCTATCCATCATTTCATATCTTCAGATTCATGCTTACTTTCTTGAAAGGCAACCAGACCAAGATGGGAAAATGTTTTTGTGGAAGAGTAGGACAATATTTTGTTTTCTTTCCATTACCTGTTTTGATCATTAGTATTCTTCCGACCTTTTTAACTGGAGAAGGATAATTGCACATTGTCCTTAATGTGTTATCTACAATGTCTCCCAGACTCCTTTTTTGTGTGTATTGAAATTGATCCTTTAGAGCCATTTTCTTCTCTATTGTTTGACAGTTTCCCCCTAAATGTATTACACTTGTGCTGGTTCCTTTGAAGCCTATCTTCAACTTTTCTGCCCACTTGTACAGTCTTATAAAATATTTTGATTTTAATTACCTTTCACTACTTGTAGAGTTTAATAACATTGGAAAATATGCAGATTTCATACTTCACTCTCTTCAGATTTTGTATGCTTCAGTACTTGAGAGAACTGTAATTTCGTCAATGTGGATGTTTCCTTCAATCAGTCAATCAATCAGCTAACAAGCATTTATCAAATGCCTACTACTATTAGATAACTGCTCTAGGTATTGGGGATAAAACAGTTTCTGCTCTCATGAAACTTGTATTCTATCCTCTACTGACTCAGGCTGTCCACAGACACAAAGCACACTTCTCTGCACCATAACAGATGAGTTGCTGAGGCCAAATAACAAAAATCATCTGGTGACCAACAAGATAAAGATTGTCTTAGAGCCTGTAGAGATTCATAGACCTCAGACATTTATTCCATCTTGACTTAAACTTGAATCCTTTCTATTCTTGATCAACCAGGATCCTCTCTATCCTGAGACAATTTAAAAGAATATAACCTTTGAAACATAACTTTGATAAAGGATTTTGGAACTTCTAAGCCTTTTATATCCAATAGTTCTCCTTTAAGGGCAGCTAGGTGGCATAGTGGATAGACCACCAGCCTTGGAGTCAGGAGGACCGACGTTCAAATCCACCCTCAGAACCCTAATTGCCACAAAAAACCCCAAACCAACAATAATCAATTGTTCTCCTTTATCAACACTCATATTTGTCCTCTTAAAGAGTTCTAATAGGTTTTGTTGATCACATATATTTTTCACAATATAATTTATTTAAACATACAGCAAAACTCCTTTTTTATCATAGATTCTACCAACTTGACCAGGAAAAAAGACCATATGTACATACATCAAATACATTACTAAATAAATTCTTAAGAAAGTGTTTGCATCTGATCATTTTTCCATAGCAAGTGAATTTGGAATTGTTCTGTTTGAAAATGTCACCTATGCTATCGTTTTGCACAAGATGGACAGATGTGGACTAGATAATTGGGCAGTTAGGCATCTTCTGAACTGGTAAAATGGCTTGACATGTAGAGTTGTCATTAATGGTTTGTCATCTATTTTTATCAATGACTTGAATAAAAACTTAAATGGCATATTTTTGAATTTGCATATGAAACAAGACTGAGAGGATTAACCTAGAGTAAGGATGCAAAGAGATCTTGAAAAGATAAACCACTGGGCCAAATTTAGTAAACTGGAATTTAAAATGAACAATTATAAAGTCTTGCCCTTGAGTTAAAAAACATCAACTTCATAAGTATAAGATAGGGAAGTATAACTAGACATCAATTATTCTGAAAAAGATCTGTGAGTCTTGGAGGTTTGAAAATATAACTTGAGTCAAAAGGATGATATTCACTATGACAAAAAAAGAGAGGCATAGTATATAAAGTCAGTAAGGATATAGGTGAGATGTCATTACCCTGGGCAGATAACATTTCTAGTGATATGCTCATATTTGGATACCACGCTTAAAGAAAGGCCTTGATAAACTCTAGACTCTTGAGGTGAACTGCTTCAAAACCATGCCATAATTGGATTGATTGAATGAAATTGGAATGTTTCTTATGAAAGGGAAAAAAAACTATTGGGAATATGATAACTATCTTTAAGTATTTAAAGAACTTTCATATAGATGAGGGACTCAACTTGTTGCCCAATAGGAACTAAGCTTCTTTTTCCGCCCTCAATTTTTTTTTTGTCTCGCCTTTGTCTGATGCACTTATTCTATGTTAGATACATACTATATAAAACAATATTGTATGGTATTGTCATGCATAAGTGTGCCCTTTCCCCTCTATTGTACTGCAATCTCCATGAAAGTGGGCATCTCATGTCAGTTAACTTTATCTTGTCTAACACCTCACATAGTGTTCTACATATAGAAGGTGCGTAATAAATGCTTATTAAATTGATGTTGAGTAGTTGGGTGATGGTGTGGCCTTCCACAGATGATATTACTTATAAGATTATTATTAAATGTTAGTACTTATGTTATCATTTATAAGATGGATATTAATAATGTTCCTATCCTGCACTCTCCATCCCCCCCACTCCACCCCCTCTATCAGTATCCATATCAATCTAGTCACAGAAAACCAGGATAAAGGATTCTAGGGCTTCTATGTCCTTAATGATAAAGAGTAGTAATATCAAAACATCTTCATGCATAAAAGGACTGATGGCTGTCTCCCCTAAGGGACTCCAGATTAAATGGTTTCAGAAATCCCTGACTCATTCACTGAGGACAGAAGCACAGCAGCGAGGCAGGCAGGCAGGCAGGCAGGGAGAGCCATGTGTGCCACTGCTCTGTGAATAACTAGGTGATTTCAGCTCAAAGTCCTATCCAGTTGGCACTTGTCTGCATTTCCAAGTAAATGAATTGCTTTTTAAGGAAAAAATGTGTTGTACTGCAAGCTTTCACGGCCATCTGAATTGATGGGGGCTTCCAAAAATGCCAGCATGAAGAAACATCTGTGTTGGGTGAGGTCATTTATTTGTAAGTCAGAAGTAGTGGTGCACAGTCCTACTCAGAACACATATTCGTTCCTACTCACCATTATTTTACCAAATATTCTATTTGCTCTTGAACTGAAGGAATTAAAATAAGGAATCAGAATTAAGCTAAAGTAGAAAATAAAAAGGTGGCAAATGCAGTATTATGAAACAGCATTATGATGGACAGAGAGTAAACCACCTGCAACCTTTTAGGGCTGGCTCTGCTATTTAACCACCCAAATAAACTAATGCATGTAAAGCTCTTTCCAAATCTTAAAACATAAGTGTTAGCTATGGAAGATATAACCATGTGACTTGAGGGCAACCCAGTTTACCTCAGCTGCTTCATCTGTATAATGGGAATAATAATATTTGCACAATCTCTCTCACAAGAAATGTTGTGAAGATCAAATTTAGAATACTTTGCAACAAAAAATTCATATTAAAATTGCGAGTGATGAGGATAATCATAACAAAATTCTATGGTATTACATTCAACTGTCATTTACTAGGCATGTACCTATTACATACCAGGCACTGTGGTGGGTTCTGGGAATACAAAGAGAAAAATTAAATGGTTGAGACCCTCAATGAGTTTATAGTCTATGGAGGGCATGTATGTGTGTGGGGGAGGAGAGAACATGTACAGAGATAAGCAAATGCCAAATGTATATAAATACAAAAGGTTTGGGGAGAGATCACAAAAATCATCAGGATAGGCCTGTTGAAGGAGGTGGCACTTGGAGAAAATCTTGAAGAAGCTTCTGGGAGGCTGAGGTTTGTAGGGAAAGCACCATAAGCAGAGAAGAGATTCTATTCAAAGTCCTGGAAATTCAAGGTAGAATGGCAAGTCTGCAGAACAACAAGTAGTCCAGCTCCACTACAATGCAGAGCAGTAAGTAATAAACCAAATGTGTTGTAAGCCTAATTGTGAAGGGCTTGAAATATCAAATAGAATAATTTATAGCTTATTCTAGAGGCAATAAGAAGCCAGTGAAACTTCTTCAACAGGAATATGGACCATCAAATCATTTATTGCGATCTGGAAGTCACCTTAGAGGTTTTTTAATCCATCTCCTTCCTTTTATGGATGAGGAAACTGAGGCCTAGAGAAATCTAATGACTTGCCCATGTCATTCAGCTAGTAAGTGTCTGCAACAGGATTGAAACTCAGGTCTTTCTGACTCTAGGTCAATAAATACTCTGGCCATTACATCATGCTCCCTCTCAGTATCATTCTGAGTGATACGCTCCACTCTGTGATTTAGGCACATATACTTTCTATAACATAGTATATTATCTATTATTGTATTAAATAATTATTATTGTCTTAAATTATATTTTGGGAATGTATGTTTCAGTGGGACAGATCATTAGAAACTGAATCCTAAACTCACCCAGTGGTACTTGGAAGAAATTGGGCATTGATAATGTTTGTGAGACAGAGAAACAGTTAAGAGAATAACAACCCTCATGAAATCATAGCCTCAATAAAGTCTAAAAGAAGCGTTTCAATTTTTTTAATGTTTATTGTAAAAATAACAATATGTTCTACTTAGGAATTTCCTGACATCGTAGTTCAAATTATCCTTAGAGGTAGGGGGATATAGGAAGTAACACCACAACCTCCTTCTATGGAGTCTTTCCCAGTCTTTGGGAAACTTTGTCATCTTAGTGGAAACCATTAATCACACACCTTTCATTGTTTACTTTTATCATGCTTACTCCATTTCTGGCTCTCAAATGTTTGAAAGGCAAATAAAACCTCCCTGTCTGAGGATATACTCCATTAAGATACACAGATTCAAACCCTTAGGGACTCCCTCTAGGACAAGATGATCTATTTTCTTGAGATACCTTCTGTAGAAATAGAAACTATGAAGAAAAGATCACAAAGAAAGAGAGGGACTTGCTTGTTTGAGAGGTAGAATGATATAATGAAAAGAGCCTTGGGCTTAGGTCAGAAAACCTAGGCCGGAATCCTAGTTCTCATGCAAGCAGTGAAACAAAAGACAAGTCACAATTTCTCATTTTTTTTTTAGTTCCAATTTTCTAATTTGTAAAATAAGGACAATTTGTTTGTTTTCCCTCCCTCCCAGGGTTCTCATGAACTTTGTAAACCTTAGAACACTCTATAAATAGGTTTTCATTATTATTAAGGGTAACTGTAGCTGGAATGACATAATGTTAGTGGATCTAGATAGAAAACACTGGGAATTAGGCCTAGTTAGCTTATAATCATAGTTCAGCTTGGCAAGCCAAACCTATCTTGGTGGATCTTGGACCTAGGACCCAAGTTTTCTCATAATACAATTGTACTTGTAGACATACATATAATCTTAGGATCATAGATTTAGAGAAGGGAGCTCCTTTTACAAATATAGAATGAAACCAAAAGGTTAAGTCATTTACCCAAGGTTGCATAGGTAGTAGTAAATAGTGAGAAGAGTTTTGAACCTTGGTCCTATCACCCTTTCTGGTTTTTTGCTCTAACATCTCTTCTGGGAGCTGAGGAGCGATCAATCCCTACGGAAGCAGTATGTTTTGGTGGAAAGAACATTGGCTCTGGACTCAGAGGGTCTGTTTTTACATCCCTTCTCTGATTTAGTGGCCATTTGATCTGATGGTGGGCAAGTAAGTCATTTAACCTCTCTAGGCTTCAATCTCTATTTAAAACAAAAAGGTTGGAAGTGAGGGATTTTGAGATTCCTTTTGGATCTCATTCCATGATCCTTGACATTGGAAGGCAACTAGTGTTATGGAAGAACCAATCTGCAAAGACTGTTTAAAAGTAAATATTTTAGTAACTAATTTACATGAAACTATACAGTTACAAAACACTTTAAAATGCATTATCTCCTCTGATTTTAATATCAGGCTCTCCTGGCAGGTAGGTAGGCTATGACTCCATAGAATAAAACAGATGTGTGTTTATATGGGAGACTTCAGAGTCTGCCTGAAGGAAAGAGATTGAAATGAATGATCTCTGGATTTCTCTCTCAGCCCTATGGTCCTAACCTGTGGTTTAATTTCTATAGAGCTCTATATTTATTCAAAGTAATCAACAATTGTTCTGTAATTTTTTTTGACCAGTCCTAGGATTTCATTTAGCATAAGAAACTTTGTGAGGAGAAATCCCCTACCAGTGTAGATGTGTAATTGTTCTAAAAATTCTATCTGGGGTTAAATGGTGAGAGAGGAATGAGGAATCTATAGAAGTCAATTGACTTGTTCAGTGTCACACAGCTAATATGTGTCAGAGACATTACGTGAATCTAGGACTTCTGAATCTGAAAGCAGCTCTCTCTATATATCTATATGCTGGAGTATCTCCTGGCCCTAAGAGTCTATATATTTCCATGCTAGTTTCCAGCATATATAAGAAAGGACTACTTCCTAAAGGGAATAAAATAGAGACAGAGTTCTTCATTATCATGGTAGGTGCTAAAGGATGTCCTATTTCTAGCTGGTTTTGCAATGAGGAAATAATGGAAATCTATGAAAGGGACCACAAATGTAGAAAATAGAGGTTTAAAGTTCATATTATGCAAAGCCATGCTGTTCACCCAGAAGACAGCTTTAAAAATTGGTTTTCAAATTATTTGCCTGAGAAAGCTCCTCCAAGGGATTGGACACCAGGTAACCATTTAATGAAGTGAGTCAAAGACTCCGGGCACATCAGTCATGTGCAACAGGCTAGCTCCCAGAGTTTTCTGTTAGCGAATCACTTCCTAAACTCAATGGGAGTCAAACCAATGAAATGGAGCTAACAGAGAAGCTTCTTTTCACTTCCTATTTCTAATCTCTTTCCTCCTATTTTCCTCCTATTTTTCATCAAATTTCCTCCTATTTCACATGATTATAGTTCATTTAGGATAGGGTATTTTCCTTAAAGTTGAGAAAAATAAGTCTTTCCTTCAAATACATAAGGGAAACTAGCTTATGTGCAATCTTTTTACCCCTCACCATCAGGAAAGTCTTGAGAGTAACTCTAAGAAGAGAGCTTGTATTACTGTTACCATATGCTTTCTATTATTGTGGGAAAAGGCCACAGACTAGCTGTACACTAGAGCATGGCATCAGGAGAAGGCTACAGGAGAAAATCATATTTGAGGTACATATACCTATTTCCTGTTTCCAGTCTTTAGTATTGGATAATTAAACCTTCCTAAAAAGTATGGCATATATTAAGGCAATGAAATATAGTAAATACTTGTCAAACACAGGATGATAGAATCACAGACTTAAAACTAGAAGGAACCCAGATGTTACTCAGTCTATCTCAGTGAGGAAATTGAGAATCAGAAAAGTGGTGATTTGCCCAAGGTCATAGAAATGGCAGAAAGGAGAAGCAGGATCTGAACCCAGACAGTGATACTAAATCCTATGATTTTCCCCTGTTGTATGCTGCGTGGAAGTTAAGGTCCTCCATGATCCACATTCAACTTGCATTTCCAATTATCTCTTCCACTATTGCCTTAAAAGTAACTTTTATTTTATTAATTAATCAACAGATATTTATTAAGCTTTATGATATGCCAGAAACTGTACTAAACACTGAGGGCACAAAGAAAGTTATATGAAAAAAACAACACATTCCTGACCCTCAAGTAGCTAACTTCTAATAGGTTCCAATCAAACCGAATTATTTGTCATTTCCCAAAACATTCTTCACCTTCCTCCCCCCTTCCTTGGTCATGTCACTTACTTTTCCTTGATACTTCATTTGTTCCCAATGTCTCACTGCCTCTGATAATTGAAATCCCATTTTATTGAAATTTATTAGGGCTTAATTGAACTATATTACGAAACAGCAGAAAATGGATTCTTATTTCAGATTGTTTTAAAATGAAATTATTTTCTTTAATAGTCTAGAGCATGTTCTACTAATACTGTACTAGGTCACATTCCTAACAGATTTGTAGATGACACAATGCTATTGGGGATGGCTAATGTTATCAGAGAGGATACAAACTCTATCACATGTACTTCAGAATTCTAAAAAAGTCACCAAAAGGGCAGCAAAAATATTATACACATCCTTTATTTAGCACAATAAAACAAAAATCATAATCAATTAATGACCTTGGAAACTTAATAAATTAAACCTAACAAACCGACAGATTAAAACATAAATCAAAGAAACAATAGATAATTTCATCAAAGAAAATGACAAAGAGACAGTATACTAAAACTCTGGGATCCAGCCAAAGCAAGTCCATCAGAGAAAATTTATATCATTAAACACTTTTTCCAATGAAAGACAGAAAGAACAAATTAAGGAATTTGGTAATAACAACCAACAAAACTAGAAAAGCAATAAATAAAAACCTAGTAAAGACTAAGATAAAATTCCTGAAAGTAAAGAAAATTTGAAAGTAAAAAAATGAATTGATAAATTAAAACAGATTAATAGCTAATCATTAGTTAATGTGCTTGTTTTTAAAAAAGAAAGAAAGCTAATTTATCACCCTTCAAAATGAAAAAGTATTATTCAAATCAAATACAAGGGAAATTTTAGAAACTATTTTGCCCAAATATATGTCCCCAACACCAATACCTTCAAATAAGTAAATAGTTACAAAATATAGACTGCTTAGATAAGCTGAATTGTTACAAGTCACAAAACTGAAATAATTAAAAAATGTAAATTCCTCCCTCAGATAAACTGAATTTTTAAAAAGAGAATTTACATAATCCAAATCTCAATTGAAAATATTCAACTAGCCATGAATTAATTCCCTAAGCCTAGGACCAGATGATTTTAAAATGAATTACATTAAGAATTCAAAACCAATGATTTCCAATATCCTGTAAACAGTTTACAAAAATAGAGAAGAATTCTATCAAATTCTTTCCATGGTCCAAAGCATATTCTCTGTACGTAAGTCAAGACAGAAAAATTCAGAGAAAGAAAACTATAGACTAAAAACTTAATGTATATCAATGCATAGATGTTGAATTAAATTTAAATTTGAATTAAATATTAGCAAAGAGGCCATAGAAATTTGTTACAAAGATTATAAACTATGACCAGATGGGGTTTCTGCCAAGAACATAGGTAAGGTTTAATCTTAAGTAAACTATAAATAGATAATATTAAAAAAAAAAAGGAAGAAAGGAAGGAAAGCAAAAAAAAGTAAAAGGGAAGGAAGGGACATTACTAGTACTTGCTATGTGCTAGGCATTGTGCAAAGTTATGGGGATGCAAACATAAAAAGAAAAATTGTCTCTGCCCTCACATAGCTTATATTCTACTAAGAGAATAAAACACACATGAGGGAGTGGTAACCAGTGGTAACCAGTTGCAAGGATGGTAAGTGGAGTCAATTGGCAATTGATTGATATGTTCTTTCCAGGAATGATAACGATTATTGTTTTAAGATGTAGAAATAGAAAGGGGGTGGGATTAGGCACATACGTGGTCTATGGAATTTAAGAAATCATTTATCATTTCTAAGTTAGTTTTATACCAGGAAAGCAAGTGAATATCAATGTTAAGCCAACAATGAACATAATTAATCATATTAAAATACTAAAGCATCTAAAACCAAATAATTATCTCAATTGATATTGAAAAACAGCCTTTGACCAAGAATATTTATTTATGCAAAAAAAAAACCCTCTACAAAGTATATTGATAGAGGGACTTAAAAAAAAACCACACTAACTTTATGGGGCGGCTAGGTGGCGGAGTGAATAGAGCACTGGCCCTGGAGTCAGGAGGATTGGATTTCAAATTCGACTTCAGACACTTAACACTTACTAGCCGTGTGACCTTGGGCAAGTCACTTAACCCCAATTGCCCTGCCCTCCAAAAAGCAAAAACACAAAACAAAACAAAACAAAAAAACCTTTATTTATTTACTTTTAGTTTTCAACATTCACTTTTACAAGATTTTGAGTTCTAAATTTTCCCCCGGCCATCCTCTCTTCTCTCCCCAAGATGCCATGCAATTTGATATGTCTATACATTGCACAATACATTTCAATTTGCCCATACATGTCTTTCCAGGCTTTTCTGAGAGTATCCAGCTCATCCTTTCTTATAGTACAATAGTATTCTATCATAATCATATACCACAACTTGTTCAGCCATTCCCCAATTGATGGGCATCCCCTCAATTTCTAATTCTTTGCCACCAGAAAAGAGCTCCTATAAATATTTTTGTACATATTGGTCCTTTTCCTTTCTGGTTTTTAAAATCTCTTTTGGAATATAGACCTAGTAGTAGTATTGCTAGGTCAAAGGGTATGCATGGTTTTGTAGCCCTTTGGTTATAGTTCCAAATTGCTTATAGAGGGACTTTTAAAAAAACACATCTTGAAGAGTATCTAAAAACCAGAAGTGAGGATTATAGTGTCATATGCAATGGGGATACATCAGGATAGTTTCCAATACAAGAGTAAAGCAAGGATGCCCACTTTCCCAGACATTATTTGATATACTTCTAGAAATATGATTAAGACAAGAAAGATAAATTAAAGATTTAAAGATAGGCAAAAAGGAGATAGGGCAAGTGGTGGCACAGTGGTTAGAGTGACAGGTCTGGAGTCAGGAAGAGTTACCTTTCTGAGTTCCAGTCTGACCTCAGACACTTACTAGCTGTTTGACCCTGGGCCAGTCATTTAACTCTGTTTGCCTTAGTTACCTCATCTGTAAAATGAGCTGGAGAAAGAAATGGCAAACCACATCAATATCTGCTAAGAATAATTCAAATAAGGTCACAAAGAATTGGATACTATTGAACAACAACCACCACAAAAAAGGGAGATAAAATTAGCCTTCCTTTCTAATGTAATGATGATGTAGAAAGTCTCAAAAAAAATCAACAAAGTTACTGGTTGAAACAATTAATAGCTTTGTCAGAGTTGTAGCCTATAAAATAAACACAGAGAAACCAACAACATTTTTCTATAATAATAACAAAAATCTAAGAGGTGCAATAGAAAAAGAGATAATTAAAATATGCATGAAATATTTTGGAATAAATCTATGAAACAATAAGACAAAGGAAAATAAAACATAATAGAACTCAATAACCCAGGATTCTATAAGTATAAAAACATATGCTACTTGGGACACTTTATTTGATTAAAATTTTTTGGAAACATGGAAAGCAGTTTAACAGAAAGTAGGCTTAGATTAACATTTTAAGCCATATTTTACAATAAATTCACTATATATATATATATACATACATATATATATATATATATATATATATATATATGACCTGGTTAGAATCATGTCATAAAATGAAAAAAAATAGAAGAGAAGCAGGTTATATATCTTTCACAGTTATGGGTAGAAAATACATTCTTAATCTAATAATATTTTTAAAGAACAAAAAGAGATGTTCTTGCTGCAAAAATCTTTGCATAGTCCCTACATATACCAAAATATTTATATTAGCACTTTTTGTGGTAGCAAGGAACTGGAATAAAAAGTAGAAGTTCACTGATTTGGGAATGGCTAAAAAAAGTTGTGATACATCAATATAACAAGGGTATTTCTATGACGTAAGAAATGAAGGATATGACAATGAATCCAAAGAAGCATGAAAAGACTTAAATGAACTGATGGAGAGTGAAGTAACTAGTACCAAGGAAACAATATACTCAATGATTACAAAAATATAAACAGAAAGAAAGAAATCCATAAAAATTAAAAAGGAATTTTGCATAATTGCGAAGAGGCATGGCACCAAAAAGATATATAAGAAAATACCTCCCCCTTCTTCCCTGCCCTCTTTGCAGAGATGGCAGGACCATAGGTGTGGAACATGGCATATATTTTCAGGGTTTTTTTCTGATGTATTAATTGGTTTTGTTGATTTAGTTTCCTTTTCTTTCTCTTTAAAAATATTTTTGATATATAGGAGGAAGGAAGGATAAAGGTACAAGAGAAATTGTAGGAAAAGTAAAGACAAAATATATCAAAAACATTTATTTTTTAAAAAGAAAATGAATATTGTGGAATTACAAAGAATGTGACTGGCTGTTCTGGAACTATAAGTCTAATGCCAGAATTTTTATTCCTTTGGAACAACTTTTGAGAACCTAAGGCAACTTCTGTGCCACAATGATGCATTGTAAATGATGTTTGTCTTCTTTCTTCCTTCCTTCCCTTCTCCCTTCCTTCCTTCCTTCCCTTCTCCATTCCTTCTTTCCTTCCTTCCTTCCTTCCTTCCTTCCTTCCTTCCTTCCTTCCTTCCTTCCTTCCTTCCTTCCTTTCTTCCTTCCTTCCTTCTTTTTCTTTCTTTCCTTCTTTTTCTTCTCTTTTCTCTCTTAACTTGTATTATTGAATAATTATTTTTAAATTAATTTACATTATGCCTAACCATTATATAGGAAATTAAAATTGCCCAAATTATATCATGTAATTGAATGAACAGCCCATTAAGGTTGGTGGCCTATCTATGTATGTATACATTTTATAGACAGACCTTGTAGATGGACAATGATATAGGCTCAGAACAGAAAATAAAGGCAATAATCAGAGTGAAATGCACTTGGGAAGTTGCGTGTCACTTTCAATGATCCCAATCTTCCTGCTTCAGCAAAAGTCCATCTCTTCAACAACAATGTTCTTCCCATGATGCCATATGGCTAGAACACTGTGATATTTGAAAAGTCAAAATTGTAAGTAACCCAAAGCATGATGAAAGAATGAATGGTGGATGTGAGGAAGCTGTAGCATGTTGCCAACAGTAGTTTCTATGCAAAAAAAATGATATAGATGTCAAGTTCAAGGGGACATGTTTACTTTTAAAAGAAGGTGGGCCACATAGAAAGAATGAAAGATAACAGCTGGATAGCCCAGCTGCGCAATAGTACTCACAAAATATAGCAACAACCAGAGGAAGGGATCACATACATTTGGGTGGCCTCCTATGGCATATTTATGGAAAAAACAAGGGAATAAATAACACAGAATTAGAAAGTTTAGGAAGGTCAATATATTTACCACTGGAAGAAGGAGTAGCCATACTGAGATTAAATATCCATGCTTTGTTTCAGGCAAACTGGATTTCCAGTTTCTTAAACCTAACATGCCATTGTTGGGAGGATTGAATGAGATAACATCTATAGAGAACTTTACAAAATTTATAGCACTACATAAATATAAACTATTATTCTCATCATTATTATAGCATCTGTGTATAATTGTACAAGCCATCTGTGATGTCTGTAATTTGCTTTCTTCTCATTTCATCCTTTCAAAATATTTATTTTCTTTCAAGGCTTAGCTCAGCATGATGTCATAGATAGAAGAATGGATTTAGAGTCAGGATGACCTGGGTTCTAATATCACCTCAGATACTTATTAGCTGCATGATCCTAGGCAAATCACTGAGCATTTCTTCATCTATCAAATAAAGCATTAGTAGTATCTAATTTATAAAGTTATGGTGAGAATCAAACAAGACTATGTTTGCTTTGGAAACCCTAAAGGGCTATATAAATGTTAATGATTATTATTATTGCAATTTCCACCAATGAACCAATTCAATTCAATAAACATTTATTAACCTCTTACTATGTGCCAGGCAGGCACCATTATGATTGCGTCTTCATAGTTTTCTCTGATCCCACTCAGTTGAAATTGTTACCCCCCAAAAAATTTCCATACAGAACTTATGTTGCTCCCATCATTCCTATCTTACGTTATTCACATGTATACTTAACTTTTCTAGAGACTATAAGCTTATTGAGACTGGAGGCTATTTTGTTTTGTGTTTTCTTACAGAACTTTGCACACTGAAAGCCTTTGATCTACTTTTGTTGAATTGAATTATTAAAATATGCTTCCTTTAATTCAATACTTACAAGTGGAGAGAAATAACTTAGGTAGCCATTTCTAATATGTTCAATAATTCTGGAAAAAATATACTGAAATCAAATGAGATCTAAATGTATCATTTCACTAGTGAACATTTAACCATATTGTGGGGTCAGGATTCCTTCTTCCCCACCTCCAAGTCAAACAGTTCTTCCATATTTGGAAGATTATCTACAATGCAATAGCCCACTTTCCAGGGCATGCTAGTTTGACACTTGGTATAATAACTACATATATGCAAGTGGTTCAGCCACATGTGTCAGAGACTCTAAAATTCCTGTCATTACCCAGAAGAGGAACCAATCAGTTACTGAGCCCTTCAAAACTCCTGGGAGACATCAATAAAAAAAAAAAGATATGCCACATATAAAATTATAATTATATAGCTCCCAGTAGTGTCATTCTGAAAGACAATACGGCCATTTAACATTCTGGAAGGCCTTGCCCAGACAGCATTCCTTGGAACATCCTGTGCTTGCCTGCCCTCAGTCTCTAAGGTCTTCCAACTTAAAAAAAATCCTATAACTGTGATTCTGTGGACTTCTTGGAGTGGAAGCCAAGTCCTCTTATTGTTTGTAATGAATCTTCTCAGGAACCCAGACTGTTGATGTCAAAAGCTTAACCAAATAAACCTTAGCCAAATAAAGCGTCCAGAGGTTATTCCCCATCATTCCCTTCCCCAACACCATCTTTTTTTTAAAGTAATGTAAAAGACAAGGGTTGAAATCACTGTCATGGTCTCAAAAGGGACAGAAATAAGCTTTTAGGATGAGAATTAACAGGGTGTAGGGCAAACAGCTCTGGAGTAGGAGTCAGAAGAAGTAGGTTTAAGATAGTTCATCAATCAATAGCATTTATTATTAAACACCAACTGTGTGCCAAGTTGGGGCAACTAGGTGCCACAGTGGATAGGGTATGGGCCTGAAGTCAGGAAGACATCTTCCTGAGTTCAAATTAGGCTTCAGACACTTACTAGCTGTGTGACCCTGAGAAGGTCACTTAACCTGATTTGCCTCAGTTTTCTCATTTGTAAAATGAACTGGAGAAGGAAGTGGCAAAACAATCCAGTATCTGCCCCCCAAAAACCCAAATGGGCTCATAAAGAGTCAGACACAACTGAAAATGACTGCACAACCGAACAATGTGCCTGCCAAGCACCATGATAGGTACTGGGAACAAAAAGACAAAGATAAAATAAAGATAAAACAATCCCTGCCTTCAAAGAGCATGCTTTATCAGGGAAGGATAACAAGTACATATGTGTGTGCATGTGTGTCTATATACAAATACATACATAACACACATGTTACGCACACACATATATACACACATGCACACACATATATGCATATATAATACAAAGTGATGGGGGTGGGGAGAGAGAGAGGCACTAACAGAGGTAGAATAAAGAAAGGCTCACAGAAGGTAATCCTTGAGCTGATTCTTAAAGGAGACGAGGTATTCTAAGAAGTAAAGATGAGGGAGGCAGTACATTCCAGGCATGGGGGACTGGAAATTTCATGTGTAAGAAATAAAATCCTATATGACTAGATTTTTGGAATACATAAAAGGAGATGATATGTAATAAAATTACAAAGGTTCAATCTCTCCCACTTATTAACGCTGTGACTTCACTTGTCTGAGTATTAGTTTCCTCAGCTGTAAAATAAAGATGTTGAACAAACTGGCCTCAAAATTCTTTATAATTCTGTAATTTAGTGTGTTCTTTTTCATTTCTATATTTCTCTTGGGGATCATTTGCTTATTTGCACAGATTGCAATAAATAGTGTAAACCTCTGCTACAATCAGACTTTGAAACAGATGATTACATAAGTAGTGGTAAAATGGCTTAAGAGTCTGATGACCTGGAGTGATCTTATACCCCAAAGATGTATTAAAAAGAATCATACTGAGTGGTTTGTTTTGTATATGCAAGAGCACTTTATTCATGGATCTATAGAAGGCTTTAAAAAAATACTGGAATTTTGATTACGTTAGTATGGAGAACTCTCTCTGAATGAGAAAAGTTAATGCTGGTTAGCATCTGCTATGAAACTTACAGTCTCAGACAGCTGTCCTTTTAATATCTATTAAGGCATATTGGATGGGAAATGGGGTAAATAATGAAACTGTCTGAAGAGGGGAAAAGGTCTGCTAGTTATAAATCCTTATTTTGGGCCATAACTCAGGTCAGTATAAGGAACCTGGATTGACAGCTGTCTTCATATGTATGATTTATGACAGGTCTGGAAGAATATAAGGTTTTTTTAAGAAAAGATTTTACAGAGAAGTCACAGAATTATTATCTAAAGGTCATAAAAGTTCTCTTTTTTCAAATGAATTAAATGACAAAGTGGGATTTTTCCTGGACAATGGTAGATGTTGAAACTTTGCATAGAGACCTAACCACAAAAGCAAATTGTAGGAGAAATGAAATCATCGTGGTTGCTTAATTATGGAACACTTTTAAGCTAACATGTGGGAAATACTTTTGGGATAACTTTTTCAACTTTTTACTTAAGAACATTAATAAAATGTAAATTAAGTATGATGCATGAAATTATAACAGCACCCAGATATTGGCATGAGTTTTAGAATATACTTGGAACAATGTGACATTTGTGTTAGTTGTTCAATTAATTTTTCCATGTAAATATTAACCCCCAATTTCATTCCAGTGGGTGAGATGTCTCTCTTCTCCATTTGTGTAAGTTGACCACCAATAGCTGTCAAAGAGAATTGCTGAAGAAAGAAAGCTACACCAGATGTGGTGATGGGAATTGGTCTCAACATTCTCCCATTAACAGGTAACAGCATGGATTCCTTAGCAGTTCAGCAAATGTTCTACAGCATTTGAGTTCACAGAGTTTAGATCTCATTGGGAAATACTCTCTGAGACTTCAAGTGCTATGGAATACTTGGAATAATTTTTTATCAAATCAAGTGTTAGGTTTTCCATTCACAAGTATAACAATAGCTTACACTTAAGAAATTGTTTTGAGGTGTGCTCAAATTCCTACATTTGAGCCTCATAATAACCTTGGGATGTGGGTAATATATATACCATTTTCACCATCTTACAAATGAGGAAACTCTGGCT
The DNA here is from genome assembly GCF_028583685.1 of Petaurus breviceps papuanus. NCBI lineage: Eukaryota > Metazoa > Chordata > Mammalia > Diprotodontia > Petauridae > Petaurus > Petaurus breviceps. The sequence goes on from NW_027187391.1 coordinate 925,326, forward strand.
CGAAGTAGTTAAGTGATTCACTGCAGGTCACATAGTTTGAACCCACATCCCCATGTTCCAAATTCAGGACAATAGCTATTACACTACTTTCTTATTCCAAAATATCTGGCAAAGAATGTCCTTATAACCCAAACACACGATGACTATAAAGATATATAAGATTTCCCCTTATCTGACAGGTGTTTTTAACCATGAACTTGTCTTTCCAAGAAATATTTTAATAACTATTTCAATATAATCAGTTTCCTTTGTAATTAAGCATATTTCATTTTATGCAATTTAAAATATTATTCTGAAAAGAGGTTCATAGGTTTTACCAGACTGCCAAAGGGTTCCATGACACAAAAGAAGATTAAGAACTTTGACTTTATTGCATCTTCCAGAAAAAATAAAATCATAATTATTTGTTTAGATTTTGTTAAGTGTCTTATACAGTTCTGGCCTTATACATAGAAGATGGTAATTTATGTTTTAATTTTACAAATTACTTTATTCAGCAAACATGTTAAGTTCATATTTTGTGCATTTTTTTTTACTAGCCGCTGGAAAATATACAAGATTAAAATGAGAGACAGTGTCTATCTTGATGTAGTTTATAAATTAATAGATTTAAAGAGCACCAGGAAAACCCCTCCCATCCCTCAAATAGCACCCCCACCCCAATTTACAGTATCTCAAATTCCACCATTACGAGATTCATTCCTCGTTGTTAAATGTTACTCCCCTACTTTAATTTAGAAGCAACTAGTTGGCATGATCAATAGAATACTCAGCTTGTAGTTAGGAAGATCTGAGTTCAAATCCAGCCCAAAACACTTCCTAGCTCTGTGACTTTGGGCAATTAACCCCTATCTGACTCAGTCTCTTGAAATATGAAATGGGGATATCAATAGCACCTGTCTTTTAGCATTGTGAGGATTAAAAGAGATAATATTTGTAAAGTTTCCCTTCCTTTCCCTTCCCTTCCCTCGCCCCATCCAAACCTTATTAAACTAGCTTGTGAACATGAGACAACCTGAGACAGGCATTTCAAGTGACCGAAAGATGAGATTCCTTTGACTTTCCACCACGTGCTACACATACTTCTGGGAATTTTCCATGTGTCCTGACATAAGTTCTTAAGTGAATATTACTTTTGGATGGCTACTACAATCAGATTGAAAGAACAAAGCTAGGATTCTATTTTGAAACTGTATTGGACTTCAGAATTTTTTTTACAGTGTTTTGAAGACATTATATATACTAACTTGACATACTCAACTACAGGGATCTCCATTGACTTTTTCTTTATCTTTTGCCAAAATAGCCTTATTTCTCTTTCAACTGACCCTTTGGTTTAAGATCTTGACATCTCTTCCCAGAAAAAAAAAGGCTGATGTGAAAATTTGGCTCAACTGAAGTATACATTCTTTTAGGGAAGAGGAACTGGCTTTGGTGCAATGTATTGGTTTCTGACACTTCATATTTGGAATCATTATCAGAAGTCCCACTAATCTTTATCCTCTGTTTCTGGAGAAGAGTTGGTAGTTCCTGGGGCCTTCAGGATGGCTTTATAAGTACCTGGAAGGAAAAGTGCTTATCTTATATATAAACCTGTGTGTCCATTAAAGTCATTAGCTCTGTGCCTTGTGAACAAAATAGGGGCTAAATAAAGATTTTTTGAATAAATTAATAACTTGTTGTACAAGTATTACATAAGGGCTCAGCTCTGAATGTGAGAATTTTAGGGTGGAGACATTAAGACAGGCAAAACACTGTTGGATGAGATACAAGATAGGACAAGAAAATAGATAGAGTGATAGGCTTTTAAAAACAGTCTGAGGTTAACAGGTTGATGGTATGTAAAGAGTATCAAATATTTATTCAAGGCTGAAAATTGAAGAGGTCTTGTAAGGCGCTTGAAATGATTAAGATGCAGCAATGATTGTTTTTACGTGCCTTTTAACAAGAGAAAGTGTTCAGAGACTATTTACAGAGGCCACCTCTAAAGAATAAACTTGAATAAAAGGAAAGAAAAGATTAGCTCTAAACATCTTTTTTTTAGTGGCCCTGTCCTAGTGCCAACACGTGAGTACCCTATGAGATAAGTGATGAATTATATGGCTGACCATGGGAAAAGTTGCAAGGCAAATAAAATTGTCTTGTCCTCCTGTCTATTTTCCTTATTAATTCTACTCCACTGTCCTGGCATGGCCTCCCATATATAACCAGTGCCTTGAGGCTCACTTCCAGGTCCCTTTGCCCCAACTCTGTGTTCTTTGACAGTATACTGAACATGACTCCCTACATTGTCCCTTATCAAAATCTACCTTCTCTGTCTAATGTAAAAAGTCAGTTTGTACATGTATACTCTATGTATATGTGTATATACTTTAATTGGCCCAAAGCTTCAGTAAGATTTTAAAAACACCTCGTGTATATGTGTATACATGAATAGCATGCACACACATGCACATATATGTATGTTCGTGTACATATGCATATGCAATGCACACATAAATGTATATTGATATAAGTATGCATATATACATACCCACCTACATATATACACACATAATATACACATTGATTCATACATGTACAAATACACCTATAAATACACACATACACAGATATACACATATAATATATGTATATTATACACATACCACCAGCAATGTGACAGAAATACATATGTACATATATATACACACATGGGTTTATACACATAAATAAACATACATAAGCTTTAATAGCTTAAAACAACATTAAGGTTTTTTTGCATACCCTGTATATATGTATATGTACTTGCATATGTACACAATATGTATTTGTATGGAATGCATATGCATACTGATATCTGTATCCAGGGGTAGGAAACCTGTGGCCTTGAGGTCACATGTGGCCTTCTAGGACCTCAAGTGTGGTCCTTTGACTGAATCCAAACTGCACAGAACAAATCCTCTTAATAAAAGAATTTGTTCTGTAAAACTTGGACTCAGTCAAAAGGCTGTACCCAAGGACCTAGAAGGCCATATGTGGCATCAAGGTCACAGGTTCCCCACCCTTGAATAGATACACATTGGTTTTACACAATAAACACATGCATAATACATAAATACATATTTATGTATTTATAAGCACCAGTGTGAGGGGATATGTGTATATGTGCATATACACATATGACATACACATAATACACATATACATATATGGTCCAATAGGGAGGAAACTTTAAAAAAACTGCATATGATTTGGAATCTTAATTATAAAATGTTCATAGTGTTTACTTTTTGTGACTGTACTTGACATTATACAGTATATATATATATATGTATATATATACATACATACACACACATATACATATACAATATATAAAAAATTCCTGGAAGTTTTCTCTTTCTCTGAAAACTGCCCCCAACCTAAAGACCTTCTCTGGAGAAGTTGGAGGAATCTTTCTCAGTCACAGGGAATGTCATGGTCTTTTTCTGTAATCATTTTCTTTTTGACAGGGCATTTTTAAATATACAGTTATCCCTTCCACATCGCCACTTTAACCATTGTGGTTTTGATATATTGTAGGTCAAATAAGAAATTAAATAGGAATTTTTTGAGAGTTTTGTGGAAGTCTCAGATGACAAACAAAGGCCAGCAGATAATACAGAAAAGTTTAGAAACTCAGAAATGCATAAAATGTATCTATAGTATTGTATAATAAGATCAACATATTTTATCTCTCAAAACTATAATAATTCAGACTTCTCTGGTATGAAGGGAGGGCCAAAAATATTATACAGATTTTCCAGATTATGGGGATGCCACTCCCCTAACTCATGATGTGGAAGGGATTACTGTATTAGATATTGGGGGTCAGTCTATCCTTCTATTAGGGGAAGGACAGGACTGGTGAACTCAGGTGGAGAACCTGGCAGGAGTTGAGGACCTCAATCCTCATCTGAAGAAATAGTGGATTTGGCAAAGTGAGGAGTAGGTTGTTCTCTATCTAAGCACAAAGTTTGGGGGTTCAGAGTTTTGGGGAGCTGCGAATTGCAAACTCGTTCAGGATAAATGAGTTATTTTAACTTTTGCAAGTATTTATTTTCTCATTCTGTCATAGCTATGTTTGTCTCAAATGTCTTGTCTTTTTGGTAAATGGTTCTTTGCTGGGCAATTAAAAATACTCTTTAGTCGTATGGCTTTGGAATAAAAGTTTTAAATGCTTAAAGTTTTATTATTCCATTTCAAAATTTAAAAAGTTAAAACATTATACTACCACTCCTCTGAAGAACCCCCTTGAATTTGTCCAAAATTTAAAGTATTTATTCTCCAAAGAGTTATCATTAGTTTCCTGGGAGTTCTCTGGTAGCACTAATGGGGAGCCCCCCAAAGTGGGAGAAGCCCAGGCTCTACTGGAGTCAGCTCCAACTAGACTGTGAGAGACAATTGTTAAATTTTCCACAGGAGCATTTATGACTTGGAAATTGGTAAATGCCATAAATCAGAGCTTAATTGTTTTGGTGATTATTTATATTTAAGGAAGTAACAAAAATTGTTAATAATGAAGTTGAAATTTAAAAGTGTGTTAAGAATACTTTTTTTGGGGTGGAGCCAAGATGGCAGAGTAAAAGCACAAACTTGGCATAGGCTCTGTCTCTAACCACTTCCAATACCTGTAAAAAATGACTCTAAAAATTTTTAAAGCTACAGAACCCACAAAATGACAGAGAGAAACAAATCTCCTACTGAAAACAGCCTGGCAGGAAAACAGGAAAGGTCTATTGCAACACACCGGGAGCCAAGCACAGTTCCCATGAGCCACAGTTCTGGCCCCAGGGTGGCCCAGACCAGTCAGAGCAGACTTCAGGAGAGTGAATCACCAGTAGCTATGGAGGTTTCCCAACTTCTCAACCCACGAATGCCAAAGAGAAAATAAAAGGTCAGTGGGGAACTCTGTTGGAAGTGTAACGGAAGAGGGTGGTCTAGCCCCTGCCCCTGGGGTGAGAAGTGATGGAACCGCAGCAGCTGCAGCTACTGCCATGTGGCTGCTTCCAGAGCTCTTGGCCTGCAGATTGTAGGGGGACCAAGCAACCATTCAGAGGGCAATTGCTCTTGCTTTGATCTGCTTGGATCTGGGTCACAGTCTTGGGTGGTGGTCCTGGGGTGGTCAGTGTGCCAGATCTTGAGGGGGCTAGAGAGAGGGCACCAAACTAATAGCTCTTGCAGCTGCAAAAACTCCAGCAATTTAGGACAAAGGTCTCTCCATTCTGTAAGCAGATATCTACTGTGGCAAAGAGCTCAAAAGTCAAGTAATTGGGAAGATGAGCAGAGGAAGCACAATCAGACCATAGAATACTTTTTGGGGGACAAAAAGGATCAAAGCATGGAACTGGAGGAAGACAATGAAGTCAGAACTCTTGCATCAAAAGCTTTCAAGGAAAATACGAATTGGTCACAGGCCATGGAGGAGCTCAAGAAGGATTTTGAAAATCAACTTAGAGAAGTGGAGGAAAAATTGGGAAGAGAAATGAGAATGATGCAAGAAAATCATGAAAAGTGAGTCAACAGCCTGCTAAAGGAGACCCAAAAAAAAAATACTGAAGGAAATAAGACTTTAACAAATAGACTAACTCAAATGGCAAAAGAGGCCCAAAAAGCCAATGAGGAGAAGAATGCCTTAAAAAGCCAAATTTGCCAAATGAAAAAGGAATTTCAAAAACTCACTGAAGAGAATAATTCCTTCAAAATTAGATTGGAGCAATTTGGAGCTAATGACTTTATGAGAACATATATATCTATAACACATATATCTATAAAACAGATCCAAACAAATGAAAAAAAATAGAAGGCAATGTGAAATATTTCATTGGAAAAACCACTGACCTGGAAAATAGATATAGGAGAGATAATTTAAAAATTATTGAACTACCTGAAAGCCATGATCAAAAAAGAGCCTAGACACCATCTTTCAAGAAATTATCAAGCAAAATTACCCTGACATTCTAGAACCAGAGGGCAAAATAGAAATTGAAAGAATTTACTGATCACTTCTTGAAAAAGATCCCCAAAAGAATACTTCTAGGAATATTATAGCCAAATTCCAGAGTTCTAAGGCCAAGGAGAAAATAACTCAAGCATTCAGGAAGAAACAATTTGAGTCTTGTGGAAATACAATCAGAATAATACAAGACCCAGAAGCTTCTACATTAAGGGATCTAACAACTTTGAATATGATATTGTGGAGGTCAAAGGAGCTAGGATTAAAACCAAAAATCACCTACCCAGCAAAACTGAGTATAATGCTGCAGGGGAGGAAATATGATCATTCAATGAAATAGAGGATGTTCAAGCATTCTTGATGAAAAAACCAGAGCTGAACAGAAAATATGATTTTCAAAAATACAAGAAGCAAGAGAAGCATGAGGAGATAAACAGGAAAAAGAAATCATAAGGAACTTATTAAAGTTGAACTATTTATATTCCTACATGGAAAGACAATAATTGTAACTCATGAAACTTTTCTCAATATGAGGATAGTTGAAGGGAATATATATGTATGTATGTTTGTATAGGAGGGTGTATGTATATATATGAGAGTGTGTGCATAGTGTGTACATGTATACATAGACAGAGGACACAAGATGAGTTGAGTATAAAGGGATGATATCTAAAATAGAAAATTAAGAAGTGAGAGAGGAATATATTGGGAGAAGGAGAAAGGGAGAGATATATTAGGGTAAATTATCTCATATAAAAGAGTCAAGAGAACACTGTTACAATGGAGGGGAAGAGCAGGAAGGTGAAAGGGAATGAGCCAACCTTACTCTCATTGAATTTGGCTTAAGGAGGGAATAACATACACTTTCAATTGGTTAACTTATCCCATAGGAAAGCAGGGGGGAGGAGGAGATAAGAAGGGGAATGATAGAAGGAAGGGCAGATTGGGGGGAGAGGGTAGTTAGAAGCAAACACATTTGAAAAAGGAAAAGGTCAAAAGAGAAAATATAATAAGTGGGGAGCAGGATAGGATGGAGGGAAATATAGTTAGTCTTTCACAATATAACTACTATGGAAATGTTTTGCGTATCTACACATGTACAACCTATGTTGAATTGCTTCTCTTCCCAGTGGGGGTGGGTGAGGAGGGAAGAAGGGAAAGACTCTGGAACTCAAAGTTTCAAAAAAATGTTAAAAAAATGTTTTTTTTTGCATGCAACTGGGAAATCAGATATACAGGTATTGGGGTATAGAAATCCATTTTGCTCTAATAGAAATTTGGGGGGTGGGGAAGGATATAAGAGAGAATAGATTGGGGGAGAGCTATTCAATAGGCTCGCTATTTTGGGGTGGCGGTAGGGGAAAGATGGGAAGAAAAATTTGTAACTCAAAATCTTGTGGAAATGAATGTTGAAAACTAAAAATAAACAAATAAATTGGAAAAACAAAACAAAAAAAACCCCAAAATCCTTTTTTGAAGGGGGAGCTTATTGTTAAACATTTACCCACATATGTCTATGGAAGTCCCTTGTGACTTTACAGAACCAGTACCATACACTTTATAGTTGTCCTTAGTCCCTTATTGGTACCACCCAACAAAATTAAATATGATGGGACAGTGTTTATTAAGCCCTTCCAATGTGCTAGGCAGTGGGCTAAGCATAACTGAGGGGAACTCAACATACCAACTCCCTACTTTGTAGGGTTCTCAGAAATTAGTTTCTTCTCGGACACAATAGATTTCTGGGTTTTGAAAAATAAGGTTTTAAAAATAATCTCTAAGATCCCTTCTAGCACTAATAATCCATTCTTCAATCAGAGATCTCTTTTGCTTTGGGTCTATATCCATAGTTCATGATCATTGGTGATGTTTCTTTTAACAGGCTAACCAGAAAATACATTAGCAGTGCATTAGCACAAAAGATATTTGATTAAATAGCATAGCAAAGTAAATGACAAGGAAAGTTCCTCCCTATGCTCGAAAGGGTATATGCTACTACAGCTTCCCTTAGCATTGGTGAAAAAGGATAAATTAAAGGTGAAACACTTGGCCAGCACATAGCAAGCAACATGGTGTTGTCGAAAAGACATTGACTTTGGAAGACCTGATTTCAAATCCTGACTCAGATATTTACCTTAGTGATTCTGAGCCGGTCATTTAACCATACTGTGACTTATTTCCTCTTCTATAAAATGAGGGGAAATGATCTGTAAGGTTTTTTTTCATTCTAAATCTATGAACCTTAACTCAACAAGTGTTATCTAGATCACCATTCCAGTAATAAGGAACCAACTCCTTTCTAAGTCACTGTTGGTTGAGAACAACTCTCCAAACCTGAAAAGTTTGAGAAAAAAATATACTAAGTCATTTGGCAGCAGAAAGGAGCTGGCAAAAGGTCTGAATCCCCTCTCATGCCTCTTTGAGATTTACATTAGAATTTAAACAAGGATGCAAGGACAAGTAGCTGGTTGACCAACAAGTAAAAGTTAGACAATTACCAGAAAGTTAGGTAGTTCCCAGGTAAGACTGCTTGAGAATAAACATTCAATAAAATTTGGGCAAAACCAAAGTACAAGCTATCAGTGAATCCAAAATAGAGGTTTTTGGTGAACCCAAAATGAGACTTATGTAAGGAAGTGTACCCAACACTTGGGTGGACCCAAAACTTTCCTTGTCACCATCTTGGTTTCACTGGGGTCAGCATGACATCCTGGGTTTAAGAAATATCTAGTCGCATAAACCAGAGTCAAACAATATAATAATTAGTAAGATTTTTGAAATAATATAATATTTTCCCACAGCACTTCATCCCACTTTTGGATAATTCTAATTGCTGGGAAGTTTTTCCTTATATACTAAGCAAAAATTTTCCTCTCTGCAGTTTCCATCTGCTGCTCCTAGATCTGCTTTCTAGGGTGAGATAGAATAAATCTAATCCCTTTTTATAGTGAGAGATTTTCAGATACTTGATAACTATTGAGTCTGCCTTTAATTCTTCTGTAAAAATTCTTAGTTCCTTCAGCTTATCCTCATGTGACATGTTCTTTCTTGTCTTCTCAAGGTCAGCATTGTCCTTATCTGCATCTTTTAGACTCAGAGACATAGAGTTCTGATTTGTCCATGGTCAAGCTGGGACCAAGGTCTTCTGACAAAGTCATTTAGCCTTACATCCTATACTACCACCACAAATTCTTATTTTTGCATGCAAATAGTTGTATCCAAAATAGCTTATTTACTTCATAGGTTACAAATTTTCTCAGATCTGTTCCAATTATTGACAAGATCAATTGTGTAAGATCTGTTTAGGGAACCCTTTTTAAAAATAGATAATAAATATAAAAGTAAAGCTCATCCTGTTTAAATGATCATATTTTTAAAAAATTAGTGAAGTCTGAATGAGTGAGATTTTACCATAAAGCCAATTTCCTCCAATTTAATTTATTTTTGTTATATATTATTTTATCAGCATAAAGAATTCCCAGGAAAGAAACTCCTTTTACTAATACAAATCAGCAAGTGCCTTGTAATTTACTATCTTAGAGAGCTGCCTGAGGGCATTAACAGGTTAAATAAGTTGCCCAGGATCACACACACACACACACACTATACACACACACACACACACACACACATATTGTAGGAGAGACTTGAACCTGGATCTTTGTGATGTTAAGATTGGCCTCTTTATCTGTTATGTCATGTTGACTTTGCCAAATATTTGGGCTAAAGGATGGGAACAATTGCACGAATACTTGGACACAGGATAATCTGAATTTATTTGCATCTGTCTCTATAACCTATTGTTTGGTAGTTTTGGTTTTGCTTTGTTTTTGTTTTTTGCTGCTGCTACTGCTGTTACTTTCCTACTTTTCTTTCCTGGTCAATATTTGGTGTTTAATGAGTTTCCATTTATCAAATGTTGTTTGTCTTCCTTTTTGAAGAGGAGCAATGACATCATGGTGTGATGTCTTGACTCGTGCATGAATTGGACTTAAGTGAGGCAGAGTTGCCAAAGTTGGCAGCTTCACTCTCTCTTCCAGAGTCTTCAAAGTCAAGTGGCAAGACAAAAGTTAGGATTACTGGAAATCTTGTGGGATGCAGTGAATGACCTTGGTGTCTTTGATTTTTGACCAAGCTCTAAGCACCTACTCCAGTCCCCTTCATAGCTGTTGGAATAAATTGCTTTCATTGGCCTAGTCCACTGGGGACAGTCTTCAATACTTGGGGTAGACAGCCCTCTACCTCATCAACAGGTTTGAGATCTATTGGTTTCCCTTGACCTGGTTTTGTTGAGGTGAATTCCCTGAACGTGTCCACTGCTCATGCGACAGCTTCTTGGAGCCACAGGTGAGAACTGAGTGCCAGGTGGACACCGAAGCCGGAAGAGCAGCCCTGAAAAGCACTCAGCAAGCCCTCCCACCAGAGGTACTGGTTCTCCTAGAACACTCTATTTCTCAAATTGGTATGTATTTCTTAAATATACATCAAGGGATGAGAGCAGTCAGCTCTGAATTAAGGGGGCCATGTATCATTTTCTTTATTTTAAAGCTGCCTTATCAGTCTCATCTACATGACTCCCTGGAGACTACAGTTTTGAATCAAGAGGTGCCCTCTTTGAAACACTGACAACCACTGGTATCCATGAGATATACTGTTCTGGCTAACGTCAGGGAGAAGAGTGACATCATGCTTTCCCAGTCACACAGCTAGAAGTTAACTGAGTGTTAGCTGTTAAAAATATTGCAAAGAGAGGCTAAGCAGGCTGTTTCCTAACAACACAATCTATATGCTACAAAGCAGAACATTAAAAGTGTAGAATAGAGATCCAAACAAAGGCTGAAGAGAAAATGTGAGGAAGACCCCTGTTAGTCCAGAGAGCACTAGGTAAGATTTCATAAAGATGATGGTTCCTGACTTAGGCTTAAAAAGAGGTAGAGATGGGGAAAGGAATCAGTTTAAGTAATTGGTGATGGTGAGAGAAAAAGACAGGAAGATGGGAGCAGACAGTATTGGAACAAGAAATAATAATAATCAATAATAGTAATAATAATATTTCTATAGTGCTTTAAGGTTTGCAAAGTGTTTTAGATATGCAATTCTATTTTATCCTCACAACAATGTTAGGGGATAGGTACATTTTAAGAGTACCTAAAACTCTAGGAAGGAAAACTGAGTCAGATAGAAACCAAATGATTTGGCCACAGTATTATAGCTAGTAAGTGTCTGATGTCATATTTGTGTTCAGGTCTTCTTGACTCCAGGCCAAGGGCTCTATCCATTGTCCTCTAGCACAAACCACAGCACAATTTATTAGAGTGTGAGCAAGAGGATAACATGATATACATAAAAATGCTGTAGCTGGGAACCATAGTGAATGGCATCAAATAACAGAATAAAGAGTTTACATTTTATTCAATATATAACATTGTATTTTAGAGTCACAAAATTTCGGAATTGGAAGAGATCACAGGTGCTTTTTAGGGCAACAGATGCTGAAAAGAGATAATTTCTAGAAAATAACATGCAAGTCATCCTTTGGCCTCTATTCAAAGACCTTAAATAAAAGTCAATTCACTATCTCTGGGGAAAAAAAACACAAAACAGTTCCATTTCTGGAGTGCTCTAATTGTCAGGAATTTTTTTCTCATATATTTGCATTAAAATGTGTGACTTTCATCCTTTGCTCCTAGTCTTTCCCTCACAGGCCAAGCAGAGCAAATTTAATCCTTGCTCCATATGCGAATTCTTCAAATACTTGAAAACAGCTACATATACTCTACCCTGTTTTTGCATTTGGAACAAAACATTTCCAGTTCCTTCAAGAAAGTACTCATATGGCATGAACCTGAAGCCCTTGTCAATATCCTTGCTAAAATACAGCATGCAGAAATGAATACATTACTTTGAATATGGTCTGACCAGAGCAGAGAACAGTGGGACTATCACTTCTGGGCAGCATTTCTACAGTGTTTTAAAGTAAAGGGAGATACTATGTCCGGGAGCCAAGATAATGGAGTAAGCAGGAAATCACCATAACTCTCCCATATTTGCCACTAAGCAACCATAAAAGCACTCCAAAACAAATCCTGGAACAGCAATCCTTGAAGCAGCAAAAGGACAGGGTGAAACAATCTTTTAACCTAAGAAACTTGTAAAATCAGCAAAAAAGGTCCATCTCACTTGGGTGAAAGAGGAGCTCAGTCCAGAACAGGAAGTGTCCCAATAAGCTAGCAGCAAACCAACAAGAGATCCTGAACCCCTGAGTGGTGGAGCAGGCAAATGCCAACACCAGGACACTCCATGTGCCTTAGCATAGCCAGAAGAACCAGCAGACTCCAGCTTCAAGAACTACAGCATACTGCAGCACAACCTAGAGCAAACAGGCATCCTCTAGGAGCCAGACCTCCATGAGTTTCAGCATACCCCCAGGCAAACATCAGTGCAGCACCAGGTAAAAAGTCAGGGCCTGCAGTTACTGGCACAAGAAGCCTGAGACAGTGCCCCTTCTATCCTGGAAGCAGAGCTCAAATTTAAAAGAAAGGAAAAAGGCAAAAAAAAAGGATGAACAAGAAAAAGAAAAATAATCTGATCATAGAAAGTTATAGTGACAGGGAAGACCAAGACACAGACTCTGAAGAAGGTAGCAATGTCAAAACACCTATGGGCAAAATCCCAAACAAAAATGGAAAGTGGTCTTAAGCCCAGAAAGAACTCATGGAAGAGCTCAAAAATGAGCTTAAAAATCATATAAGAGAAGTAGAAGAAAAACGGGGGAAGTAAGTGACAGTGATGCAAAAAAAATTAGGAAAAAGAGTCAACAATTTGGAAAACTGCTTAAAAAGTAGAATTGGTCAAACAGAAAAGGAGAAACAAAAATCCAGTGAAGAAAACAATTTCTTAAAGAGTACAACTGGTCAAATGGAAAAGAAAGCACAAAAGCTAATTGAGAAAAACTGCACCTTAAAAGTTATATTTGGACAAGTAGAAGTTAATGACTCTATGAGAAATCAAGAATCAATCAAACAAAGAATGAAAAAATAGAAAAAAATGTAAAATATCTCAGAAGAAAAACAACTGACCTGGAAAATAGATCCAAGAGAAACAATATCAGAACCATTGGACTACTTAAAATCCATAATCAAAAGGAGAATCTGGACAGCATGTTTCAAGAAATTATTGAGGAAATTTCAGAACTCTCAAGTCAAGGAAAAAATATTGCAAGTAGCCAGAAATAATCAGTTCAAATATTGGGATGCCATAATCAGGATTACACAGGATCTAGCAGCTGCAACATTAAAGGATCAGGGGTCATAGACCATGATATTCCAGAAAGCAAAGGAGCTAGGACTACAATCAGGAATCACTTACCTTGAAAAATTAAGCAGAATACATCAAGAGAGAAAATGGTCATTCAATGAAATAGAAAGATGTCAAGCTTTAATAAAGAGAAAACCAGAACCAAACCAAAAATTTGACCTCCAATATCAAGACCCAAGAGAAGCATAAACAGGCGAAAAGGGAAAAGAAAACATAAGGGATTCAATAGAGCTAACTGTTCACAGGAAGAAGATACTTGTAGTTCTTTAAAAAATTGCACTACTAATAGTATAGCTAGAAGGAATAAATATAGAAAAAGGGTACAGGTATAGGGTGAACTTTAGGAAACAACATTAAAAAATTAAGGGATGAAAAAAATTAGTAAAATTGGTGCAGAAGGAAGGTAGAGGTAGAACTAGGTAAATTATTTCACACAAAGAGGTACAAAAGACATATTATAGTGGAGGGGGAAATGGGAGGTAGGTGATGAGTATCACTTGAACCTTACTCTCATCAGTATTGGTTCAGAGAGGGAATAATATACACAATTAGTTAAATATAGAAATTGATTTTACCTGACAGGGAAATAGGAAGGGAGGAGATCAAGGAAAGGGGAGAGGGGCAAGGACTGACTGAAGAAAGGGCAGATCAGGGGAGGTAATAGACAGAAGCAAAACACTGGTGAGGAGGGAGAGGGTGAAAAGAAAGATAAGACAAACAGGAGGAAGAATCGGATGGAGAGAAATACAAAGGTACTAATCATAATTGTGAATGTTAGTAGAATGAACTCTCCCATAAAGCAGAAGTGGATAGCAGAGTAGATTACCTAGTGTTTGATAAATCCAAAGACCCCAGCCTTTGGGATAAGAACTCACTATTTACCAAAAACTACTGGGAAAACTGGAAAACTATGGGATAGAAATTAGATATGGACCAACCTCTCTCACTGGGTGCCAAGATAAGGTCAAAATGGGTACATGATTTAGACATAAAGGGTGACACCATTAACAAATTAGAAGAATAAGGAATAGTTTACCTGGCAGATCTGTGGGGAGGGGAAGAATCCATGACCAAACAAGAGAGAGAAAGCATTACAAAATGTAAAATAGATCATTTTGATTATCTTAAATTAAAAAGCTTTTGCACAAACAAAACCAATGCAACCAAGATTAGAAGGAAAGAAGAAAGCTGGGAAAAAAATCTTTTCAGCAAGTGTCTCTGATGAAGGCCTCATTTCTCAAACATATAGAGAACTGAATCAAATTTATAAGAATATAAGCCATTCCCCAATTGATAAATGTTCAAAGGATATGAATAGGCAGTTTTCAGATTAAGACATCTAAGTCATCTTTAGGCATGTGAAGAAGTGTTCTAAATCACTTTTGATTAGAGAAATGCAAACTAAAATAATTCTGATATACCACCTCACACCTATCAGATTGGCTAATATAACAAAAAAAAGGAAAATGAGAATATGGGAAAATTGAAACACTAAAGCATTGTTGATGGAGTTGTGAACTGATTCAATCATTCTGGAGAGAAATTTGGAGCTATGCCCCAAGGGCAACAAAAGTATGCTTACTCTTTGATCCAGCAATACTACTACTAGGTTTCTATCCCAAGGAGATCACAAAAAAGTGAAAAAAAGACCTATGTGTGCAAGAATAATAGCAGCCCATTTTGTGGTGACAAAATAATTGCAAATTGAGAGGATGCCCATCAATTGGGGAATGACTGGAAAAGCTGTGGTATATGAATGTAATGGAATACCATTGTGCAATATTTAATGATGAACATACTAGATTTCAGGAAAACCTGGAGAGACTTGTATGGAATGATGCAAAGTTAAATGAGTAGAACCAAGAAAACATCATACCCAGTATCAGCAGCATCGTGTGATGATCAACTATGAATGACAGTTCTTCTCAGCAACACAATGATCCAAGACAAGTACAAAGGACTCACAAAGGAAAATGCTTTCCAAGTCCAGAGAAAGAGCTAGTGGACTATTCATTCATATCAAAGCATATTTTTCGCACTTTAGTGTTTCTTGTGTTTTGTTTTCTTTTGATCTGTTTCTTCTTTCTCAATTGTTACTAATAGGGAAATATGTTTTACATGATAACACACACATATATATTATATCTAGCTGCCTACCATTTTTAGCAGAGGGGAGGGGATTGAGTGGGGGAGAAATATTTGGAATTCAAAATCTTGTAAAATGAATTTTCTTGATATGTAACCAGGGAAAACATAAAATATTATTTACAATAAAAAATAAAACAAAAAATAAAGTATAGGCAGCTGGGGGACTACTTAGTACTTATGAATAGTGTAGTGACACAATCAGGACAACACATTAGGAGGATCACTTAGGCAGTGATATGAAGGATGGATGTAAACTGGCAGCAATTTGAGAAAAAATATTACTTAGAGGAGTCTTATGATTGCCTATAATGAAAAAACATGAGGGCCTCTCAAAACTACAGGAGGCAGAACTGGTAGGGATCTTTGAAATTATCTTGTCTAATGCTTTCAAACCAACCAGTACATTCATTCTTTGGGGATTTATTATATCCATAAATATCTTGGTTTGGGCTTAAAATTTAAAATGTGTTTATAGTTTTATTTTAACAAATAATAATTTTTACAAAATAATATTCTTTTGAGTGTATGTTAATGAACTTTCAGTATTGATATTTTTATTAATAAGTATAATAAACTTTAATAATTTATAGTGGAAGGACCATTGGACTTGTAGAGAGGACACTTGGGCCCTAGTTTTGACCATCACTTACTAGCTGTGTAAATGATGTTTTGGGTCCCACTTTACATATCCATAAAATGAGGGGGTTGGTCTTGGTCTTTCAAACATCTTCAATTCCTAAAAAAAAAAAATTAGATGATTCCTGAGGTAAGCCTGTTTACCTTGATGAAGCCACCTATCATGATTGTCTTCATGTTTAAATATGGCAGCTGAGTTTTAGTAGGAAGTGCAGTAAATGACAGGCTATTTGTCACTGTCTGTTAGTCCGTTTGTTTTTGCTCCTAGACTTGTGAGGGGTGGTGGGGGACAGCACTGGATAAACTGTTAGCATCATACCACCTAGCTTTAAATACAGCAAAACACCCCTCCAGAGAAGAACTGTGCAAAGCTTATTTTGTTCAAGGCAGGTGGTGACTAGTCATCCCTTAGCCCATCTTTCCCTCATGAAAAGGTTGTCAAGGCACTGACAAGCTGCCAGGTCCTTCTAACTCTTCATTATCTACAGCTAAGGAGATAGGGAGCTACCCTGCTGAGATCAGATGGGGAGGGGGAGCAGTGGAGGAAAAAGGACTTCCAAGTTCCATTTCCTTATTCCAGAACCTTCCTTCCTTAAGTAATGCCCTAAGCATATTCTTCACATACTGTAACATCCACAGAAAAGCTACCTTTGCAACTCAGAAATTAATAATAACCTCATTGCAGGGCTTTAAAAAATTTCATGCCTCCCCTGCTTTTTCATTTTTAGCCTAGTGTAGAGAAGAAGTGATCATTAAAATAAAAAAAAATTAACTGACCTAATGTCTAGTCTATAGATGGAGCCTCTGTGTGTGTGTGTGTTTGTGTGTGTATGTGCATGTATGCATGTGTGAAATCCTGTTTGATATGGTGTTGCAGGAACACGTCCTGTAGAAGCATTTGCAGTTGGGCATTTTTAGGGAGATAAAGAAGTCAGGGAAATTACCTATGACTATCCTGTCCTTTGAGTTGGTGGCACTATCATTCCTCCCATTCAACTTGACCCTCCCTAGTTTTACATTCAGATGCTATGAAAATCAGAGATGTAGCTGTTATTGGTTGCAATTGTTCTTTCTCTTTAAAGCTATCTTGTATAAATGACAAAGCAGGGAATTATACACGTAAGCCTTAGGGTACCTAGATGGTGCAGTGGTGCAGTGGAATAGAGCACCCAGCCTGGAATCAGGAAGAGCAGGAAGACTCAACTTCACAAGTTCAAATCTGACCTCAGGCATTTAATAGCTGTGTGACCATAGGCAAGTCACTTAACCCCCTTCGCCTCAGTTTCCTTATTTGTAAAATAAGCTGGAGATGAAAAGAATAAACCACTCTGGAGTCTGCCAAGAAAAACTCAAAGAGGATCACAAAGAGTCAGAAACAATTACAAAACATATAAGCCTTTTGGGGTTTGGGCATTAGTAGAATTCTGCCCTAGATGGGGAAAAGATCACAGGATCATGTTATCTAGACCCACCTGTTGTAGCAGCAAGCACCCCAAGCGTCCCCAGGGTGGCTGCCAACACAGGTTCTTGGATCTGCTTTGATAAAGGAAAGCAACTCAAAATGGGTTAACAAGTTTACTTTAATAAGTCAAATATGTATCATTTACCTAGTTCAGGGGAAAAAGGTCAGCACCCTGAACTTCAGAATATACAGACAGAATTACCAAGACAGAGAAACAGATCAAGCAGACAGGTTTCCAAGCTGTCCAACCATTACATCCATACCAAATAAACATCTGGGTTTTTCAAAGCCGGGGGGCTCTCAACAACGGCTTCCCAGAGTCTGACCAAATCACAGAACACTTCTCAAAGTGAGCCCCAAAGCAAAGCCTCACATCAGGGATTATATAGCCTTCTCCTGGGTCAGAGAATGTAACCACCCTCTTGACCCACTGGACAATCAAAAAGTACCTACTGAAAAACAAGCCTCCCACCCCAGGCTCCAGGTGCACTTTAGCCTAGGGTCAGGGAAGATCTTTAAATTTGCATTTCTATTACATCTGGCCCCAAGATCTTTCATGCCCATAGCATAGTCAATTTACTTTTGAATTAGCACTAAACATCTCTTAGGTCACATTTTCAAGATACAGAACTAAAGTTACCAAAGTGGCCACTGGGCCTTAAACAAACACAAAATACATGGCATTATCACCTCAATTCAAAACAAAAGTCCAAATAAAGTTAGCAGGTGGAGGGAGGTGTCCTTCCCCTCACACAGCTCCAGTCCCTGCTTCCAAGTACAGAGAGAGGGCTGGGCAACAAAACCAACAAGGTGGGGGTCCAAGGCACTTCATCCCACCCACCATAGTCACAAGTCCATCCTCCCCCAGGGTCCCAAACTGTGGGATGCAGCAAGAAAACACATTCAGTGCCCCTGCTTTGCTGCTCATTTCTTATCTTTTCCTGTGGCTGAATTCTGAACTCCTGGGTTCCTTCTCCTCCTACAGGAGGCAGCCACTTCTGGCTTCTGCCCAGATCCCGATGCAGAAAGCTCACCATTCCTGCTCTCAGCTCAGCAAAGTCCAAATGCAGGCCATTCTTCTCTCCTGGTCCATGGCTCCACAGAGCCACAGCTATCACGACTGGGAAACAAACAATTATCCCAGCCCCCATACTTTCCTTTTACTCTGCAGATCCTGTTCGTGATGCCATTTTGTAGCAGCAAGCACCCCAGGGTGGCTGCCAACACAGGTTCTTGGATCTGCTTTTATAAAGGAAAGCAACTCAAAATGGGTTAACAAGCTTACTTTAATCAGTCAAATATGTATCATTTACTTAGTTCAGGGGAAAAAGGTCAGCACCCCGAACTTCAGAATATACAGACAGAATTTTCAAGACAGAGGAACAGATCAAGTAGACAGATTTCCAAACCGTCCAACCATTACATCCATACCAAATCAACATCTGGGTTTTTCAAAGCCAGGGGACTCTCAACAACAGCTTCCCAGAGTTCCATCTGATCAAATCACAGAACACTTCCCAAAGTGAGCCCCAAAACAAAGCCTCAAATCAGGGTTTACATAGTCCTCTCCTGGCTCAGAGAATGCAACAACCCTCTGGACCCAGTGGCCAATCAAAAAGTATCTACTGAAAAACAAGCCTCCCACCCCAGGCTCCAGGTGCACTTTAGCCTAGGGGCAGGGAAGATCTCAAAAATTTACATTCCCATTACACCTGTGATCCCTCTACCTGGAAATAATGCCACCCTTCCTAAAAGAACTGTGTACTTTAAAAGAAATACCTACCACATATTTCCTTGTACAGTGAGATTAAGGCTTTTCACTGGCCAGGCTATAGCAATAAAAGCATTTCAATTTTTCTGCTGACTTATATTTACAATAAAGACAAGAATTTGGACTGGATAGGTAAAGAATAATGACCACGCCTCCTTAGTCTACGTTTTGTTCTGGTTCAAATTCATTTGTAGCTAGTGCGTTAGATTGTCAGAGCCCTAATAATATCATTATTTGTACAAAAGGTTTTGATCTCTGGCTCAAAGACAAGGTTTGAAAAAAACCCAAACCAAACCATGAAAGGCCTAATTTTAGCCTGGAGGCACTCTGCCTAGTTTTTGTTAGCTAGGCTTGATGGCTTTGAGCTATGAGCCTGCCTTTATCAGGGAGAGATGTTGGCTGCTCTACCTTAGCAGACTAAAGTTGAGTTGACTATTCTGGCTGACCTTGAAGAGGTGAGCACTCCAAAGGAGATTATAAGACCAGCAAAACCTTATAAGGAGCAGGACCCACAGAAATGCCATGCCCAGCAAGATATACACAACTTGGATTATACCTTGGCCATTGCAGCCAGCCCCCTTCTCTCAGTGGTAAGTTTGTTCAGGGTCTCCATTTAAAGGACAGACCCAAGTCAGCCATGTTTCATTCCCCTCCAGGCTGAGATTTCACCACCATACTAAAGCTGCCTCTCACCTTGGAACTTTTCTTAATACTCAGGGCTTTCTCACTCTGGAATACATCTCTTGGGGCCTCTATTTTGGAGAAGACCCGCAGACTAGTCATGCTTCATGTCCCTGTCAGCTACGCTTCTGATTTTCTAGTCATTAGTACTTTCACCCCTCCCCCTTCAGCTTTTCAGTTTCCCTTTATGTGTAGTCTTCCTTTCATTAAAATATAAGCTGCTGGAGGGCTGGGGCAGTCTTTCTTTTTGCTATTGCTGTTGTTCCCAGTGCTTAGCACAGTGCCCAACAGTGAACATTTAATAAATGCTTGTTGTTTGCCTGCCAAAAAGGAGTATGTTATTGGAACAATGTGCCGAGTAAGGAAAAGGCCTAGGTTGCTCTCAAACAGCCTATATAAGGGTCATATAGCTTCAGAGAACATACTGTTCTAAGTATTTTCCACATTTGTGGGTTGCTCATGCCTATGTATGCTCACTCCCCCTACTTATAGTATGTATATTGGTGAGAATGTGCACTAACTCTTTGAGGCAAATTTCCTATAATAAATCTTACTAAGTTTTTTCGTTAAGTTCCTTTGTTTTGAACCACTTGTATCTTCTAGTCAATTAGATAAAAATAACCATGCTGTTCAAGGCTTGCAAACTATTGTTTTGAGTGAGGGGGACCCATAGCTTACTCTGAATCTTAGAGAGCTGTAATAGGGGTGGAAGTACCACAGGTATAACAATTACATATGCTTCTATATAAATGCTATAATTTCCCCACAAAATTACAATCTCTTATAGGGCAGGAACGATGTCTTATTCCTCTAATAGCACAATTCCATGGTCAAAATAAGTTCTCAATAAATTGTCAAATAAAGAGATAGACTTGGGAAAGTCATTTTATCTTTGTAGACCTCAATTAACTACAAAATGAAGCGTTTAGAGTTAGGAACTCTGAGTTTTAATGTTCTATGATTCTATGAAGGACTTGTTAAGTAAAAAAAAAACCACCAACAACAAAAACAAAAATAATAATCTCAGATTCAGGGGCAAAAGCTCATGATCATAAATCACTCTCTACCTGTTGTTGATGCAAATATTCTTATTTTGCCACACTACCCTCTTAACCCAAATGTCACATTTGTATATTGATTCTTGCAGCCTCTTACACTAGTCACATCCTAGATTCATTTAATTCAGATTCTACCTAACAACATTTCTGAGAAATGTAGTAATGATCAAGGCATTCTAAATTGGGCACCACAAATGTGAGAACAAAAGCAGTTGTTCCCAGTGCTATATTAGAATTTTGTCTTTGTTGTATCTGGTATCTTGGTGTGTGCCTTTCTTGTCCTTACTTGCCTTTTGGATGGATGCTGTTTTTAATGGACCTTTTACTAGTTCCATGGGCCTCCTATTTCATGCCAATATTTGGCAATGTCTGTTTTGATAATTGCACATCCCCTTTTAAAAGCTATTTCAGCATATTCTCAGGTGGATAGCACTCCTACTTCTTTCTTAGAGCTCATGGGGTACCATTTTTTTTCATTTCCTTGAACAACAATGGAAGTAAATATCAATCTCCTCTTGGTGCATCTCCATGAAGAATAGAGAAATAGAGAGAGATTTTAAGAGACAAAAGTCTTGCTTATTTTAGATGAATGGTAATGTTTGACATCCTAGTTTGAATAAACCTTGAATGAACCAAAAACATATATTGTGAAAATTGTTTCACAGTGATTTAATCATTAGGGAACTTCAGCTTTCTCTTGGTTTACTGGGTTGAAATGTGACTCTGAGGACAACCCCTAAAATGAAAGACACTTTGGCTAGGATCCCAGTTCAGTAGTGTAAAACATAGTTATGGTCCTCAAGGAGTTTATGGTCTATTATTAGATGAAATATAATTAACAATATACCTTACAAGCCTAAAATTCTGATTAAATTTGATCCAAATATATACTAAGCAACTATTATATGCAGAGTATCAATTTAGGAACTTAGAGAGATCAATACAAAGATGGATGATATATTTGCTGCCTACATTATAATTGAGTAATGATTACATAATGAGGTAGTGTATAATTGCCAGATGTGTAATGTGTTGTCCTAGAAGTTATCTGTTGCCTGGCATGGCCAGGGAAAACTTCATGGAGATGGTAATATTTGGGATATTGGTTAGTTGGTTGTTGTCCATCCTTCTTGAACAGAGATAAAATGACACCACTATTTTGGAGTCAAGGTATAGGGTGTCCCACAGTGACTGATTAGACCAATGTGAGCTCAGATGGTTCTACCACAAGTTGGGCACAAATATTCCACATGAACATTGGGAATAGAGATGTCTCTAAATTTGTGCATCTCATGTTTCTTTTGAACTACTGCAATTCTGCTTCATTCATAGAGCACAGTATCTTTTTTGATGCAGGCACATCATGCTGGGTGGTCCTTTGGCAGTGTCTCCAATGTCATGTAATCAATTCCAAAGTTCTTCAGAGATACCTTAAGATGGTCTTTGTATCACTTCTTCTAACCTCCATATGAATGCTTACCTTGTGTGAGTTCTCTGTAAAATAGTCTTTTAGGCAAATACATGTTTGGCATTTGAACAACGTGGCCAGTGGAATTGTACTTTCTACAGTAGAGTTTGAAATGTTGGGAGTTAGCTCAAGAAAGGACCTCAGTGTCTGGTACTTTATCTTGCTAGGTGATTGTCAGAATTTTCCCAAGACAATTCAAATGGAAGCAATTCAGTTTCCTGGCATGGCCCTGGTATACTGTCCAGGTTTCACAGGCATACAACAATGAGGTCAACACAATCGTTCTATGGATCTTCAGTTTGGTAGGTGTAATGTTAATGGAATAGGAAGATCTTCCCCGTCCATTCATAGGCTTATGTGACCACATAGACCAAGTTTCCCTTGGAACAAGAGCTGTGTTCCCAGGACTAAAGGTAAACAGGTATTTCATTCATGGGTGTCTTGCTGCTTTCACAGCTGTGATACATCCTGAGCCCATTGCGGGAGGAATTTGCCTAAGGCAGAGCTTGCTTAGGGCAGTCTTACTTGTAGGGAGGCTTTCACACCTTTTGGTAATGAGCTAATCAGGCACTGTCAGAGGATTGTGATGCCTTCTGGCTCTAAGCTTATTAGCCAAAAGTGCACATATATTCTGAAGTGAGATTTTGCTTTGGGGGCTTGCAGATGAGAAGGACCTTCTAATTCCCTGGACAGGGTTCTGAGTAGCCATTTGTTAGGACACCAGTCCTCCCTCCTCCCTCCCCCCCCCCCCCCCCCCCATGTTGGTGTTCTCCTGGTCTGGTGGTGTGTGTAGGTTGTTATATTATTCTGTTTAGACAATTGGAGCCCTGTCTATTGAATTTTCTTGGGTACTCACTTCTTTCTACTTATCTGTAATTAAAATAAGATTGTTGATCCCTTCTAAGCTATCTTTCCTTTAGAAAAGCAGATCAAAGAGCCTGTGCTAGCAGCCCATCCTGGGTGTGCTAGGTGCTTGCTATTACAGTAGGCAGCCTAATACCTTTTCCCTCCTGTACTTTCCTCTTACATTCTATCTGTCCCTTTGCCATACAATAACATAGTGTATTAAATGCCAATGTTTGCTGAGAGGGTACATCCAAGAAGTTTTATTTCATTTAGTTAAATGGCAAAGAGTGTTGTTGATGAGAAGGTCATATGATGTACAAGTCTTCAGTAGTAAGTGAACATTGTTGTGGCTATTGCTAACTCCATTCTTCCCAAGGATGCTCTGCCATGTCTGATAGTTTGTGCCTACTCTTGTATTAAAGTCACCCAGAATTATAAGCTTGTTATTGACACATTGATGATGAGATCTCCAGGTATTCATAAATTTTTCATTTGACCTCATCAGGGTTTGTCATGGTGGGAGCATATGAACTGAATTTAGTGGTGTGGCACTTTCCTACAAGTGGCAATCTCATTGTCATTAGCCTGTCATTCACTCCTTTTGGTAAACACACAAGCTTGTGAACTGGGTTAGTTTTGATTTTTAAAAATGACACTTTTGGGGGTGGCCAGGTAGCAGAGCAAGTAACAGCACCGGCCCCAGTGTCGGGATGACCTGGGGATCGAATCTGGGCTCTGATACTTAGCACCACACCCAGAAATAACTGGCCGTGTAACCTTGAGCAAGTTACTTAACCCCAATTGCTTTAAAAAAAATGACACTTTTGGGGCGGCCAGGTGGTGCAGTGAGTAAGAGCACCGGCCCCAGTGTTGGGAGACCTGGAATCGGTTCCGGCCTCTGATACTCGGCACCCACACAAAAATAATAATATCTGGCCGTATAACCTTGAGCAAGTTACTTAACCCTAATTGCTTTAAAAAAAAAATAATAGAATAAAATAAAAATGACACTTCATAGCACTCCCCATCACTGTGACCACTCCAGAAAAATGTATATCTATTTCCAAATTCAGTAAGCTGGCCTTCATTTGTTAGCCTTGTTTCACTTAGGGCTGTTATTCAGATTTGATGATGGTGAGTTCTCTCACAATAACAGCTGTTCATCTTTCAGGTCTACTGGATTTCATGTTGTCCATAAGTATATGTATGCAATGATTCTGTGGGTTCTTGATCCATTTTTCCCAAGACTTCATTAAAGGGATTAAATAATCCACCAAAGGTAGCCTGAGGGAAGGGGCCTTGAAACACCTACATAAGGTCTGGAACTGGAATAGAATTTCATAGTGATCCTCACTGTGAGTATAGTGTTCCAAAATAACTTTGCTTATGGGAGTAAGGCTCAGACCTCATCCATAAAGCTATAAGAAAAAAGATGTAAAATATCTAACTTGTTTCTAAGATTTTTAACATATGAAGGGGATGAAGGAAGTAATTCCAGTGGTCCCTACTGAGTAGTCCAGGCTTCCAAAAGAGGATAAGGAGGGAAATTCTCCTCAGAAAAAAAGACAGAAAGTGCTTGATAAAAGAGTGCTAAGGTATCTGAGAAATGCTAACTTAGGTAAAGGTAGCCACCTGGAAGCAGCTCATCTTTTATCATATGGCACAGACCAGGGTTCTTAACCATTTTTACATCATCAATTACTTTGGCAGTCTGGGTAAGCCTGTGTACTCCTTCTCAAAATAGTTTTTAATGAATAAAATCTGTAGGATTACAAAAGAAGCCAGTGATACTGAAATACAAAATATTAAAAAAAAAATCCATGGGTCCCAAATTAAAAGCTCCAGGCAAACTTATTGACATAACTGTACTCATAAAAACATAGAGATGATGATCTTAGGAGGGAAAATATTGTTAATACCATATAGCCATAGTGCTATTAGGTAAGCAGGGCGTAGCTGTGGTTAATAGCACTAAGATCAACAGCTTCTTATCCATACTGGCATTGGCTCAAGTGAGCACATGTAGACAAGGAGAAACCTTCAGTGCTGATGGTCCTAATCATACTGCATGTGAAGAACATTGTAGTGCTTGAATGAAGACAAGAGAAAGCAGAAACAACTTACTGCAGAGAAATGCTACAGTTATGGATATAGATATGATAAATCACAAGGTCAGCAAAGACTGAGTCCTTAGTATCTTCTAAATTGTTCCCTGCCCATTAAAATGCTGATAGTTAAGAGACCATGGAAGCCTGACACAGGTGAATTTAGCATGGATTGGACTGGGTCAAAACTTCAGCTTCCTATTACTTTCTCCAGCAGTATTCTGTCCCAAGTAGAAGAGAATAGAAAATCAAAAAATGCATAGGAATCAGTGTGGCATTAGGTAAAAGGTTAAGGGAGTTTAGAGAGCTAATGAAAGCAGGAGGAACATGACTGACCAAGGAATCAAGTATAGACAAGAAGTAAAATGTAGCCATAACGGATTTGGATGACAAAGTATCAGATAAAGCCATAGGGAAAATAGGTACCCTAATAAACTGTTGGTGGAGTTGTGAACTGATTTAACCATTCTGGAGAATAATTTGGAATTATGCTCAAAGTGCTATAAAATTTTACATACCATTTTACCCAGCAACACCACTACACTATCTGTACCCCAAAGAGATCAAATAAAAGGGGAAATGACCTATATATACTAAAATAATTATAGCAGTTCTTTTCCTGTGCTGTCAAAGAATTGGAAACAGAGGGGATATGCATCTATTGGGGAATGACTTCAGTCAGATAATAGGGACAGAATGGACTTTTGAAAGGGAAGGCTATTGTTAACATAGAAAGGAGGGATTTGCACATGGGACAGGAAGGCAGAGGTCATAGTGAGAGTGAAAAGTAGATTCCATGGGTATGAGAAACTGGGAGATGCGATGGGCTAGATTACAGTCTGAGATGGAAGGCACCAAGCTTAAGATCCTGAGGGAGAAGTGATGCCAAGTGATGATGAGTTCCAGGAGATAGCCTACGTCAGAGGGTTTTAGAAGGGCAGTAACTATGAGAACAGTGTGTAAAATGAATCATCAGTGATGGAGTCAAGGGGAAAATGTGGGCCAGATGCTGAAGTCATTGGGGAAGGTGAAAGTCCCAGAGAGAAATTAAAGAAAAAAAGGGATCAAGTATCTTTCTTTGTGTAATGAGCAAAGGGAAAGTGAATTGAACCAGGAATCAGGAGATCTAACTACTAATTTCAGCTTTTTCACTAACAAGATACAAGTCCACAAGCAAAGTCACTTTATCCTCCCTTGGTATGAATTTGTTTTGCTAATAATGAGGAGTTTGGATCATATGGTCTCTAAGGTCCCTTTTAGATATTGAATTCCATTGATTCTTTGTAAAAAGAAAAAGATGGCATGAAAGGATGACAGTGTTTAACATAATTTTCAAATTTTGAGTTCCAAATTCTTTCCCTCCCTCTAGCCCCTCTTCTATCCACTGAGAAGGCAAGCAATATGATATCAATTATACATGTGAAATTGTGCAAAACATATTTCCATATTAGCCAAATCACAAAAAGCAAGAAAAACAAAGTGAGAAAATTATGCTCCAATTTGCCCTCTAAGTATATCAGTTTTCTCTCTAGAGATGGATAGCATTTTCATCATGAGTCCTTTGGAATTGTCTTGGATCATTATATTGATCAGAGTACCTAAATCTTTCATAGTTGATTATCATTACAATTTTTCTCTTACTGTGTGCAATGATCCATGTGGCTATATGGCAACAGTACAGAAATGAATTGTGCTTACTTTACTTTGTATCAGTTCATATAGGTTCTCTTAGGTTTTTCTGAAGTCATCCTGCTCATCATTTCTAATAGCACAATTGTATTCTATCACGATCATATACTGCAACTTCTTCAGCCATTCCCAAATAGATGTACATCCCTTCTATTTCCAATTCTTTGACAGCACTAAAAAAATCTACTATAATTATTTTAGTATATATAGGTCATTTCCCCTTTTATTTGATCTCTTTGGAATATAGACTTAGAAGTGGTATTGCGGGGTCAAATGGTATGCAAAATTTTATAGCCCTTTGGGCACAATTCCAAATTGTTCTCCAGAATGGTTGAATCAGTTCACAACTCCACCAACAATTCATTAGTGTACTTACTTTCCCACACACCCAGTATTTGTTATTTCTGATAGGTGTGAGGTGGTACCTCCAAGTTATTTTAATTTGAATCTCCAATCAATAGTGATTTAGAGCTTTTTTTATATGACTGTAGATAGCTTTGATTTCTTTTTCTGTAAACTTCCTGTTCATATCCTTTGACCATTTATCAATTGGGGTATAGCTTTTATTTTTAAAATCTGACTTAGTTTCTTGTATATTTGAAAAATAAGGCTTTTAGTAGAGAACCTTTCTGTATAATCTTTTGATATTACTTGGTTGTCCATTATACCTTTGAGGAAATGTAGTTTTTTCCCCAATTATTATTATTATTATTATTATTATTATTATTATTATTATTATTATTATTTTGCCTTTTGGAGGGCAATTGGAGTTAAGTAACTCGCCCAAGGTTACACGGCTAGTTTTTTTGTGTGGATGTTGTGTCTGAGGCTGGAACTGAACTCAGGTCCTCCTGACTCCTGGGTCAGCACTTTACTTACTGCACCACCTAGTTGCACCCCCAATTTTTTTAAAATTAGGTACATCTTTGCTTCTGCTTTGTTTGAGATCATGATTGCTACCACTGCTTTTCTTTTTTCCTTCAGCTGAAACATAATAGATTTTGTTCCAGCCTCATATTTTTAACTCTGCATGTCTTTTAGTTTCAAGTGTGTCTCGTTTGTTTAATTTTTAATTTACTTCTAGTTTTCAACATTCACTTTTATAAGATTTTGAGTTCTAAATTTCCCCCCTTCTCTCTCACACACCCCTTCCCAAAATGACATGTAATCTGATATAGGCTATACATATTAAATGTATTTCCATATTAGCCATGTTGTAAAGAAGAATCAGAACCAAAGGGAAAAAACACAAGAAAGGAAAAAAAAAGAGAAAATAGTGTGCTTCAATCTGTATTCAGACTCCATAGTTTTACTGTCACCTTCCTATTTACCTTTTTGCCTTTTCCTGAGTCTTGTACTTAAATGTCAAATTTTCTATTCTGCTCTTACCTTTTTATCAGGAATGTCTTTTCGTTCATTAAATATCCCCTTTTCTCCCAAAGAATTACACTCAGTTTTGCTGGGTAGGTTATTCTTGGTTGTAATCTGTAATAGTAATGGAATATAAAGATCCCCCTCTATTGACTTGGTTTTTGGTGTTAAAACCCAGAGCTTGTTAATTCCACTTGTGGGATGGACTTGTTGACATTAAAAGAGAGGGCTGGACTGGGAGGAGCTGGTGACGTAAATTTGGAGAGACACAAGAGAGAGGCAGAAGAACTTTTTGGAAGCAGCATTGTGGAGTCAGAGAGAGACTGAGAGGATTGATGTGGGCCATTTTGAATTGCGCAGGACTTTGAGAGCTGCCACCCAGAGCTGCTGAGGACTGAGGAGACATGGCTGTTATGCTGGTACTTTGTTTTCACACCAAAAACCAAGCCAATAGAGGGGGATCTTTATATTCCATTACTATTACTTTCCACCCCTCCAAGATCCTTGGCCTTACAATCTCAATCTAAATGGCCATGGATCCTGGAACAAATAGAGGTACTATGCTTTGTACTCCTTGCCGACTATGCCATAATGTAATGTAATGCCAAGGAAAGGCAACTTCCCAAGGTTCAAAATACCAACATAGGTGCTCTCCATTTTATTAAGTGAAAAATTAAGAACAGAGAAGATCAAAATATGACATCATTCAAAATACAGCATTTACTAAGTGTGATTTAATCAAGTACTACCCCACCCCAGGACATTACATTCATTTAATGAATCACAAAGTTCCTGTTCTAAATACTACTCCACCCCTAGGCTGCACCTTCATTTAGTCTATCACAAAGCCCCTCTTCTCAAATGGAGATTAGTTTCCAATCATAAGTAAAGTACATTCATTTGTTCAATCATAGAACACAAAAAGGTC
Source organism: Petaurus breviceps papuanus (assembly GCF_028583685.1). NCBI lineage: Eukaryota > Metazoa > Chordata > Mammalia > Diprotodontia > Petauridae > Petaurus > Petaurus breviceps. The sequence goes on from NW_027187391.1 coordinate 954,783, forward strand.
AAAAGTTCCCCACCCCCATGGGATAACAATTGAATCTACCCCAGAGTTACAACAACTTTAAGCACAGCACTTAATACCCAAATGGAGGTCTTTTCTTCATCTTGACATGAGGCAAGTTCTCAGCAATCTTTGTTCCTGGGGAGACAAAGCTTAGCAAGGCTACAAGATAAATTGCCAGTCTCTTCATTAATTCATCCTCTGTCTGTAGAACAGTCCTAGGATCCCTGAAAACATTAGCAAAACCCCCTTCCAGGATTTCTGTAAACATACAACAAGAAAATCCTTCTTCAGGGCTTCTGAACCAACAGCAAGGTTTCAAGACCTCTGCAACAACAGGACTGTCTTTCACCAGTGGACAAATCTGGCAAAACAACATCAAAACAGACAGACAAAGTACCAGCAAAACAGCCATGTCTCCTCAGTCCTCGGAAGCTCTGGGTGGCAGCTCTCAAAAGTCCTGGGCAATTGGAAGTGGCACTGAGCAATCCTCTCAGTCTCTCTCTGCCTCCAAGGTGCTGCTTCCAAATAATTCTTCTGCCTCTCTCTTGTGTCTCTCCAAATTTACATCACCAGCTCCTCCCAGTCCAGCACTCTCTTTTCATGTCAACAAGTCCATCCCACAAGTGGGATTAACAAGCTCTGGGTTTTAACACCAAAAACCAAACCAATAGAGGGGGATCTTTATATTCAATTAGTATTACATAATCCTAGCTCCTTTGCCTTTTGGAATGTCATATTCCTAGCCTTCTGCTCCTTTAATATGGAAGCTACTAAATCTTGTGTTTTCCTGATTGTGGTTCCATGATATTTGAATTTTTTTCTGGTTGATTATAGTATTTTCTCCTTGACCTGGGAACTCTGGAATTTGGCTGTCATTTTCCTGGGAGTTTTAATTTTTGGATCGCTTTCAGGAGATGATCAGTGGAGTCTTGTAATTTCTATTTTACCCTCCAAATATAATCAGGGAAATTTTCCTTTATAATTTCTTGAAATATGTCTAGACTTTTTTTTATCATGACCTTCAGGTAATCTAGTATATATACAAACACACACACATACATCAGGATAGATAGATAGATAGATAGATAGATAGATAGATAGATAGATAGAT